>NW_020799091.1:85177038-85206382 GCF_003259725.1 Athene cunicularia | reverse complement strand
GGCACCTTCTCCCTCGGCCGCCCGGGGCGAAGCCCGCGTCCCCCCCGGGCGGGAGGCCGCGCGGTTTATTTATTTAAGGAGATTTCACCTAGGAGCCGCTGATCAAAGCTAATGCAAAATAAATGTCTCCCTTTAATAGACTGATTCTTCTAAGCCCTTGACACTGGGAATTGGGATTTCCCAATGCTATTAGCACTTAGCAGTAGGCCCTCCAGACCAGCCAAGAACAAGGGATTAAGAGGTATTTGTCTAAACTAATTTCTCTCTCTATACCGGGTCTATAGAGACTGGTGTTACTCTGCTGGAATTGTGCAACACGGCTAATTGGCTACAAATTTAACAGTGGCAGGGCTCCCACCGGAGGCTGCAGTGTATTCATTACCCCCGGGCTGGCCTCAAACGCGCCGGCGCTGGGCGCCTGGGCTGGCCCTGGCTGTTGCCGCCCTGGGCTGACCGGGCGCTGCCCCAGGGAAACAGCCTTCGTGGCGTGGGCCGTGCTGGGGCAGGGTCACAGGTTTTGGGAGGACAGCAAGAGTCCTGTCGTGCCGGCCTGAGGAGCCAGCAGGGCCTGGGAGCCTTGTGCAAGAGCGAGTCAATCAAGTAAAATCGCAATTATCATCGAAACAAGATGCCTGTGGCACAGGGCCCACAGACTTTTATTTCTGTGAACCACCTTCCAGGGTGGATGTTGACTTTTTTTGACAGATATTATACGGCCACTTATATCCCTTCCAGAGAACGAGGGAGAGAAAAATCTGAAATACTTGACTGCGATTTCCTGATTCCTTGGGCACAGGTATCCTCTTATACTGAGAAAGCCCATGAAAACTCACAGAATGAAATTCTGGCTTTAGCGAGGTGGGTGGAAAATACTCAGAATTTCATCAGGGCCAGAGTTTTACTGAAGGAGGACACAGAGCTTCAGCCTCTCGGTAGGGTGCCCTACGAAGCCAGAGGAACCAAAGCCAGTTTGGCACTGTTTTCCCTCCCTCTCCCTTACATACACGCTGGTGAAAAGTTAAAAAGTGGCATCTGTTGGTGTTGAATACACCATCATCCTGCAACAACCCAAAGATAGCATCAATTTTAATATGAGTCTACAAGATAACAGTAAGATGCTGGCCAAGAATCAAATTAACAGTATCGGTCCATGAACAGACAGGATTCATTCTATTAAAAATCTAACATCTAAACTGCCATTGATCAGACCTTTCCAGCTAGAGATTACATGGCCTTAGCCAGAGCTCTTCTTTAGATGTGCATAGAGAATATGACAAATTCGGTGGGAACATCTTCACTATGAGGTAATACAGGGATACAGAAGAAGAATGCAGAAAATAAAATGAAGATTATTCAAGGTGTTCCACTTCTGTACAAGATGTAACTAAAATATTGTCATGGCTTACCAGGAGCAGAGGTTGTCAGCCGAGGCAGTAAGTACCCCTGCTAACTTCATACAGCAGCCAGAGGCCAAGCCGGCTAGCCCCCCTCATTAGGGGAGAAGTGCCCCATTCAATGAGGCACTTTAACAGTTGTCTACCTTTGAACGTGCAAATACCCCCATTAAATCTGATGGATCAGGGCCAAAACTAATTAATTTAGTGATGCTTTGCATCAAAATCTCACTTGCAATGCATAGCATTCACAATCAGAAAGACAGGGGATTAATTAAACTAACTATTTAGAAAGCTGAGCAGGTTAGGACTGGGTTAGGACTAAAGAGCATAATGATATCCTTAATGGAAGCCAGAGAAGCAAATGACCCCTGTGAAACTGATAGGAATTTTTGAGGATTTCTTTCTGTTTGGTTTTTTTTGTGAGATAAATGAATTGGGACTGGCAAGCCAACCAATTTCAGGTCCAAGAGGCCATGCACTTTTATTTAGATTACTTCTTTCAACCTGTCGCTACTAACCAGGCTCAACCCAAACTGTGTCATGGGCAGCAGCTTCATAGTACTTCCAGGTATCAAAACAGGCCACAAAAAGTTTCTGTGGTTTGTGATTAGATGGGGGGAGGGAGGAGAAAAAGGAAAGAAAAGAAAGAAAGAAAGAAAGAAAGAAAGAAAGAAAGAAAGAAAGAAAGAAAGAAAGAAAGAAAGAAAGAAAGAAAGAAAGAAAGAAAGAAAGAAAGAAAGAAAGAAAGAAAGAAAGAAAGAAAGAAAGAAAGAAAGAAAGAAAGAAAGAAAGAAAGAAAGAAAGAAAGAAAGAAAGAAAGAAAGAAAGAAAGAAAGAAAGAAAGAAAGAAAGAAAGAAAGAAAGAAAGAAAGAAAGAAAGAAAGAAAGAAAGAAAGAAAGAAAGAAAGAAAGAAAGAAAGAAAGAAAGAAAGAAAGAAAGAAAGAAAGAAAGAAAGAAAGAAAGAAAGAAAGAAAGAAAGAAAGAAAGAAAGAAAGAAAGAAAGAAAGAAAGAAAGAAAGAAAGAAAGAAAGAAAGAAAGAAAGAAAGAAAGAAAGAAAGAAAGAAAGAAAGAAAGAAAGAAAGAAAGAAAGAAAGAAAGAAAGAAAGAAAGAAAGAAAGAAAGAAAGAAAGAAAGAAAGAAAGAAAGAAAGAAAGAAAGAAAGAAAGAAAGAAAGAAAGAAAGAAAGAAAGAAAGAAAGAAAGAAAGAAAGAAAGAAAGAAAGAAAGAAAGAAAGAAAGAAAGAAAGAAAGAAAGAAAGAAAGAAAGAAAGAAAGAAAGAAAGAAAGAAAGAAAGAAAGAAAGAAAGAAAGAAAGAAAGAAAGAAAGAAAGAAAGAAAGAAAGAAAGAAAGAAAGAAAGAAAGAAAGAAAGAAAGAAAGAAAGAAAGAAAGAAAGAAAGAAAGAAAGAAAGAAAGAAAGAAAGAAAGAAAGAAAGAAAGAAAGAAAGAAAGAAAGAAAGAAAGAAAGAAGAAAAGAAAGAAAGAAAGAGAAAGAAAGAGAAAGAAAGAGAAAGAAAGCAAGCGAACCACTGTAGAATTTCAGACATGATTTAAATGTGAACGTAGATGCATTCAGAGCATGTCTTCCCTGTGCCCAGCTTAGTGAGCTGGCTGGACAGAATGATAGGGGCTTGATAATACACTGTATAGCAGTGAACAAAATCAGGTTCTGATGGATTACACTCACTAACAGAACGAGGAAAAAGAATGAATCAAATGAAGTTACTGGAAAAATATTTGAGAAAGTAAAACAAAGACTGCAGCACTGCAGGCCCTCTGGTTGAGCCTAACTCTCTAAGGCTACTTGGGGTGTATCGGCAGCTTCATCACTCAGCTGATGTCAGCTGAAGGGTGCCAGCTTGTACCTGCTGAGGATCTGGCCTTTAAACTCACCCAGCTTGTGTCAGCAACAGCATGGCCTCTTACAACCTTTCCACAACACTGCAAAATCTTTAATGGCTTGACACTACTCAAAATCATTCCATTTTGTAAGAGGAAAGTAAGTGGTATTTCACCTGCCTGGGAGGACCCTTCTCTTCCAGCTGATTAAGGAGGATGCACTGTCGTAACCTCAGTTCTTCTAATATGACAGGCAGTAATGAATGGCAGAGATGACTGTGATCTTTGCATCCTATGGCCAGTCTATTTCCTCTAGGTGTTTCCTGTGACTGTGGGAAATTATGGGCAAGGCAGTGAAAGAAGCATGCCAGTCAGTGATAAACACTCCAGAGTCAGAGCAGCCTGAAACCAGTGTGGTCGTATTTGCTATTTATTAGCACATCTGTGTTTATATGAGGTTCTGTCCTCTATCAAGTGGCAGTCAAGAACCGCACAGCTACAGGCTTGGATTATTTTTTCCCATTAGGAAATACGTCTTGCATATATGTGAAGAACAAGTACATTGTCTGGATCCATTTACCAAAAAAACAAGAGACTTATGGGCATCTTTGAAAAAAAACAAGTCAAATTTCCTTTTAATTTTAAACCATAATATTCTTTTGTTTGGGCAGGTGAGTCTCCCTGGAACAACTACACGCAGTCCTATTTAGGAAGTTATATAGTTTGATAGACCTCCAGAACTGTAGAAAGCAACCCAGACTGAACACAAGTTTTTGACATTGCACTCAGGAAATGACTGCCTTTGCAAGCAAATAACGTCTCCATGCCCAAGCCCTCGGTTTCAACAGTCATGTACATTCATGCATGGAAAAACCTGTAAGAACACTGACATGCCAGAATGTTTGCAAGATCACTGCCTGTGAAAGGTTATTCACAGACACAGTCTCAGGCAAAATCACACACTCAGAGGTATTAGAGCCCTGCCAAAGTCATGGAAAGCCAACAGTTTTCTACTGTGTGAGGAACAATAGAGCTATTCTGGACAAGATTTATTCTGAAAAGTAGAGGTTGAGGATAGTCATAATTTTCTTTTCAGAGCACCAAAAGCTGCTGTGCCTGACCATGAAGGTTGCCACAGGACATACCCTACCCCCCAGAAAAGATAAAAGCGCAGAAATCAGGGCTGAAGGGGAAAGCACAAGCTTTTCCTTCCGTATTCCTCACTCCACAAGTACACTCCCATGGCTTGTATGTGTTTCCTTTGCCACAGATGGCAAAAATGAGTCCCAAAATCACTGGATTTAGCAATCTGCAAAAACACTTGACACTGCATTGTAGTCAGAGGGGAGTTCACAGTGGCCTTGTGTTCCATGTGCTGGGCAGCCACTGGGCCTCCGGGCTGCCGATCCCACTGTGAAGGTCTGTAAGGAGGGCATGTGCCCAGGGCAGTGAGGTCAACACGCCATTTGGTTATCACTGATTTTCCACAGCAATGATGATAGCTCCATGGCTTCTCAACAGCCTGTGAGAGACTTTGTATTCCCCTTCTGGGTATCACCAGCCAAAGGGGTGTGGATCTAACTCATCAGCTGCACTTCAAGGTGTCTGAGACCCTAGAGCAAGGACCAGTCCCTCCCTGGGAAGGTTCTCACCTTGAGGAATTTGAGCCATTGTAGGCAGAACAAAACCTCTTGGGGTCTTACCCCACCTCACTCTCCAGGTGACATGATGTACCCCTCTCCCTGACATTCACATCTGCATTGATCTTCCCCAGCTCCCCGCCCACGGTGCTCTGTAAAACCTCTTTAATCTCCTACTAGGCACTGCAAACCTACCGCCTGCCTTCTCAGGCGGTCCAATGCAAGGAGACTGCTGCCTGGTGCCCAGTTTAAGGAGCAAGACTCAAGAATAAAAAACACAAGGTCACCATGAGCCCATTAAAAATGCCTCTCTCACCCATGATATGCCAGTCAAGAGTTACCCATCAGTGCTGATAATACCAGCACTGCAGGTGGGTCACAGATAGGCTGGGAGCACACAACAGTCCACAGAATAAGAAACTGGCCTTGAAGAAGTGTCAAGGCATTGGAAAAATGAAAAAATCTGGATCAGTTGTTAGTAAATAAATCAGTGCTGCTTGAAGCTTTGGGCGTAATCTAACCAATATACCCACCTCATTACCACTGAGATGTCATCCTGAGATTTACACATCAAAAAATTTGGCTAAACGTACTAGAATAAGAGGGGTAGGAGGCAGGTTGCATAAGAAGCACTCTGAGCTCTGAAGCAGCTACAGAGAGGTATGAAGTTTACTCTTAAATGTGGTGGAAGAGAAGACAACAATAAGGCAAAACCCAGGCTAGATGCCTGTGATCTAATAAAATCCCACCCATCTCATAGGCAGCATTATAAATTTTGCATTGGGAAGTTCCATACCTGAGCAGTGAATTCCAACTGCAGTGAGATTTTCTCTGAGATCAAAACACTTAAAATACCACTTCTCTAACATTTTTACTTTCGAGGGTTTCTCATGTTTTGGATGAAATCCCAAATGCAGAAGACAAAATAATTGCAGGCACCACAAGGTATCTGCCTGACACAAATACATGTTGAGTCCTTTGAGAGCAACAGGGCTGTATGCATTACACATTCTAACATCATCAGGGACATCCAATATCATTCAAAACTGTTTACACTGTCAGTAATAACCCTGGAAGAAAGAGTTTTTGAGCTGCTTTTTATTGACACTCGCCTCATTCCAGAGATCAGCAAAAATGTGCGTAGTTGATACAGCCAGCCACAGAGATTTTTGTTTTCTCTAAATAAGTCTGGATAAACAATAAAAGGTTAAGTGCTATTTTTTTCAAAGCCTGAAACACAGGCAAACAAATTGAGGGTAGAGAACTCAATTATATGAAGCAGAAGCTACTGGCAGTTACACTCGGCAGAGCTGAATAATTTTCAATTACTCTGGGAGAAGAGGTCAGCAAAATATGTTCCCCAATCTGTACATTCCTAAACCCAGACCTCCTAATGTTACAAGTGCCCTTTGTCAGGGTAATTCAGTGGGTTTTTTTCCCACCAAGCACCCTTTTCCTTACTTTGATCTATCAAGTCGTTCCCTTAGTGCATGTACGTTAAACTTAGCCTAAATATGTGCCTGCAACAGAGATTGCATTTGAACCCCCACTTTCCAAAAGCCAAACTTCACAGCCAAGCACTCTGGCAGAGACGTTCTATAACATGACAGGTGCTGCTGTAAGTACTTCTCTGACCCAGGGTGCTGAGGGTGTTGACCCAGCAAAATGAGGAAGTGGGTACCCTCCTGGGGTCACTTGTGCCGGTGTCCGAGCTTCCCAGCTGTGCCCGCACATTCCAGCTAGGGCAGTGCATTTTCCCTGACAGGGACTGCAGAGGCTCAGCAGGGCTGGCCAGCTGTCCCAGTACAGAAGAAAATTCTCTGGAACATGCTATGACTATGACTCCTACCAAAAACTTCAAGGAGTTCTGAGCGCTTCATACCAATTTTGTCATATCTTTCTGGCTTTGAGACCATCTCTGCTACCAGCATTTTGCTACACTTCTAGCTTCAGAGTTTCTTGATGACATTTTCCCTTGGCTTTTCTCTTAGCAGGTTTTTTGTTGGGATTTTTTTTTTTAATGTGAGTTATTCTTTCCAAGAAGCAAGGGGAATGGAGTCATTTTATGTCACAAAGCCTCTCCATCACCACAAAAAGAGAAAGGAAACTTCTGCTTTGGTGTAAATCACACACACACATATATAACAAACAATATATGCAGGCAGGATGGTAAAATTTCTAGCATATGGAATGAACAAGGAAATTTTCTATGTAATTCTGTTTTCCCATACAGCAGCACCTAAATGTGGCAATTACAGTATCAGGAAAGATGCTCAAATGTTTATTTCTCCATTACGACTGTACACTGCTATCTGGTCTAAATGGTGCAGTGAATCCCAATAGAAGGAGCTTTTATGATAGTGTCATTTTTACAGCAAATATAAGCCGATGATTTTCAGTGGAAGTAGAAAGCCACTAAAAATTGACTAACCTACTTTTTAGTCAGAAAAGTGACTTTTTATTTAAAACCTTTGTGTGAAAGAGGCAATCCATTTATCCTCAAATACCTGCCCATAAAGTTGCTAGTGTACATGAAGAGAAGGTAAAAGAAAAAAAAAAAAAAAAAGCTATTTCCTTATTTCCCACACGACATGCAAAAATTGTCCACTGTGTATAAAAGAGGTTTTGGACTGGTTAGGAATGAAATGGATTCTGGACACAAATGTCCAATCCCATCTTGAAAACCTCCAGCAATGGGGACTCTACCATGTTCCTGAGGAGGTTGTTCCAATGACTCTTTGTTCTCACTGTAAAAAAATTTGGTGATCTTGGAGCTATTTGGGGCAGAGAGGTGGTGTGCTTTCCTTATTCTGCTACCTTCTAGAGGATTGTGGGCAAATTGCTTCACCTCTGCAAGCTATTGCTTGCTTCTTTATAAAACTAGGTATAAATCATACAACCTGACAAGGAAGGTTTAATAAATCCATGCTGCCAAGTAGCATCTTCTGCTGGAAGATTTCAGAGACCTTTCCTGGAAATCTTCCTGTGAGGGATGCAACCATACTTTTGCTTTATTAGTCATGGAATTTTGGGGACTTTTGATTTTCTCCTCAGCAGATGCAAACCTTATTCTGTCATCTGTCCACTGTGTTAAAATAGAAGCAAATCTATATATCAGTGATGAGAATCAGTAGAAGTGTCTTGGCGAAGGATAATGAACACCATTTGGAGGCCTGGACTGTGTAAGGAAAAGGGAAAACCCAAGATAAATGTAAAACTTGTGAGCTTTGTAGGCATAGTATGTACCACACCAGCAACTCAACACACTCTTGTATTTTAAGAAAACTTAAATGTCAAATACTGCTGAGCTGCTCCCATTGCCTCATTTCTATAATGTGGAAGAAAACAGTTCCAGACTGTATTCCAGCAGTGATAAAGAAATGGCTCTTATCTAACCCCGGTCTCTCAGTTGCTTTCTAATTCCAATATGGTATTCCCCTCCACTGCTTACCCTCCCAACACACTCCACTGTGAGGTTGCCCTGATGTTTCTGTCTCTGCTATCTAGCAAAACAATCATGGTTTTAAGGTGGGAAGCCTACATGTTTCATAAAGAGAGTCTCAAATACCTAATCCCTGGCAGGGTATTCTTTAGTGAAAATACATTATGTAGGTCCTGCAATATTGCTGCAATATTCAGGAACTGAAAGCAAGCTAACAAAGAAATCAGTAGCCAATTCTTAAAAAGCCCTTTTTTGACCACTCTTGCCTCCACTCCACCTCTGCTCTTAGCACCCCTGTGCAACAGAGAAAGCTCCTGGGTGAGCCTCAGCCCCCTCCCACTTAGAGGAAAAGAGAAACCAAAGATGTGGCAACTAAATTGTTCTTTGCCTCATTTTTCTGCTGTACTTAGCTGTGCTTAGGTCTCTGCAGTTTGGCATCCTCAGTCCTGTTTCTGAAAGGGAGGGAAATGGTGGGGTCTGTGTCTTTCGGGTTTTCAGCACTCAGCATTCCATATAACATTAAAAAGTGACCAACGACTTCACAGGTGACTTTAAACAATGTTGCTCCCCCATCTGCCAAATTTCTCCCGGCCAGTTGGTGTGACTTCAGTGGAATTTTATTGTTTCTCTTTGTTCCTCACCAAAATCTTTAAGTTCTTTTCCTGGCATGTTCAAAAAATTGATACACTTTATCACATCAAAAAAAGACTGCCAGACTTCTCTCCATGCCCCCATATAAGCTGACTGACACATTGTCACCACTTTTATTAAGTTACAAGAGGTCACCTTCTGCTTTTATTGGCCAGCAGCTCCAACCTCTGTCATCTACCTGATGGAATTTCATGATTTTTAATACTTTCACACTTTGAAGTACCACTGATAATCACGACAGTGACCTCACTATTATCCCTAAAATGTCTTTTTCCCACTCTCCTGCAAAACACTGCCAAGTTTCGGGTGGCAGTTGCACTACAACCAACTGCACTGACCAACATCATCAGAGTACTAGAGGTGTTCCCTTGCTCCTGCTGCTGTCTTGCAAAACATTCTAATTGTTCTGACATAGGAGTCCCACCTTGTTTCTCAGTGGGCTCTGCACAATAATATCCAGATCCATGGCTAGGCTCCAAATACCATGCTAATAAAAAGCCAAGGAAGATGATTCCCAGAGCTCTATATGTATCATTCAACAACAAAAAAAAAAAAACAGGTCAAATTTAAGCAATAAACTTCAGGTCAAATTTAAGCAATTTCCTTTTATTTACTTCCATTTTATTGACAATTAACAACTCTTAGTGGGTAAACCTCAAAATATACCTTCAATAACAATTATTTTGCCTCAGGTATTTATGTAGCATTCTAACTGCAGCATCTATATAGCATTTGTTTTTCCCCACGCACACAAATACACACTCATACTTAATACATTAGCATTTCTACTATACATTTTTATAGTGTATCCAGTTAAGCAAATTGCTCAATTAGCTGAATAGGGTTTTTTCTTTTCAACGTGAAAAGACAGAGTCTTGCAGAATGGAACAGCATTCTCAATAAGAGGTCAGTTGGGTGTGATTTTTGGAATAAAGGAGAGAGGATGAGTGGGTTGTAAAAGATTTTTTTAATTATTCACATTTTATTGCCTTAAAAAGTCAAACAGAGAGGGCAAAGCAACACACGTATTGGTTCATGCTGGTATTTAACAGTAGCGTGTTGTAGAGAAAGCCCATCATACTTACTGGAATTTTCCCATTATAGCATGTACCTCATGGACATAGAAGAGATTGTGGGATTGTCAAATACCGAGTGTCAGGGAATGGTATAGCCACTCGTTGGTAAAATAAGTCAGTTAATTTGGCAGGTAAGTATTAAGTAATCATATTGTCAGAACAAGGCAAGTGGCTAAGAAAGGAAGACAAAGAAGAAAAGAAAAAAATATAAAGACGAGGAAATAGGAAGGAACCAAACAGGAGAGGGGGAAGTGAGAGAATGTGGGAGTTTGTGGCCAAGAGATGAGAGAGTAAAAGATGATAATCCATCTGTTCTGGATGGTACCGGGTCATCTTGTCCTCGTGTCTGATGTTGGACTCCATTTCTGACTTTCCACTACCTGGGAGAATTTGAGCATCATCCCACCTGCGTTTTGTTACATACAGAACAGAATGGCTGAGAAAAACTTAAGCAGGCTGGATATTTTCTCATCCAGTATTTAAAGACTTTTTAAAAAAAACTTTATTATTTTCATGTACTCTGTAGATTTTTTTCTCATTTTTTGCTTGCTCAAATCTTAGCAAATGTTAGTTTAATTTTTTTAAGCAGCATTGTTTCATCTTGATTTGGGTTTTCCCTTATTTGGTTTCAACAGAGCAAAATTGCAAATGAGCTGAACAAGTTTTTTTAATTTCATTGCATTTTCCTGGGGTAAAAGTGTCTATGATATTTGCCTAGGCAAAGTGTTACATCACGTACTCTATTTATGTTTCAGCATTGCACTGACTTTTAAAAGCTCACAGCAGGAAATGAAGAAAAGCCTGAACTCATAATTATTAAATAATAATAAAAAAATGTACTCTGCTAAGGTTGCATTTATTCAAAATGGTACAATTAATATATCCCCATGTTTCCATTAATATACATTCCGGTGGAGAAATTGATAGGAAATGTGGTCATGGCATGAACTTTACAGCAGATTTGTATAGTCTCTGCTGAGCAGAGTTTAATTGAGCTTGGATAAGGAGTACTGTACAGAAATGAGATTATGCACCTTGCACCATCTAAATGATCAATATTCAAGTCCTCCTTGTACTGACAGAGTTGGTGGAATGATATTTAGAATGGTCAGACATCACAGACAACAGGGAACTTAAATGTCCCCCTTCCCATGGGGACCAAACCATTCCTCTCTTAATCTTCTAGCCTTGACTCTTAGGTCTGCTCCTTGCTGCTGAGATGAAAATACCTGCAGTTCCTAAAGCCAGCCCAGGGCAAGGTCATGTAGGGTCTCTCATCACCTGATTCCCTCCTCATCCCCCTTTATCCTCCCTCCAGCTTCTCCCTGCAGCCCCTGGCACTACCTCCCTTCAGCCCGTCTCAGGCTTCTCTGCCTGCCTGATGCCTGGGGCTCTGCACCCTTCCCAGATGCTCACCCAAACTGAATACTGAAACAGCTCTTACTCTCATCTCCAGACACAGCAGTTGCACTGCAGCCCAGATTTCACTTGTTGCTCTGACCTGCACTGATGTTAAGCCATGACACAAGCAAAAAGTTCATTCACAAAACATCAGTGCAGAACCTCAGCCCCATTCAAGACACCAGTGGCAATGTGACCTGTCTTGGTTCTCATTACAATGGTGAGTTTACAACATCTGTTGTGATCTGTCTTCACTCATCAGCCACAGGTTTTTAGTCCTCACCTTTATGGTGTTTCAGCATGTATCTCATCCTTTTGTGTAGCACCCGGTCTCTTATCTCATGATTAATTCCTACCTTCAGTCTGCCAGCAGTGCCACCACACCACCCTCTCATCTCCAAAGCCAGTCCAAGCTTTACTCCTTGCACATGAAGAGCTTCATCAGCTTCTGCAGAGTAATTGCTTTGTTTCTCTCCATTCCCTACAAAAGCTACCTTTGCCAGAAGGGCCTGCAAAGCACAGCCCTTGGACAAGGGCTCAGCGCACCACAAGCTACAGCTGCTGAGGACCATGCAACTCCTGTTTCTGAGATCACATATCTGTTTCAGATAATCCTACTGTGATAATTTGACAGATTCCTAGGCAGTCAGTTGTTATGCTCTGAAGTCTTAATCCTTGGTGGAATCCTGAAGATGACACTGTAAAAGACATAGTAAACATGTAGAACACAACTCCATCTTCTGATCTATTCTCCATCATTTATCTTTCTCTACTGAAGACCGTGGTACAGAGAACGTCCCTGGTTGAGCCGATATATGGGTCTCATAAAACACCAGAGCTGAAGGAATAGATGCTCAGACTCTCACACAATTGTGGGAAGCTTTAATTTTATTTTATTTTTTTAATTTAAAGAACATAGCCAACACTGTGAATAACTGGCAAGAAGCAAGATTTAAAAATAGAAAAAAGGTTTTGTTAAGCTTTTAACTTTAAATTGTATTTATGCATGGAGACCTAATTCACACAGTGTTTATTTCTTGAAAGCACAGAGAAAAAAAAATGTGTTGCTGCTGTTGCAGACAAAAGATGAGATGTGCAGAGCTTCCACAGCACCTGGCAGAAAAAGTGTCACTGTGAGTCTTTACACACTAGTGTACATTGCAGTACAGCAAATCCAGTGACTCTTCTGCCTCCTCAAACAAGAGGCACAGCACAAAATGACCCAATCCCCCTCCCAGAGCTAAGAGGCTATTGCTAAATCTTCATCAAAACTGTGCCTGAAGACAAAATATTCAGGAGGTAACGAGCACACCCCTGCTGCTATAGGAAAACATCCATTCTGGCTATTGAAGTAGCACGTCGAACTGTAAGAGGAAAAGCAATTCTAATCATAAATTTATCTCTGTTATCTTGAAAATGACCAAAGGTTTCTTTTTTAAAGTTACAACAACCATCCAGAAATATTTTTATTCCACAAGGCTTCATTGACAGACTGTCTTGTCTGCAGCAATTCAGAACTCCAGCTACTAAAGCTCATCACTTTTTTATTTGCCTCCTTCAGTGCCGAGGAGATATTTATAACTGTTACAGTCAGTCTTGAAATGAGTATACGGCGCAAGGGTGCTGCATGTTACCAGTCAAGCAGAAGAAGACAAAGACAAATAAAAAGCAATGAAAAAACATGATCTAGGTGTAGGGAAGACTGTGACTACCAAAGAGCTAATGGTTTTGTGATGGTAAGAACTGAGCTTAGAAGAATACCCAATATTAGTAATGGTTTTGTTGAAAAAAGTCTTCAGACCATTAAAGTATTAAGCTGTTCTTTATCACACTTTCCCTACACCTTATTTTCTTTGCTAGTTGCTATTCTTTAAATACTCTTTCTTTATGTTTTTCCTACTGGATTGAATAGCATTGAGCTCCCTTCGCCACACAAAATCACAGATCACTAGATTTTTGTTTCATTCTAGACATAATTTGAGACAATCGTATTTGAATAGCAATTTTGTGTTCATATCTTTTATTTATTAAGGGTCTTCGAAATACAAGGAGAAGGGAAAATACAAAACCCAGTATATAAAGGAAATGTCAAAGTGGGGAAAAAGCAGGAACAGTAAAAAAAAGAAATATTTTTCTCTTTGTTTTTTCTTCTAAAAGATGAAAAGCTAGTGAGCCAGATTTCCTCTCTTGCAGGGATATGCTTAGTGCGAGAGGCTGAAAGGATTACAGCAGGACGCCACTCACATAGCTCTCACCACCTGTCCTGAGCAGCTCTGGTTTAAATTACAGCTACCTCGGGGTCCCTGGATCCTTAACCAGCACGCAGGGTGCCCAGCTGAGAGGCACTGGAGGACACCAGTGTCTCCTCTCAGCTTGCGTCCTGAGGAGGGGATGCGGGTGCAGACCAGCTGCTTCAGTGCTGTGTCTGCAGCCTGTTCTCCCCCCTTTGCATTGTCCCAGCCAAAAGCTCAGGTGCTGGGATACAGGTATAGCTAATGATACATCATCTCTGCTATCTCAGAACCACAGAGGGAGAAGAGCATGGGACAGAGTCTGAGCTGCTTCAGAGCCATGAGTTTTAATGCTGGGCTGAGTGAACATTTTCCACAGGTAGTAGGACTGGGAGCTGCCTCAGGCCCCAGTGAGGGAAATGCGTGCTTACATTTCTACTAACTCCCCCCAAAGTTTTTAGTTCATTATTTCAAGCTGTTTAAAAGGTGGTTGTGCTGGATAAATTAATCAGGGCCCAGGATTCATCAGAACAGCAAACACATCTTCAAAAGTTAGACTACACTGTGTTGTGAGGATCTGCTGGGAAAAGGTGGTGTATTTCATAATTGATTTCTATTATTAGCCCACCACTGTAGTCCTGGATTAAAAAATTGCTTCAGATAAAGGAAAGTGAAAATGTATTCTTCTTTCCCTATGGCTGGATTCTCCTCCTTGCTTCCCTTTGCAAAAAAAAATACCTTTAAATTTAAATGTGAAAACAAGTTATGGGTATGGATCTCTGTGTTTGAAGAAATAGAAGGAAGATTTGTTTGAAGTTTTAGGGTGATCCTCACTTTGAAAATATAGTTCAGCAGTGTTAGATTATAAAATGATAGCTGTGCATCCTGCATGTATGAGTTGCTTGACTTGCTTTCCTCATCTTCCTGGTAGCTGGGGTCAAGAGCTGCAGAAGAGGTTCCTAAATTACATTTTCCTTTCCCGTATTTCAATATATGAGTAAATGGCCAATTTCTACAAATTCTGAGCAATTTTTGGAGTTGCAGCCCCCTGGGGCTGCACCCTCCTTCAATTTGAAAATCAAGATCTAGGACTCAAAAAGAAAGCAGGCGCTGAAGGTTCCTTCGGTGAGGGATTTATGCGTGAATCACTAACCTGCTCAGTAGGCTTGCCAGCTTTCTCCAGTAATAATGCTTCACATTAGTTATTTGAGCTCAAATGCAGCATTTGCAGAAGAAAAACATTCTGCGGTTTGCCATTCTGGAAAGAGCTGATTGTTGTGTTGTCAATAAAGAGAAGGATTACAGAGTAGGCGAATTTGTTACATACACGTATGGCCCATGAAATGCATCCCTCTATGAATCTTTAAATATTATCAGCCTACAGTAATTGTTACTTACACTCCACCCACTTCATCCTCCTTTCCTTCCTTTCCTCTGAAGAATAATTTGACAGTTGTTTTCTTTGAAAAAGTTGAACTACAAAATGATTTCTACGTCTAACAGGGACACAAATATGCTAGCATAAGTACAGTAAAAAAAAAAATGTGGACATATTTGAAACTCTCATCCATATGAAAGCAAAAATAAGAGTGTTTTCTAGAACTGAGATGGCCTGGAGAAACCTGAGGCTGTGGTGGAAGGGAAAAAGGCAGAGGGAATTAAACCCTCACTCCTCACCACAGACTCGGGGTTATCCTCCTAGCATTGTAAAATGGAATTTAGAGGTAATATCAGGAAAACAGACCCAGGCATTCGGATCACAGGTGCTACTTCACTGACAGCCTATTATAAAGCTCCAACTGTGTCCAAAGTTATAAAGCAATTTCATAGTTATATTTACCAGGACCAATAATGTGCAAATCCACTTCTCTGCTTGCTTTTTAAAATATATTGTGCAAGGTTTAATTCTTGCCGGGACGAGAGAGCACATGGCTGTTGCCCCTCCCGCACCTGCGCCGGTTGGGCTGGAAGTTACACACAGACCCCGGCTAAAATAACAAGAAATTTAATACAACAGGGTGATAGAACAATCTGAATAACAACAGTATCAATGGTAACAACAATAAACAGCAATAACAGTGAACAAGACAAAAGACAGAGAGAAATACCGCTAAATGATCAAGGAGCGAACCCACCGCGTGTATGGCAAAAACCAACACCAGAAGCGAAAGTGAAAAGGCTCCGCCCCTGGACCTGACGTCAGCATGGTATGAATAACCTGGCTGGAGATCCCTTCCCCCTCTCTCTCTGCTGGGGAAAACTTTACTCTATCCTGGCTGAACCAGGACAAATATATATGCCATTATTAAAAGATACCTACTGCACCTAGCAAGGCTTCCCCAGATGTTCATCCAGTGCAGTAGTGAATGTCAAATATAGATCCTACACACAGGGAAGAAGCACACAAACCCTGCAAGAGTGGGAAGGAGGCTCCTGCCACCCAGGAAGAGGGTAACAAGGCAGAGCACTTAAGTACTGTCCTTGTCCACACAACCACCAATGCTCAGCAGAGGCCAAAGAGATCCCAGCAAGTGGATCTGCCACGCAGTGGAAAGACTATGCAGAACGAGATACAGAGGTCAAGAAAAAAGGCCATTTTCAGCAGACATATTCTGAAGGTGAGGTGGGAAGAAGGGTGCATGGAAAGGGTGAAGAACCAGCCATCCAGACCAACAGCACACTGAGACTTCAGCCAACATGAGATGCAGTCATTAACAGAGTCTCAGAAGCTGGAGAAGTCACAAAGTCTCAGCCTTATGGTATCTGTGTTAAGCACGAAATTCAGCTGTTCCTGTACCTGCTGAATTCAGCAAAATTCAGCTGTTCCTGTACCTTCAAGGAACTGATTCCAGGTCTATTAAAACGGTGTAATCACAATCAGAGACCACATCATGCATCATGGGAGAAAAAGAAACCTGAATGTATTGATCCACATCCGAACAGATAGGGGTGTTTTACCTACAGCTCACATGTGCAAGAAAAAAATAAAATAAAAGGCTTTTATTTGTTTATGGAAAGCAGTCTTTGCTGAAAGCAAGTAGGAGCCCCTTACTTATGACCAAACAGGCTTGGCTTACTCAACCCCATCCTGAGAATCCAACTTGATTTTTCTTCTAAATCACAGGTGAATCATTTTCAAGTGAAATGCAAATTAGAAGAAGTGAGGAAATGAAGAAACCTGCTTAAGAGTATCTGTCAAAAGCACAGTGGAGGAAATTCCAGAGAGAGGGTCAGGAATGTCCAGAATGAGAGGGTCATCATGCTTCTCAATCCTACCAAAAACTTCTCAAACCAAACCAAAATAAAAACTCCTTAGAAAACTCGCATGGTACATAAACAGGACAAACAGCTGAGGATGAAACTTGGGGTCATAAAGGCAGGGTATTAGCAGGGCATAACCAGAACAAGACATTCCCAGACTCTTTTATGAGATCCCTAGGAGATGATGGGGGTCTGTTTAAAAGCACTATAATGTTACTTTCAAAGATCGTACAAAAAAATAAATGTTTAGCAGCCAGGACCCAGCAAGGGAGATAAAATTGTCATGGGAATCAGAGCCATAAGGGAGCTCTGAAAAGGTTGCTGCAACCCATGAAGCCATGGAGGTGGCTGAAACTAAGCCTGAAAGCAAAGCCTCACCTGCAAGGATATTGTGGAAATGGAAGACTGGTTTACAAAGCTATTTTATTTCTAGTTGGCCTTTCCCATTCATTTTATGTTTCTCTATTTCTTTTAGTTACTTACTATACTTTAATATTGTAATAGAATCTGGAGTTTAAAGTTCTTTTTCTCTTCTTTGGAGAATTCACCATAAGGCAAAGGTACAGCCAGATCCACCTCAATGCCCTGGACCACTCAGGGAACCATCACAAGTCCGTACTGCTAACAGGCAGTAGAACCAAGCCCTGCTCCATAGTTAGCACTATTAAATTATGACACTGTGATGGTTTTAAGCCCTGCCGGGACCGGAGACCACATTGCCGTTGTTCCTCCCCCACCCTCAGACACAAGTAGGGCACAAACCTCGGGTTAAAATAAGAAGAAATTTAATACAACAGTGTAATAAACAATCTGAACAACAACAGTAGCAATTGTAACAACAATAAACAGCAATAACAGTAAACAAGACAAAAGATATACAGAGAAATACCACAATGGATACAAACAGCTCACTCATGATGCTCCCCGCGACAAAAGCCACAAAGGAAAAAGTTCACACGCTCCCGTGCTGGACCTGACATCAGCATGGTATGAATAACCCACCTGGAGATCCCTTCCCTCTCTCTGCTGGGGAAGCTTTATCCTAGCTGAACCAGGTCAGACACCAAAGAAATATATGTAGCTACCAGCTTTAACAAAAAGGCAGAAAACAGCAATGCTTCTTGTGTCAGAAGAACAAGGGATGACGTGTGGAAGACAGAACTAAAATGAGCCAAGCAAAGTCAACATGATTCTGCAGATCTCACCAGTTCAGAATAGGTAGCCTGGGGACACTTACAAGGAGCAACTTGGGAGCTGGAGAGAAGACTAGGGAAGTGATCATCCCTTTGTACCTGGCACTGGTGAGACCACACCTCGAATACTGTGTTCAGTTTTGTGCCCCTCATTACAAGAAAGATACTGAGGTGCTGAAGCATGTCCAAAGAAGAGCAACGGAGCTGGCAAAGGGTCTAAAGAACAAGCTCTGTGAGGAGTGACTGAGGGAACTAGGGCTGTTTAGTCTGGAGAAGAGGAAACTCAGGGGAGACCTTATCGCTCTCTACAACTACCTGAAGGGAGATTGTAGCAGGGTGGGTGTCAGTCTCTTCTCCCAAATAACAAGTGATAGGATGAGAGGAAATGGCCTCAAGTTGCACCAGAGGAGGTTTAGATTGGATATGGGGAAAACTTTCTTCATCAAAAGAGTTGTCAAGCATTGGAACAGGCTGCCCAGGGAAGTGGTAGAGTCACCATCCCTGGAGATATTTAAAAGACATGTAGATGTGGTTGCCTAGAGATATGGTTTAGTGGTGGACCTGGCAGAGTTAGGTTAGTGGTTGGACTCGATGATCTTAAAGGCCTTTTCCGACCTAAATTATTCTATGATGCTAAGATGTGAGTGAAAAAATGGGACAGCAGAACTGATTTGGAGGTGCTGGTGAGGAGTGGATGAATTGCCCATCAAGGGTGAGGTTAGAGGCTCTGCCTCACAAAGAGATGCTCAGAACACTCCGTGGCAGAAAAGTCATATCCAACCACGACTGCTCCACTCTGAGTGCTAAGGCATGAATACATTTGGGCCCAGCTTCTTTCCTGAGCTAACTCCACAGTGATACCAGAAATTATGCAAGTTAAGATGCATGTCTCTTATGAAAATGATGCAATAATCAGTGTCTACAGTTCGATTATGAGATAATTAATTTTAATTGCATATTACATTCTCATTGAATTAAAAGATTTGAAGAGTTTGACTATTTTTATATTCCCCTTGCAATACATTTTGTAGTCTGTGCTATTTAGAGAAAGAAAATTGCAACTATTTTAAAAACACGACAATGACTTTCACCTCCCTGAGGGAAATCCTGAATTATTACCTTTGATGGCATCAAGGTTTCATCCTTATTCTGTTAGAGAAAATCATTTGAGACCTTGTATTAGCTTTGCTTTCCACCTTTTGAGAGCCCTGAGTTCCCAACACAGGAGGTGAAAACACTCGCTAATTCATTAGGTGGAAGAGAAGAAATTATGTTAGATCTTTTTTCTTCACCAGAAAATGTTTGAAATAAAAACTTCCTTTTTGTCACATCTACTTGGTACCACCCATTAAGCAGGGGTGTTGGCTGGGCCCTTGGTCACCTCCCTTCCAGGGGAATGGGCTGGCACCCTGCCCCAGTACAGCCAGGGGCAGCCCAGCTGCTCATCCCCACAGTGATCCCGCACTCACAGGTCGCACCTCGCTGCAGCAGCTCCATTCCGGCCTTCAGCATCATTTTGCCAGCTGCAAGGGAGGGTGGCTGAGGTCAGACATTGCCCTGTGAGGCAGAGACATGTTTTGCCTGTTCTGATTTTCCATTTTTTAGCTCCTGCCAGCAGCAGAGCATTGAGCAAAATGTCCCTGCTATAGCCCTAGACAATTCATTGTAATAAGTCACCAGCTGAATTGTACCTTGTGGTCCCACTGTGAGGGAACAAATCACCAACTTCTCCAATTGTTCAAATATCTCCTCAAATAGTTGCTGAATAAGTCATGCCAGTAGTCGGCAGTTTGTAACTTCTCATCCAGTGGTTTGCAGCAGATATTAAAGACCTGGCCTTTGAAGCTGACTGGGTTTTGGCAGGCTGTGGAGTCTAAAGGCTAAGTTCCTAGGGATTTGTACCTAGTCAGGAGGCTCTGCTTTTGCAAGGGACAGCTTTCTGAATTGGCCTTCAGCAGTGAAAAGACAGCATTTTCTGTGCCACGGGCAGCTCCAAAGAAGAATGAGGAGGGAGAGCAGAGACACCTACGCTAGACCCTCATCATCCTTTGTCAGGGTGCAATACGTACTCCTTCTCCTCGTCTGACCCCAGTGTGCCCACCTTTCACAGTCAGATCTGAACACTCACCCTCCCACACCTCCCGTCTCCAAGCATTCAAGTGGCCCAGCCCTCGCTTAGTCAGGCACTGGTGCTGCCTGCAGGGGTGTGGTGGTGCAACACCTTCCCATAGGCAAGAAGGAACAGACCTGTGAGCCCCAAGTGTCCAGTCAAGGAGGCTCCGTCATTGCCTGACATGAAATGCAAGATATCAGGGATGTAGGAAGGAAAGAATAAAAACTGAGTTTGCAAGCGTATCTCCACGTTCACGCTTAAATACATAACCTTTCCCATGCAGAATTTGTTTTTTCTAGTATTAATGTCCTCCTCCGCCCACCCTTTTGTGCCAAAGAGGTGAGCAAATCTGCAGAAATCTCATCAGTTGCCAATATTTATGCTTTACCTTTCCTCAGATCCCAATATTTTAGACTCAAAGAATATGTGATGACAAGTTTTATACATATTTGTAAGACATTCTTACTTCATACCCCTTACATCTCAATCTTTTCTTTCATAGTCTTTCTTGCTCTTGCATGTTTTATTCTGACTGGAAGCCTGAAGGTGTGAAGGTATTGATTACACATCTCTTTCTGACACACCATGAAATATGCCATCTTCCGTCTTCACACTGGTGACTGGCTTACATGGCAGGTTTCTTCTATATGTATAAAACACATCAAAATTGTATTACATGCTGCTGTTGCTCTTAATAGAACTCACCCAAGTTTTCTTCAGGAGATTTTTTTTTTTTCATTTCACTTAATGCCTAACCTTCTTGGGTTTTGACAGGTACACAAACCTTCCCAGAGGCTGCTGTTCCTGAGCTCTCTGTGTTGTCTGTGTTAAAAGTCTTTTATCCTGAGATCAGTGGTCCCAAGGATGAGAGCAAGCGATTAAGTTCTGCAATGTACCTTGCAAGTAGGGACCAATCATTTATTACTTATCTGTGTCTGGAGCCTCTAAACTAAGGCTTATCCAGTTCGATAAGTAGTGGAACAAAGGCTATTCTGGCATGAAGGCTGTTTATATTTCACAGGGGATTTTTTTTTTTAATCTTTTTTTTTTTTTAAACCATTGGAGGGCCTTAGAAGTGTGTTGCTACAATTCTGCTGCTGGTCCATCTCGCAGAGCCATCCTAAAGCCGTAAGGCACACGTGTCTACATATCATCATACAGAACAGCCTGGTGTGAAACCCGGCTCTTAAACAATAGCAAGGGGCTTTTTATGCAATACAAAAATATATTAAAAATACATAATGTAACTTGTCTTAATATACTTTTCTGAGTCTAAAAATATGCCAGACCAAAAGAAACATATTTACATAAAAAGCAGACAAGGTCAAATAACAAAGAAAGCCCTTAATTAGTTGTAATCAACTTTAATTTGCATACCGTATATAATTCCTAAATGATTGTTAATAATAACTTTATATAATGGACTTCCAATTTTCATGAAAATGGCACATTTTGATAAGCAGACACAAAACCCTAGTACTAATAAGGTTTAATTTGCATACATTAGACTGATTATCCAAACAAAAGGATTACAGTATTACTTCTCCATACCTTTATGTCCTTATTATGCACATTTATTAACTTCACAAAAGCTAGCTGTTAGTGACAAACAATAGCCGTGGCTGGAAGAGAAATCTACAGTATGAATAAAGTGCATTTTAATGCTAAGGAGCAAAGTTTATACTGCATAAATGTTTGGTTTAACTCTTTGTTTTGCAAAAGGCATTATGCTTTGTAAGGCAGGCATGATTAGATGGATAAATCACTTCTTCATTATGTGATTTTTGTGGTAAAGAATAGATTTTCTGTAAAAATTATAACCTGCTCATGCTCCCATTTTCCCAATGTGAAGTTAAAAAACATGGATGGTGCTTGAACATCAGGAAAAGTGTTTACAATCACAGGATTAAGCTGTTAACTCATGTGATTCCAGGGCACAGTTTAATAAATATATTGCCACAAGCTTCGTTTTCACAGCATAAATAATACAGGTGGCAAAAGCTGTTCCTAAAGGTATTACATAAACCCCACAATTAAAGTGTGAGAAAGGGGGTGGGGAAAAAAAAATCATTAGTAGATCTGGTATCTGAAGCAAATGATGCTCACAAGGGGCTGAGAATAAAACCAATAGATGTGATGCTTAAATCGAATGCTACCCTGGATCTCCCTCCAAGCTGTGACACGGGGCTGTGCTGATATGCAATGGTGACAGTGATGTGAGAAGGGGGTGTCATCATTGCTGCATTTTGTGCCCTTCTAATGCAACGTGCTGCCATGGAACAGAAATGCTGCTTTGGAGATATGTCATCAGCCCACCTGTTCTGATGCTTCATGGACCATCTGGCTCTTGAATGGTTGCTACAGTCGTCATGAACCATGAGTGACTTCTCAGGGGTAAATTGTTACTTGCACAATTTTTGACCAAGGTCTCCATGTCTACATGAAACTAGCTTGCTTAACACATCAGAGCAACCCAAAATGGCTTTTAATGTGAGACAGAAGCCATCCAGATGATCCCTTGAATATACAGAGAGCATCTGGCAAAGTTTTCAAGTACCAACAGACAACACACTTCTTTTTTTCAACATCACTTCCACCCAATCCCTTTGCAAAGGGCTGTAGGAACCAATGTGATTTTTTTTTTTCACCTGTGCAGCTTGAGGCCACTGACTTCTGGATCAGTCCTGGTTGATGCCACAGGGTCAAAGCCCAGGGCCATTCCCCCAGAAGGAGCCCAAGGATTCTGTTTGGAAGCTGTGAATGAATAAGGGCCTTGTGGTGCAGCTGAGGGTCTCTAACCGAAACTGTCACTAGTGTTACCCAAAGACCATGTGCATTTGTTGGTCTGGAACAACAGGTGGGGGAAATGCATTTCAGAGGATATAATAACATAGAATCATAGAATGGTTTGTGTTGGAAGGGACCTGAAAGACCACCTAGTTCCACCCCGCCCTGCCACGGGCAGGGACACCTTCCACCAGACCAGGCTGCTCAAAGCCCCGTCCAACCTGGCCTTAAACACTGCCAGGCAAGGGGCAGCCACAGCTTCTATGGGCAACCTGTTATACATAAGAACCTTTAAATCTACACATAAATTTAGAGAGATCAGCCTTCTGCCATAAATATTGATGGTATTTACCTTTATATTTACCATATCTGAGTTCTGCTACTGATGTTTTGAAAGGTGTCCAATATGCTTTCCTTCCAAGGAGACCTCAGAGAGAATGGATGGCCAAGGAGAAGACTCTGGAGCTATGTTCCTGGAACAGCAGTTTCTGAAACAACCTCAGTTTATTCTGAAATATTCAGAATAAACATGCCCAGAAGATTTTGCAACATCAATTCTGTGTCCAAAGTGACACAGCCATCAAATCATATTGACATCCAGATAGACTTGGTTTCCTAAAAACTGTAGAAAACAAAAGTTGGTATCCAACATCATTTAGGCATTCTTAAAGGTATCCCAGGTCACCAAGCATATTGACGTTTGCACAGCTTTTAGGTTAGTCAAAAAGCTCACACTGACTGAACATGATTTTTTTTTTTTTTTTTTAACCAGAATGATAATACAAACCTGACTTTTTCCTACCAAATCACAGCCCTGTTTCCACTGAATGCTCCTGGGCTTGATCTGGCTTCATTTCTCTGAGTGATAATCCTTATACACAACTCAAAAAAGGCTCCCTTTGGATCCAGACTGCACTTGTCAGCCTGTAAATAAGAAGGTTTTCCTAAGTTCCTATTGTTGTATTCATATTCTTCTTCATAGCGCTTCATGGCAGTTCAGTGAGGTGTGACTGATTCCCCCTGGATGCTCATTCCTTTTGTTTTCCTTTGCAAAATCTGGAAACAACCTACAGAATGTCTTTTGCCTGGTTCTGCTCCCTGATCCCCAGTCTGTCTTCCTGGTACGTACTACAGAAAGAGAGGGAAAAAAAACCAAACAAACCACAAGTATTTCTTGTTACAGACATTTGGGTTTCTGTTTGCCATTTCTGACCAGGTCAGAATCCACCTTTGGTTTTGAAGATCCCTTTGTCCATTGAAAAAAAAAAAAAAAAAAAAAAAAAAAATATTACTTGGGCCCCTTTTACAGTATAAGGAATTAGAATAAGTGTAAATGACTGTCCAGTTATTCTCACCTGTAAGTTTGCATTCAGCGAAGGAGCACTTGGAAGCGCTACTGTTCCAAGTGACGGGTCCACAGAAAAGCCTCTGACACACAGCAAGTTTTAAAAATCAGAATCCACGTTCAGTTTTAGAAACTCTGAGGACATCCAGAACCCTCCAGACATTTTGATAATGTGAGAACAAAAACAAAAGAAAAACTGAAGCCAGAATAAAGCCAAACCATCCCTTCCAGCTCTTGTTCAAAGGAAAGAAAAGTGACATTTTCCTGAGCATCACTACAAAATGGATGATAGCACACCCTCTGATGAAGGAAGCAAACAACTCGAGTAGCCCCTGGCTCACCTGAAAGCCCAGCCAAAGTCTTTACCTATTTGTGCTGCGATTGCCTGGGTTGCAACACAAAAACCATGGTACAAATGTGCTTTCACTCATGAGAAAACCCCACTGACTCATGAAATGAAAGGTTATGAGTAAGGGTTACGACACAGGAACAATAATTTAGTTAAATCCAACATCTTTTGTTTAAAGTTAGTTTTTTTGTGGTTCCATAATATTATTTTTAGTTTTCAAGAAGGGAAACAATAGCTGAGCTCTGTAAGTGCCAAGTCTTTTTCAAGGTTTGATAAAAAGCTAAAAGACAAGAAGGTGCATTGATTCCAAATAATAAGTTACACCCTGTGATTTCAAGATTTTACAATCCATGCACATGACTGGAAATATCTGTCTATAGACATTTCTAAGAATTATGTATGAAGGGGAAATCTTAAAGCATGTACTCTTTTTTATTTTATTTTATTTTTGAATGGAAAACTTCAAATCAACAGTCCAGCAAATTGCAGCTGTAAGAATTGCTGAGCCAATTTACAATCAAATAGAAATTTTTTTCCATTAAGAAAAAAAATCCTTTGATTTTGGAAGGAAGCGCTCTGCTCCCTACCAGCCCACTCATACTTTTCTATAACGTCACACACACCCGCAGTCCCAGCTATCATGTTTCTCAGGAGCATAAATAGTGTTAGCACAGACATTTTTAAGAATACATCTCCATTCTTAATTATTTCAGAACATCAGATTTTCCTCATTTTTGTTTTCCCATTTCAATCTACTTTACAAGTCTAATTTATAACTGTGCCTGATTTGGGTACCTTGGAAGAAACTCTTCCATCTATTTGCTTCTACACCCTTTGCTGATATTACTTGCGTTATCGATCGACTGTCCCCAGCGCAGTTTAGGAGATCTCTACTTTGTGGCTCTCTCAGCGGTGCTACACTTGGGAGACAGCAAGCTCATTCATACCTCAGCACTTACACAACGCAGTTTATTTTCATAAAATATCCCTCTTCCTACAGAGCACCACAGAGTACTTTGAATCTTGCATTAACAGAGATGCAGAATATTAAACAGATAAAAATGGATGCTGTATCAGAATAGATCCTATGATGATCTGACCAGCATCCAGCCATGATTTATAGCAGAGATGCTCCACGTAAAGGTGCCAACACCAAAAAAAGCGATGAGAAGCACTGGCAGACAGCCTCTTAATGTAAGGCTGTTGACGAATTTTATTCATGTGTCCATGAGCATCAGCCTCCTCCAGGAGAAATGCCCATTCCCTTCTGTGAAATGCAGATTGTCTTAATCAATCATTTTTTAAAAAGTCTTTATGAGATAGCAGTGGTCCCTGTATAACAGCCAGAGGCAGTGACATCCACAGATGTAGAAAACAGCAATAATAAATATGGTTTTAAGGTCAGATTGGTTGAAGGGAATGGTCCAACAGAGCTTCACAGCCAGTTTGCTGTCTCTTCCCTCTATTACCCTATTTCACTTCAGCCATGCTTCTGGATTAAACAACCCTGATCTCATGGATAACATCACCCAGGCAAGGAAACGCCAGACCAGCTCCAACTCATGCCCTTCTCTGGATCATTTTGATTCCTGCTCTGTCCCTGTGCGGCTGCATTTACTGAAATAGAACATAGCACCACATGAAGGTCACACCGGAGCTAGTCAAAGAGGGTGAAAAATGTCCTTTGCTCATCGAACGCTCATTTGAATTTTTAATGGCTTTGCTTCAGCTCTGTTCACACCCCCTCTGCGGTTAGTTGAGCGATCACATTTCAGTGGTATGAATGCTTGCAGAAAACCCATGTCGGGAGTTACCCATGGAGGAGCTGAAGAAGCCCAGCTGTTACATTCACACACACACACCTATTTGCACAACCGGTGTGTTGCTGGCGCAACAGGCGGGTAATGCAGTCAATACCAGGGGGTTTATTTGACCAACTACAGCTAAACAACGGAAACCATTTGCAGTCAAGCCCTTCTCTTATTCACTTAAAGGAACCGCTGGGGTATTTTAGATAACAAATACATTTGAGAAAACTATGCTCTTGCTCATGGATATTCCACAAGCAGAAGAAGAGAATACGTTTGACAAATAAATTATTTGTTATGAAACCTTTTCTTGGTTCTAGTCAGCGCATACAAAAGGAAATATAACAGAAAGTATAATGTTAAATAAGCCTGTGATCATAATTTTAATTTTTTTAGACCACTGCACCTTAATGCATTAATAATTTCACTGTTTCTACAGTTTACTGTTCCAAAGCTACTTGGGATTTTTTTTATCCATGGGTTTTCTAGGGTCAGAAGAAACATATCTCCATTGATCACCCAACCTCCTGGAAGACACAGTCATAGGGCTGTAGAATGCGGAGCTCCACCCAGTTCCTCTTATATTTAGCCAAACGATTTACATTATGTGAAAATACAGCTTCCAGAAAAGCACTGGTCTTGATTTGAAGCCACACAGCACCAAGGAATCCACTGCTTCCTTGCAGAAATGCTGCGGCAGTCAGCAAGGGCAGCCAGAGCTTGCAGAGCTGTGGGGAGGCTGAGATCCTCAGGAGTGGACATACGTGGGAAGAGAACAGAGGGGAAAAAATGGGAAAGTCAGGGAGCTCCCAGGTAAATCTAAAAGCCTAGAAAAGGCCTCTGGAGTTCTCTAAGGACCCAGGATGACAGTGTGACGGGACAGGAAGCTGGTAAATGGGACAGAGACAGTACTGATGACACCCCAGTCTCAGCCAGCAAACTGCCAGCCCTGATGGGATTTCATAAACCTAAGCACCTAGGAGCAAAAAAAAGAAAAAAGGAAAGAGAACGAGTCGTGAAGTACAAATAAGGCTAATGCCCTGGAGGAGATGACATGCCAACAAAGGACACACACCCCTCTGTCCAGTCCCAGCTCCCAAAGCCAAACCTGAGGCACGAAGGAGAGAAAGGCACAAGGAGGGAGAGTGGGCTGCGAGGGATTGCACCACCTAGCTGCATGCCCAGCACTGTTGGTTTTCCAAATCACTTCCAGGATTGGTAACAAGGCTCAAGGAATAAATAAGTTAAATGCAGTAATCAAATCCAACAGAGTTATTGTCGGTGAGTGGATTTCTGAGGGACATCACTGCAGACCTGTGCTAGCAGGGACTGCCTTCTAGGCTCACAGGCGTGCAAAAAAACGGTCAGCCCAAAAGTGAGCTGGGAGTGCTTCTGGAGTGTGGAATGGAGAAGTTTTGAGTTATTAGAAGTGGGGAAACAGCGGCAGAGAAATAAAGGTGAGAGGCGTTTTACCTAAAGCTAACTGTTGTCCTCTGTAGTGAAAAACATGTTAACAGGAAAATCAGACACCAAGGAATTCTAAAATAATGACAACTGAATAAAAATGAATTTAGAAAATATGTTTTTGAATCAAAGCTATGGAACGAGGCCTAGATTCTGCCCACACATAGGCACAGGCTAAATATTAAGCATATGAATAATTATTCCAGAGTCACCACCACTGCTGATGTCAAACCTCTGTCCAGATGCAGGGTAATACAGAATTCGTTCCCTGAGCTAGCACCGAAACCAAAGCCAGCAACAAAAGCTCGGGCTGCTTCACAGACAGAAAAGCAGCGGCACTGCAAGCCGCTGTGTCCGAGCCAAACTGAGCCTTGCCAGCCCAGCTAACTGTGAAGCAAGGATGTGGCTGCATGCACGGCAGCTGACCTCCTGCCCACATCGGGGCGGGGGGGGGCTGCCAGGTTTCAGTGCAGGTTGCGGGAGCTGACCCACAGGTTTTGAGTTTTTTATTGTCTTGCAGAAAAACAAGAAAAAAATTCAAAACCTGTGGGTCAGCTCTCGCGACCTGCGCTGGAACCTGGCAGCTCCCCATCTCTGCAGGGCTCCTTCCACTCCCCCCACCTTGGGCAGGTGCTCCAGCCTCACGTCCAGGGGCAAAGGCTGAAAACCAGCAAAAATAGCAACGCAAGTCCAAAAAAACCCAATACTTGCAAAATTAGTTTTTCTCTTGGATGTTAATTCAAAGGTGCTTAAGTCCAACACCACTCTGCAAAGCAGTTTTGGTGCAGTGCCCCAGTGATCGCTACCTGGGTATAGATTATTCAAGGTTTAAATTGTCAGTCCACAAGAAGGGGATAATATTTATCCTACCTGAAATGAGAAGGCAGTTAAGCCATTGAACCCAGAGGTGTGCCCAGGTGACCAGTGACTTGGCAGAGCCCCAGGGGACACACAGAGATGCTGGTTCTCCCCCAGCCATCTGACCTTGGCTGCAGGGGATGTGCAGCTGTGCTGTGATCCCTCATTATTGTCTGTTGGGTTTTAGCCATTTTTTTTTTTTAAGTGATTGACAAGACCCTTCCAGAAGAAGTGAGCAAGGTTGCTTCGATGTAGTTCTGGTGGTGCAATCACGGGCAGTCCTCTGCTCATCTCCACGGCTCGGAGCTGAACTGTGCAAAGTCAGAGCTGTGCCCGGGAGAGGTCTGGGAACAGCTTTCTCCACAAAGGTGAAAACTATATCTGAAATATGAATCAACAATGCCATGAGGCTCGCAAGGGGAGTCGTGCGCCAGTTCGTCACATCTAAACGGCCCCAGCCATTTCCCCACCCCCTGGTACCAAGGGAGA
>NW_020799091.1:85161615-85166725 GCF_003259725.1 Athene cunicularia | reverse complement strand
CGGGGGGAATCCAGTTTTCTCCTTGCCAACACTTCAGCTCTGATCTGACCAACTCTGCTGAGAGGAATCAAAAATTGCCTTAATTCGAGGTACAAGCCCTCGTTTCCGAGCCCCCGCCCCGGCCTGAGGCTGGCTGGGGTTGCGGGGGGCTGCAGGATTTTGGCCCTGGCCACTCCCCCAGCAGAGCGGGGCTCCTCTTCCCCCCAGCCCCTCGCAGGGCCACTATGTGCTGTGGCACCCTACACAATCATTCCACAACACTCTCATTTAATCTAAACATCCCTAAACTTGCAAATTAACAGGCTCTTCAGCTGTAATTATACAGATACATACAAGTGCCACAGGGTCAGGTTATGCCATATCTATCCATTTTATTTGTATACCTAACGTTTGGAGGAGAAGGTCACACTTTTCACTTTCCTAAGGCATTCTACCCGGTTAATATCAGTAATATCTTCATAATCCTAATTGGGTTGGACACGAAAAATCTAAAAAAACCTGCATGAAATTACAGGAAGCCAGGATCTTTCAAAGGGCTGCAACATCAACGTGTCATCTAGGCAGCAACACCTTCTCTGCAAGACAAGCCTCCAGATGAAGCCTCTTTTACAATAACCCAGCTAAACACGTTGGGAAGGAACGATAGCTCGCCAGGGGTGGGACAACACCAACACAAAACCAGGGATTGCACAGGTTTGATTTTTCATGTACTGTGACTCAACATGAGTAAAAATGAAAGAATTTAGTCCCAAAAGTTGCTCAGAAGACCACCATGTATACAGCATGTTCTGATGCCACTATAGGGAAAAATGAATGTCATAAAATAACACAAACAGCCACATGCAGCTCTTTGGTGCCCAACATGTTTGTGCTTTTTTTTCAAGCCCCCTTCAGTAATGGCCGGCCACCCTAAAAACGGACATGTGAGCACTTCTCTAAAACCAGAAAAAGTGGAGCAATACGACCTCACAGGGAGGACTTTCAACAGACAGATGATCAAATCACACACTCTTTTACTAAAAAAAACTTTATTTTTTTTTTCCTTCAAGTGTTAAGAAAACTTTACATTTTATACTGTTAAAGATCTGAAAGAAAATTTTTATAACCTTACATTAATATATCACATTGCAAACTTAATGGCAAACATGAGTACAATAGTATTTTGTGTACAAAAGCATGTACCCAAATTTATGCTCTTTTCTTGTCATATCTGCTTGTCATTTTATTATCAGTAAATGAAAAATACAATTTGTTTATAAAACCTTTAAAACATCCAATACAGTAATTATTACAGAACAGCAACAATGATCCTCTGCTTTCCCTTCCCCTGTTATTGGTTACAACGCCATCCCAAACATATTTTTCCCTATAGATTGCTTACTTTCAAAATACTTCGCATGGAAAGAAACAAAGTACATTTATATCCCGTGTATGTACAAAATGGGTTTTGTACATGTGCGTGTCTTTACATTTATATAGAAATTTCCAACGTGGCAGAATACTATGCTTAAAGATGCACAGAAAGACTCTCAATAAAAAGATGGTCCTTGTTTTTAGCACCTCCAGGTTTCAGTTGTTCTTTACCTTTAATAAATTTGAAAGTAAAGTGTCCCTACCTCTGTTCAGAAGGTATTAGGACATCAAAGGCATTTAGGTTTAGTATTGTTTTTAATTGGTATGTTTATGATCAGGAAGAAGATAAACTGAAAAGGCAAAACATTAGTGCTCCTACTGAGACCTCTACTAACCTCTCTTCCTGAGAGCACCTCTACTAAATACCCTGGAGCAAAGTCTAGGATCACTTACATTCCAGCAACTCTCACTGGGAATTATCCAATTAAAGCAGCAATTCCCCCACCCCCTTTTCCCTCATAGGTCTAAATACACAACCAAATATATTGCAAAAATCAACTACGCCGTATTTTAATAACCCTGGCTTCTCAATGAAGAAAAGAACGGAAGATAAAACCACCTTGAATATTTCATGTCCACGTGAATCATACATCCCGTTTTCATCTTCTGTTCTTCCTCCTCCAAAGAGACAAGATCATTAAAACATCACTGTGCACACTGAAATAGAGTATTGCTTAAGAGATCATTACTGTTAAACGAGGAACTAGCCTCTTGTCTCCCTCCATTTTTAATTAATCACTGTCTTTCATTACTGGACTCTCCCACAGATCTTCCTATATTGATGGTAAAGAGTTTGCCAAGGTTCACTTCTGAGTAGCCACTCATGGACAGACATTTGTCTACAGTGCTCTTCAGTCTTTTGTAGGCCTCAGAGACTTCCTTCCTGAGTGGCTTCTTCTTCAAATATTCTAAAAGAACAAAGAAAAAAAACAGAGGAGGATTAAATGACCACAAAAAGACAGGAGTTTTGCATTCACCACCACTGCAAATCATGGTATTTTAAAATGAGGCAAATGTCGCAGCTAGCAAAGACGACATTGATGGCAAGCTCTCCCAACTTCGGCTGCCTTCCCATTGAGCCCCCACCCCGCTGCGCTGTACCAGCCCATTACAGGCCATGTTAAACCTGCCTGTGGTGGCGAGGCTGAAGCGTCCTCAGCCCCACCAGCGTGGGTGCAGCGGCTCCTGCCAGGAGCTGTCAAGAAGCACCGCTTGCCCAGTCATGTCATCTAACTGGAGGGAAACAGGGGTTCACTCAACCACAGCAGAGAAAATAATCAATAGCAGGGCTGGTTCTAATTTAAAGCTAACAGGTGCCTTAACTTAGTAAGAACTACGATGAGTCCCCAGGCATTTGAAGCAGGGAGATTCTGCCCAAGTTTGGCTTCAGAAGTGAAGGAAACCACACTTCACTTCTCTCGACCCTGCTGCTGCCAACACTGGCACCGGCATGACCTGGGACAGACTTAACCACCCATCCTGTGTGTGCTCATACGCACCCTGTGTGCAGGATGGGAATTGTGATGCTCAGCACTACAGAGGCATTGGAAGGAAAAGGGCAGTAGCACAAACCAGGGAAATTCCATGCTATCCTACTCTAAAATGGAGAGAAGATGCCTGGTATCTCAACCAGGAGACACGAGGTTCACCTGACACATGAACGAAGAGAGCCATTCCCAAATGCTTGATCAGTAATACCTGTGAAGAAATGTCTGGAATGCAAGATATTTATTCCCTTGTACATTTGTGTGTGTACACGTGTGTGCATATGCATGAGTCTGTACATATTTCAGGAGCGAAGCCCAAACTGTTCTAGTTTTATTGGGGTTTTTTGTTATATTTTATGCTATGCAAAAAAAAAAATAATCTCCAGGGATTTTGTTTGGGTCGTTGTCCAGCTTTTGCTTTACCAAGGCTGTGGACAAAGACTAAAAGAACAAATGATATTCTACTGATACACGTCAATGCCACCTTGATGTGGATCTGGTGCAGTTGTGCTCCTCCTTTCCAACTAACTCCACGTTCTAGAAACACCAGCTCCTACCCAAAAGCCTGAGTCTGCAGTTACACCTTGGAACAGGCAGCGCTGGACAGTCTGCATTACTGAGCACACAAGAAGGACATATTGCAAGACGAGGTGCCGTCACAGTCAGTTTCCCCTGGAGGGACTCCAGGTCAAGCAGAACTGCAAGAGCACAGCACAGGTAAAGGTCGAGCTTTCAAGCCATTCAGGTGCAGCATAAGCACATCTCTTGTAAGCAACCAACACAATCCTCTTGTTGTTCATTAGCTTAGCCTAAAAGCTGTCATCTCGTTCCCTCCTGTCACCTTCACGATGTTGGTACTGCCCTCCTCACGCTTTGAACATGTAACAAAAAAGCCTCCATCCCCTCTCGAATGGCTTTTACTACATGGCACAAGTTACGATGAAAAACTAGTTGTCTCTAAAACAGCTGAGTTTATCTAAGAGAAGGGTTTGGAGGAGAGGGACATGCTGTTTTTTTGAGTCCACTTGAGCAAGGGAAGAAGTGGCTCACTTTTGCAATGACTCACTTCTGCAGTTGTGACTGAGATGAAGACGTCCCATCGGACGCACCTTCATATCAGCAGCCAAGTCAAGGATGGCTGCATGAGGAGATGGCAGGGAAGGGAGGCAGGGTAACAGAAATAGCTATTATAGTTTTGGGGTTTGTGAATTCCTCTTCCCTGAGGATATATGAATATTTTTGCAGAGCCTCAGATGTTTTAAGATGAGCTCAGCAGATTAACTACCGGATACGATACAAACAGTAATGTTATACTGATCAATTGCCACCTGTTTAGGTTTTCCAGGTTATTCATAAAGTTCCACTGAACTCAATTGCTCTGCATGATGCTATCAAATCTTTAAAAATTAAATTAAAATTTAAATTAACGACGCCAGTTTGAGTAACTGAACACGTTGATTAAAAGCACTTTGGTAAGCACCTTTCATGCATCCTTGTGAAGAAGGATGTATTGTGCTGCCATATTCAGTTTTGGGTACTTACATTGCCCACATCAGGCAGTAAGCAGAGTAAGATGCCTAGTTGAAGATACCACACTCTCACCATTACCCAGACAGTAATGACATTACATCTGTCAGCAGAAATAAAATTTCCTAAACCTACACCACCAATACAATAAAAACGTTGATTACAAGAATCTGTTGATCAACAGTCTGAAGTCACTATGACATAAACAAATTTAATGATCCAGAAATTATTTAAATGTAGGGTTTAATTAAACAAACCTTGAAAATTGTAAAAACGAGATCCATAAAAACACCAAACCCACTTTGCCACAAATTCAGCACAAAGTAGTAGTTTATTAGTTATTTTCAAGTAAATCATATAGTAAGTGGGTTCATTTGCCACTGCTCACATGTTAGCAAAACCATGCTCTTTATACCAAGCAACTGTGGAAAATACCATCCTTGTAGCTCAAAACTAGGCTAAAATAGTTTAAAGCTTCCTGGAGCTCAGGACCAAGGTGAAATGTATCAATGTGCAGAAACAGCTGGCACATGTGAACAGAGCTGGAAGGCACATTAATCATGAGAACAACAAGGCAAACAATAAACCAGTGCTGAAAGTAGGGAACAAAAATACAGGCCTGTGTACAGCTCCCATTCAGGCTCCAGCCGTCCCACTAACAGAGTGCCTAGCTTTGCCCCCCC
>NW_020799091.1:85158465-85161565 GCF_003259725.1 Athene cunicularia | reverse complement strand
TGTATAAGAGACAGCAATTATATGCGATAACCTTTCTGACAGTACAGTTCAAACATTTCTTAGATGCAATTACCCTCATAGAGGCAAGCAGGAAAGGGTGGACTGAAAAAAATGGAGAAATATGAGGGGCCTCGTTGAAGTAATGAGGCCAATTTTAAGTTTCAATTATAAGAGAATGGGAGCTGGTAGCACCGGGAGGAGAGGCAGGCAGCGGCTGTGCCTGCAGCACACCCACACCATGCATTTGAATGACACAAGTGCATCTGATGACTGGGGAGAAGAGATTTAAAGAACTGTAGTAATACAGAGCAGGGGAAGATGAGAGAGGACACAGCTCCTGATGTGTTTACCTCCTTTGCTGATGGGATATTGACTTTTCCCACCAGGTTGGTTAGAAAGGGGACTATTTACGCTGCCACACAGCAGAGTAAGAATGACAACCAGCATCACTCTGTGCTCCTCCGAGTAAAAGACAACTGTGACCGTCGTATATCACACAGCCAGTCAATACCTTCAAGTTACCATAATCCAACTTAGAGATGCATATAAAAGCTCCTACTTTCTTCCTAAATGAGAATTTGATCAATAATGCACCTAAGGCCGCCTGAAACCTAAGCTATATAAACTGAGTGAAATTGCCTTTCAGTAGTCAGTCACGTTCTAAAATAGTTCTGTATCTATTATCACCCCATCATTGTTTTAATGATATCCAAGTTCAGTGGCAATCAATCCTTTAAAATGACCACAGCTGCAGAATGCATATACACCTATACATGAAGAGTATGTGTATACATGCATACACGTAGAGAGCATACAAAAGATACTACCAAAACAAGTATACAAATGAAAACCACAATTATTTTAATAGAAATGTAAAAAAAAAAAAAAAAAAAAGAAAAAAAAGAAAAAAGGAAGACATGCTTCTGACTATATATAATTAAAATTCATGTACTGTATTCTCTAAAGTTAATAAATCACTGACTCTGGTAAAGATTTTAGAATCATATCACCACGCATGCAGTTAACCGCCTCTCCCCCCAACATAACTGCCCCCTTGTTCCCTTCACAAAACACAGTCTGAATTTCTAGATATCCCTGTCAAATTCAGCACTCCATCCAAGTCCTTGGTTAGCTACCTAGATATATTTTTATATTATTTGGGGAAAAGAAAAAATTAAAAGGTACCTGAAATCCATTTACTTCATACTGTTGCACTGATGATGGAAGCAAGGATGGAAATACTTGGAGGTTATCTGTACCTGGCCATGTGTTTTCCATTTATTGCAATTTCTCCTCGTTCCTATTACAATGACACTGAATTACCTGATAGTCAGGATCAAGAACTTTTGTTCTTGGATTCCCTAAGATGTGGCTCAGTAAAAGTCTTCTGTTTTTTCTCCTACTGATTGGACAACCAAACTGTGTCATATTATTAAACTCTCGTCTCCTGATTATTCTGTTGATAGCCTGCTCTTCAGAGTGAGAAGTAAAAATATATTCACATTCCTTTGTATTTGTGTACGTGTATCTGCACCAGGTACGTGAGAAACAACATAGGTGCCTATGAGCATAGTGCCAAAATGTTGGTTTGTCTGGGAGTGCACAAAAAAAGCTGCGGAGTACCATTTATGTACAGCATCATGTCTCTCTCACACTTTTATTTAAAGAGTTAAAGAACATACTAAATTAGCTACTGAATTTTTTACATCGCCTACTGGTTATTGTATTTTAATTACAGCAAGCTTAGACATACAGGCAGCAGTCTCTGTTCCAAATATCTGTGTTTCATTTATTTCTGTGCAAAGGTAGCAAACAACAGTCAGTCATAATTGGTTCTGTCAGATGTTTTACAGTCAGTCATAATTGTCTCTGTCTAGAGGTGTGTCAATTTACTGCAAGTTAAATAAATATTCTGTCTATTATGATATCAGGTTATGTAAGCCATTTTTTTTTAATTGCATGGGTTCCCCTTTCATAATCCTCAGCACCCCTATTTATACTGTTAACCTTAACTTTGCCATTTATGGAATGTCAATGAAAAAAGTCAACAGTAATTTAATGAACAGACGTGTAAGCCTCTAACATACTTGCTTTTTTATTTCTAATTAAATACAATCAAATTAGGCTATAGAGCAATTATATTATTCTGTCTTGACAGTGCTCTCCTCAAATATCTATCAGCGACGCCAGTTCACTGGCCTAAAGAGGGAGATTTACTAACGTAAGTCTTAAAAGATTCTTGTTTTTTTGCTGAAGAAAATAAACCTCCCAACTCGTACCAACTTCTAAACCACATAGCCCTTCAAAATAACAGAGGTTGTTGATGACAAGGGCCATGTTTGCTCTCCAGACTGCCAGGTTTGCACCTCAACCCATTCTGGTCTTCATATAATCGGAAGCCAAAGCAATTCTAATGTGATCACAGGCCTCCTATCACGAGAGAAGACGATGAACTTGAGATCCCACGGGTTTGCTCTCACCGAACAGAATAAATCAGTATAAATGGCTCCGTGGTCTCTTACAAGTCCACTCTCGTTATTTTGATAGGCAAGTCACAGGTTTTGTATAAAAATAATTACCTGAAGCTTCTGTGCACTGATACAAATCCACAGCTATCAACCATATAAAACGGTGTGGCTCTGCTCAAGAGCCCTGCTACCTTGGTCTCAGGAGTGCCATTATAATGCTATTTACCACTGGTCTGGTTAAGATTCAAATAAAACCCGGGGACCTTGCCTTCTGCAAGAGGCCGGTGTTGTGGGAAAGTCACAGGTAGCGCCTCGGGGCGAGGAGGCTTGACCCGAAGTCAGCACCCTGTGGGCAGCGTGGGAAGACGAAGGTGCTGCTGCGCACTGCTATCAGGCGTTCGGTGCACAGGGAAACGTAGCATCCTTTACTGTGTTTCAGGAAAGAAAGAGTCACCTTGAAAGTGATCAAAAAATTTATTTCAACAGGAATGAAGTGATTCTATCAGGGTTGGACTATATGGATGTTTGTATTTGTCATCTCTGAAGGAAATTGCACATACAGCCCCCTTGCTGAGGGTATAAAAGTACTGTCAACTACACTGGACAGATTTCTCTGTTCCCCCCCCCCCCCC
>NW_020799091.1:85121872-85156872 GCF_003259725.1 Athene cunicularia | reverse complement strand
TATTATGTTTCATAGCACAGAGCATTATGTTGGTTTTTGTTGGGTTTTTTTTCAAATTATCCAAATGTATTCATAATTTGATCCTGTCTCTGTGATGCAGGAATACAGTTAAGAAAATGAATACAGCTATGTAATGACGGTGTGCTTAAAAGCAGAGGAAAGCAAGCAACTCGCCCCTGCCTGCGTGCATCTCCTACACGAGGATGCACTGAACAATTTGCCAGAGACCTGGAGTTGCGCTGTGCAGCAGCAGCAGCAGCACCAGCCGCAGGGCTGCAGGAGCTGAGCTGCAGTGGGTGCAGCGCTGGGGACAGGGGGGCTCTGGGGGCAGCCCCACAGCGCTCCCCCGGCAAAGCATCACCGCTCCTCCACTGCTCATCCAGCTCTCCGTCCACTCTCCTAAAAGCAGTTTCCTCATCCTTCTGTCTCTTTAATGTACAATACGGTTAATTTCTAAATACTAACTACGGATGGGGCTGCAACTCTCAGCTCTGGTCAAACGTCCTCAATGAGCACGAAATACTGATTTAAGGTAACCAGTCATTCAGAAAACTTTATCTTGGCTACAGCTCCAAAATGAATGAAGCTTTATAAAATATTACTAACATCTCTTGAATCAGGAAATACCCATATACTTGGGAGACCAGACAGATTTTTATTTACAAAAATAGAGGATTAACCTACAGCATTCTGGGACTTAATAATTTAATTGTGATTTTCTGCAGGAATACATGGTTTTAAAACTGTATCACATGCAAGAGATCTATGCCACAGTGAATCCATTACAGAAATACCATAGTGCCAAGTGAGACATTCTCCTGTACATAATGTGCCGTGGCAATCCAAAGGGCTTTAAATCATGTATATATGTATATATAATGCATCTGACATAGCCAGACAGGCTATGAGAATCTGAACCAACCTACGCACAGCATAAATCACAGCGGAATAATGCACACAAATTAATATTTTTGCTAGAGTTAGGGTTTTCAAGCACTGCCTTTAGGGTCAAATTCTGATTGCAGTCTTACACAGCTTTAGCCTATCCAGTGGCACTGCAAAGGATTTTCTGTTTTTCTTTCTGTAGTTAAATTTGATTCCTAATTGAGTGCTAGAGGCACTAAATCAAGATTTTTAAATGTTTATAGGCAGGATAATATTTTAATAGGGACAGATTCAGGCAAACTTCATTATCAGAGCAGCAAATACTGCTCTCTTTCCTTTTTTTTTTTTTTTTTTTTTTTTTTAAAAAGTAGCTCTCCAACAGAATTTACAGGTTTTGGTCTGTTTTGTGATGGTTGGTTGTTTTTTTAAAAAATATATGTATTTCTTTTTTTAACTATACTGATATCTTGTTTTCAGTGGGATCTAGCAGTTAGAAGCAGTAAGTAATGAACGAACTCAACAGTCAATCAAACCAGACAATCCTCAACAAACTACCAGAGGTAACTGGATTACCACCAGCAGTTAAGGAACAACTTTCACTTGAACAACTGCCATATATGAAAATAATGCAGTTACACCATGAAATATCATTTTAACTTCAGTCTTCATTTTTCTCATTTCTAAGTTGCCTAACTTTCAGATTTACAGTTTAACTTGGTTTTAATAGAGTTTCTCAACTTTGAAATCAAAGAGCTTAAATGAAAAACGTAAGGAAAGTGAAGTGCGCAAAAGCTGAAATGCTTGTAACACCTTCAGAATATATATAGGCTTCTTCACGGAGTTTTCAGAGAGGCTCTGTATGTTTTGTTGCCTGCTCTGAAGGGTTCCATCTTGGGCACTAAGACAAAAATGACTAACCAGAGAAGCAATTTGCCAGAGCAAAGGTAGTCTGGATCTTCTTGCAGACCAATATATATGGATCACATATGATGAAAAGCATATGCTTTCAAAATTCCAACTCACTCCATTAATATTGTTATGAGTACATATACTTAAGGCTGAAAATTCAAAGGCGATTACATTAGTATATACATTACATGCATATAAATCGTTGTCTTCAATCTAAAGCCAGTATCTTAGCTATGCTTTGATGCATCACTGAAACTGAAGAAAAAAACTGGGTGAGGTTAAGTTCCAGCCTAACTAGTCTTTAGTTAAACTGTGTTGCAGTTCAACTTAATATTTTATCCTCAAGGAGTCCTAACAGTCACCCCAACTAATTTTTCTCCTTAAAAACCAAATAGTTGATTTCACAGCCTAAAACACCATTTTGTTTTAATTTATTTTAACACCGTGTAGGCATCTGAATCCTTACTTTTATATTTTCTTCCTATAAAGCTTGACTTGCATTAACTGTTTTCTGGGAACCTGAATAATAAGACTGAGGTCTGTAAAAACTGGGTTTTGTTCCATTCAAGAGTTGGTTCCCTCCCTCTTCCTTGACTGCAGGGATTTTAGCTCTGGAATTGCTGCTGGGTCTACAGGAAAAAATACAGGAAGCATGTATTTTTTCCTGTAGGTGGCTCCTTAGTGAGGAATTCTGAGCATCTAAGTACATGTGATGATTTTCTATGCCGTATTCCCAATATATAGGCCAAGAAGAAAGAGTGTGTACCATATGTATAAATAATAAAAAACCCCACCCTAATGGATTCATGTTTCTTTCCCATCAGTAAAAATACTGAATGCAGAAATAGTTTTAAAAGAAGAAAACTGATTTCCTGAAATGCCTATATTTTTGAGTCATTGTGACCAAACTCCAGGGGTTTCTGTTTCCCTTTGACCTAATTTGTCTAGCTGGTTTTCTGCTGTAGTTACATCTGTCTAAGAATAACTTTAGTGGACACACTTTCCACAGGTCTTTTTGAGAAAGCATTTACATACAGACTACGTCAATGCACGTAGTTGAATTCTGCAATTTCCTCAGTTGGTAGACAGGTCTCTTGGTATGTGGCCAAGGAACAAGGAAACTTGTGTGATCACCCCTGCAAAACTGAAATTCTAGTTTAAAAAGGAAATAGAAAAACAAAACTGAGAGAAAAAGGGATCTCTTAAATTTAGATATAATTTCCTTATGTATGAAGTGTTTCTCATGGACTTACATTCCCATTTTGTCTCAAGAACTCATCTAGTGCTCACCTTGTTTTTAAAATCACTGTTATTTATGTTACCTACTTAATAAATAGCGTGTGTGTGTTTATCACTAAGGTTCTTTGAACTTTAACTTTTCAATCATGTTTCCTGATGGACCTAGTTTTACTTCCCTGAGGGAAATGATACTCTTTTTTTCCCTGAACTCCATTAAAAAGCACCCTTCTTCACTTTTCTTAGTCATTTTGTCCCCATGTCATTGAAAGGTATTCTCTTTTACAAGGTATTTACCTGGCATACACACAGCTCTGATGATAAAATGTTGGTGAAAACAGTTCCACTGACTCACAGATATTAGTATTAGCAGTAGCAACTATATGTGACCCATCTGCACCACCATGAGAGGCTCCCCGAATAGGAAAATGTAAGAGCACACAACATTTCTACTATTAAGGCAGCAAACCCTCAATGGATAGAACTTAACCAAACCAGTGAGGAAATGCTTATCTTTAAGAACAACACTAAAAAAATCCTAATTGTGACAACTGCGCACTTCCACACTGCCACCTATTGGGGGATTTTAAAGCACTTTATGAATATTAGTGAATTATTATCTGAAGGTGTTCCCATGAGACAGACATCATTCCTGTCCCACAGAGAAAGAGCAACTTGTGAATATGGTGAAGATTTTTAAAGGTACGCTACTGGTGCAGCCAACCTAGATGCCTAACTGTATTTCCTAATCTTCATCATGGACCACTGCAGCACTAACACACTTAGCAGGCTATAGATATTGTCCTTTGAAAATCTGGTATGTTATTTAGATGCCTAAATGCAAGGTTGAAATTCAAGCTTAATCAGCTCTTTCACTATCCTGCAGAAGCTGCCCGTGGCTGTAATCTGTAGTCCTACACTCCACAGTGGTGCAACCTAGTGACAGATGCAGAAGGCTGCTTCCCTGTTAAAATGACCATAACATAATACAGCATAACGTACATTTTACAGTGATGCAAGCAAGTGAAAAAGTATTCAGGCTGTGTAGTTATTATATTATTCATAAAATAAAGTCTCAGCCAGAGGGGAGTAAAATATCCTTGCTCTTTTAATTCCCACCACCCATAAATAATCTTCCTGTTTGTGTTTTATTGGAAAACAACTGATTTAAAAGTCACCTAGTGTTATAATCCCCCCTCCACAACTGCCATCTGTCCTAAAGCGGTAGTAACAGACCCTTTCATTCACAAGCAAAGCCAGCAGAATAAAGAGGAAGAGGAGGAGGAGGAGCTGAAAGGGAAGAGAGTGAGAAAGCGGATAAATTCCATTTGTGCTATTAAAAAAAAATAGAAAAGTGAACTCAGTGGTTGAAAAGTGAAGATAAAAAGATGAAAACAGTAATCTTGCTACAGAAACCAGAGAATTATGTTCTTGCTCTCCCCCCTCTTTTTTTTTGTTTTTTTTTTTTTGTTTTCACACTGTACAAACTGTAGCACCCTGAACAACTCACTCCCCTGCTATTTCCAGCACTTTACAGAAACTTTTCAACATTTCTGTTTGACACATATTTTCAGCAGTGAGGTGAAGACAATAAGTAAACAGGTAGTGAAGGGCTATTTAGAGAGCTGGTCACTCACAGTAATAATAACGCAAAAAGAAAAAACCCCACACAGCACAGAACATCTATCCTATGCGCTGTAGCCACAGACAGCACATGACCTCTGACAAACAGTTTTCAGAGTAATTTTAATGCTACTCTGGATTTAACTTGACTAACTGGTAGCAATTGAGCACATCTTTTTTTGTGGCAGCAGTTATCTAAAATGCTACAATAACAGCATCAAAAGTAGAATGGTGGAAGATTGGTTTTCCATTGTGCTGCTGAACTGGCATAATGCCCACTTTAAAAGCAATTCGCTGCTCATCACTGAAATCTGGCAGACACGACACTAAATGCCTTGAGGAAAAAAAAAAAGGGTCTTGAGAAGGGGGAACCACTCCAACCACCAAGCAAAGAAAAAGAAGGAGGGGGGAAAGAAAGGGGGGGAAGAAAGCAGAGAATGATGAATCTATGTAAGAAGAGAAAATTGCAAAATAAAAAGTTTAGCACTGCATGCAGACTCAACAGGCTCTACTTAATTTGCTTGAAGATTTTATCGCCGGCTTGCATTAGTAATAGCAGAACAAAACAAAAGCAAATATATATTTATGTCTGTCTATTGTTCTGATGAAGTGAAAACGTACTGAGTTACGTCAATCATTTGTCAAACACATCTTCCTAGTTTTATTTACCACAAAATATAATGAGTAAATATGTGATAATAAAACTCTTCTTTTTATACGGACATATACAATTTTTTCCCACTACTAAATACAGGTAATGATTTAGGAAGCTTTCAAAATGTCTTTTTACTGTCAATAAAACTAATTCTATTCCCATTTTCATGTTAAAAAAAGGCTTTACAAATGAAAATTCAAATTAAAATTCTGATTATAGTGTAGTGTGACAACACCTGTATTTATAATTTTACTGTCAGCTAGCTCGTAGTGTTTAACAATAGCTTGAAGCAGAAAAGTAATTGGAATTTGTCTGTAACATGCCCGATGACGACATTGGGCACTTTGCTGTGCTAAAGCAAATTTGGTTTGATGACAAAATAACCTTAGAAAGATCGAAAAAAAAACCCCAAACCCAAAGGTTAAATAAAGCCATCCTCTACCCAGGGACATAAAATCTACTGTGGTGAACCAAAACAGCTGAGCAGTAGCTGCAGAAACGAGGGTACCTGTGGAGTTGGTAGTCCTCTCCTAAGCAGGCATCCCTCAGGTCCCTCCCTGCAATATTCACCCCCCAGCAGCTTTTCTAAAATGGTGCATTACTCCAGTATTATCATCAATATAATTCAGAAACATGGGAGAAAAAGAAAGCAAAGGCACATTAGGTTGGGAAGAGATGCTAACACATGTGTGGCAGCTCTGTGGATCTCTCTGTGAATAAAAAAGGAAAACTAACAAAAATGTGCAGTGTCAGTGTGAACTCAGAAGTATTCTGTGTACAGCAGTGTTTTCATACTGCCCGTACAGTTACACTCACATGTACTAATGGGTGCAAACTGATAGGCCATGTCAAAATTAAGACAGAAACATATATACTTTTTAAGAAAAAAAAAAAAAAAGCTACTCAATCTGAGTATTTCAGAACTCAAACACACGCCACTCTCCACACACAACTTGTCTTACTCAAGCCTACAAATTAAAAGCCCATGTTTTTCATTATCCTAAAGACAGAAAAAAAAATAAAGGAAAGGAAGCCACATAAGAAAGAAAAACAGAATGACAGTGATGTTTTAGTTTAGATATGGCAACACATACAAACTGTCAAAACTATGGAGTGAAAAAAGCTGTTATCAAGCAACTGTCAAGAGAGTCCTCTGAGATTTGGAAATCTTGTGTTTATTGTAACTACTGCACATTACACAAAGAAAGAAACATCCCTCTTCTTACCATTGCTGCTAAATATCATGCAAGAGAACCCAGACTCTTCCCTCACTATTTAGATGATTTTTTTTTTTTCCCTGTGTAATTCTGTGACAGCACAGGGGCCCTCCTTTTTAAGGTTTTCTATTGTTCGGTCAAAGTTCAGAGACAAACTTGAGGTTATATCAAGTATTATTTCATTTTCAAGAACTGTCAACACCCATTTTATGTTGTTAACTTGTTGTCCATCATTTACGAGTGGAAACTGTTGACACCAAAATACACAAGAGGAAGAATTTCTCTCTTAAAACACATATGTAGAAAGAGTGAAGATAATGGAAACTGCTATTTTACTAGGCATACTAACAATTCTTTTAACATACTGACTAGAAATGAGACTTACAATTAACTGGCAGTGGGCTACAATATTCAAAGGTTTTAGTCTGAATGTATTAATGCAGATTTTAAATCACACTTTCTGATTATAAGATAATAATGACCCCTTGGAGAGAAATCTCCAGTATCTATAGGGTTTCAAGAGAGCCTTCAAAGTGTGGTTTTGAGTGATAGCCTTTTATGATCATTTCTCAACCAGTAGCAACATTCCAACCATACTGATGTCTGGTTAAAAGTTGTGAGCAAAAATACCTCATGTTTTGCTTATTATCACTTTTATGCTTCAGGCTTATGTAAAAGTCATCTTTACTCTGAATCCCAGGGTTTACAGAACAAGCATCTGATGAGGTACCAAGTTCTTGGGAAAGAATAAAACTTTCAGTGTGTGTGACGATGAATGCTTTTATGGAATTTTTATTGCATTGGTTCTGGGGAGGGAATTATCAAACCTAAAAACTCAGTAAAAGAAGCCTCAGATATTATTGTACATGAGCAAATGATTGGTTGTCCCTGTTTAGTCAGTGCACCCACAGCATGTACAGTAAATTTAAATGTCTCAAAACTGATGTTACTTCATTCTAGATTTGTTATGGACATCACATAATCCGTGTCGATCTTTGATGAGGAATAGATTCCTGTAAGCTTACTCTCTAGCATCAAGTATCAGATCCTGTTGGATCTACCTGCAGTGGCTACCACTCAGCAGACACCCATCACCTCCTGGAAATCACTGTCTGCAAGTGTACAGTTCCTCAGCCCCAAATTCACAGTCTGATACAGCCCAACTGCTCAACTTAATAGGGACATCTTCACATTTTTGCATATAAAGATTTTTTTTTTTGGTCTTAAGAGCACTTCTTCAAAATGTCATAATATTTATGATCATCAGATGAGACTACTTGAACAACAATTCAGCCTGACACATTATATTTCCCACAACTACCATGACCACTTAGGGATAATTTTATCTCCAAATATTGTATAACCTCATGTAATACAATGAGTAGCATATTATCTCAATACAAAACATAAAATAAAATGATTGAGAAATGTAATAATAATAAATAATCTTTCCCACATAAAACTGCACTGTTAGCTCTATTATTTCCTAGCTTTTGACTGTCAAGTACTTCCTCCTCCTAGATCATAAGAGTTTTAAAGTACCGTAACAATTACTGCATAAACAGCTGCAGCTACATGTCCATTTAACAGTCTTTTTTTTTTTTTTTTAAATATATATTAATACACTAATAAAAACTTACTCACATGCTCACACAAAAAATAAGAAGCAAACCAGAGGTTCAAACCTTAAAAATTTAAGAGCATGAAGTAAGTCTACAAGAAGTCACTAGTTTCAAGACTGGCAGTGTTGCAAGACTGCATAGATATGATCCATATGCTAAACGTCTATGCAAGTACTTACTGTTCCATAAATAGAGTTCTTGTGAGTGAACTGCAGCAAAAAAAGAGACTATAAGGAGGGTGTGGTGCAGAGCAAGGGTGAAGTGCTGAGCCTGTCCCTGTAGGTTTGGAATCACTAAAGTTTGTAAGACATACTGGTTAGCCTGTCACATCAAGGTCTTTTCATCTTATATAGCCTACCAGATAGCCTTTGAAAGTTCATAAAAGCACTCAGATAGCAGTCTTTTTAAAAAAGTCATGTCTGACTGGGAAGCTTGCTTGCCAAATGCTCTCCTTCATATATACTTTGCAAGGGTTAGGAAACAGAGGAAAAAAAAAAAGAGAGAAGAGAGAGGGTCATTATAGCTGAAATTCAACACATTCAAGTTGGCACCATCAAAATAAAGAGCTTCTTCCATTAATCATGAAATCTAGAGTACTGGAAGATCTACCAGACCTATTTTACTGAACAGGAAAATTCAGCACCAGAATATTGTTAAATTGAGTTAGCGTTATCAGTGAAAAAAATATGCTCTATTTCCTATTATTTATGAAGCCCTATCCTTTTCTTTCTTACCAATTACATTCCCTATCATTTCCAAAATATACAAACTGTTTTCAATCAACAGATTTCTTTATTACAGCGTACTGCATGCTTGTTACTGCCTCTTTTCTATATTGAACCCTTGATTGGACAAGCATTTTGAATTTATCATGGACTGTGATTGCACACATCAAACAAATTAAACCTGCCAATCTCTTTTTGGAGGATATCCTTTATATGTACTATCACTGAAGAGTACCCCGAGTATATTTGTGTAGGAGAAATGGGGAAGGAGGAAATTATTATTATGGCAGAGTCAGAAGACATTCATTTTCCCATGATATGTAACTGGCCTTGCATCCTCTTTTTCTTGTTTTCCAATGAATTATTTTATAAAATAAAAACATAGTCACTGACTTGCTCAGTGGCTCAATGACTGTTTTACAGTCATCAATGTGTTTTTCCTTTTGGTTAAATGCTAATCATGTTGCAAAAATGAGTTGGCAATAAGAGATGAACTACCCAGTAAGCCTGAAACTGATTTTCCTTATGTTAACCAGTTGCAAAGCCAGATTACACAGTTCTTTGTAGAGTAACAGAACTAAAATGCATTGGCTTTGGGTTATGCAAGCCTGTTCAAAATGAGACTCAACATCATACAGCTTCCGACTATGCAAGTGGGATTGAATTATAAATTGAATTACTTAAAACGAATCCATCCCAAAGATGAAGATATTGGGAAGCATTTTCATTTAGAAAGGCAGTTCAGAGATGACCTTGGTTTTCAACCAACACAAGTGGGAAGAAGTCTAAAAACAGAAAAGCAAATAAAGAGAAAACCCCCACAAAATCAAAAACCAAAACTGACCCAAGTCAAGACAAGCAAAGACAAGTCAAGGAGTGAACAAAACCCATAGAATAAATTAGAAAAAGTACTGAAGGTATCTCCTAGCAAGACTTGACTAAAAGCATTCAAAATTCTTTGCACTTACTAAAGCTTAACATAAATTCCTCTACTGCAAGTACTCATGAAACTGAGATATCCTTATCTGGAAAACACTATCAGCTTCCTGCTTTACCTGCATCATCACAGAAACATAAGGAAAAAAGGACACACTATTCATGCTGCTTTTACAGCTGCTGAGCACTGAATCTTCATTCAAAAGATAGAGGTGCTACACTCAGCTTTGCTACCACCTTCCAACATTATACTGGACCAGTTGCTGATTTAATTCAGGCTTCATTTTTTGTTCGTAGAACAGGTTTCATGGCACCTCCTCCTCTGACGGCCTGCTTCTCTTGCACTGCAAATTCAATAAGCAGGAGTGGTCTTCAAAATTGCCTATTTGTGGTGCATCAGACCTCTAGATAGCAGCATAATACAAATAATAACTAATGATGTGAACCCAGGCTTCTGAGAGAAGAGATGGTAAACCAGTATACTACATTTTCAATTTTTGTTTCAGAAATGCCTCTGCTGGCACCTGCTGAAGATGCTCAAGTCAGAGTTACCGTAAGTCATTCTTAGTGAGGCACTTTAACAGTTTGAATACAATTTAAATTTGGGCAGTGTTCAGTCTCATCAAAAGCTCACAGGTCAAGGGTGAAAGCCCCACTTCTTGTCTCTGAGAGAGGAAGGAAAGAATATAACAGAGGACCTGGATCTTGACACTGAGAGCTTGTATCTATAGTTGGTATTCATCTTCTTAATTTTGCTGAAACTGGTAAATTAAATTTTGATAATAATAGTGAAATCGGTTATCTAGCATATGGTAAGAGTCATCTGCACATTTCAAATGTGGCGTGCAAAACCAAGATAAAAATCAACAGAATTGCCTAAACTTCTTAAAAGTTTAATTATAAAGCTTAAAATGAAACTTCAAGAAGAGTCAGCTGCTCTGCCTTGCTTTTATTTGGCACAGTTTCTACTACACAAATTAGGTATTAATGGTGTAGTTGTTGCTCTGATATTCATTAAAAAGAAAAAACCCAAGAACAATGATTTACTGCAGCGAAGACTGGCCCCTCAAAGAGCACACTGAAGATAAGGTGCAAAGATCAACACTCTTTGAGGATGGGACAAATAGTCACTGTCTTTTACTACTGCTTTCTATTTAACTGGCTGACTTGCTCCTCTGCAATAGGCAAACTACCTTTGTATACATTTTAAATAGCAACACTGAGCTAGTCAAATTCCTAGTGCCAGTGATTAATAAAAATTAAGATTAGAAAGCAACATGACTGCCCAGAGTGTATTAATGAATCAGGCCGCCACATGCTCTGCAGGAAATAAACCGGGTTTAACATGCCCTGTGAGCTGTTGCTTTCAAGAGCCGTGTGGAGCTGGCAAGGCCACTCTCTGCTGTCATGTCCTGTAAGTGAGAGCTTCATGTGGAGCTGCACTGCAGCAACAGTTTAGCTTTTGCAAAGGGAAGAACATGTTACACATTGCCCTGTCGATCCCACAACACTGCCAAGGAAAGCAAAGTCTCCCATCCATAAGCATAGATGTCCATTTTCCTTTTATAAGATGTTTTATTCTTCACAGCATGGGAACATTTCACAATATAGCACACATAACACTACAAATGAAAAAGGGCCATATTCAGTTTGACTAAAGGTTGGCCTGGCCTCAAATTCTGCCTTGGAAAAAAGAAAAGCAGATACTCTGGATGAACAAAGTAATTAAGCACTGACACAGCCCTGGCTTATGAAACAGCTTCCAGCAACCTGGAAAGTCCAGTAACTTCTTGATTTGATGGTGCTCTCCCTACACAGAGTACTCTGGGTCAATTTTTCCTTCCGCAGATGTTTCCAACTACTTTTTGAACCCATGTGAACCTTTCAGAATCTGTAACAACCTAAAAATACCTTTAAGCATTTAGTACTATTTTAGTGAGCTACACATGGGTGTCTGCCTACCACAGGCAGTCTTGGTGCTCTCTACCTGAACACATTCAGTAGGTAAACACCAGCAGTTACACATTGATGGCGGCACTCACTTCTATTAGAAGCCTACCACTCTTTATTGTATCCTTCTTCACCACATGCAATAAAACCAGCAGTTACGAGGATACACTCAATAAGGCCAAGCTTGCACATGAAGAAAAATACTCAAGAAAACTCAAGTTGAGAAAAAAAATTGAGATATTAATGCTAAAAAGTTTCCAATACCCTACCTTTTACCACATTTACATCTTCAGTAAGAAACTACCCTCACAGACAATGAAACGGGTGAGATGCGTTAGGGCACGTATAGTAAGTGTCATCATTCACCAGGTGGGAAGGAAAAATATTAGCGTTAAAATAGATGCAAAGGTTTAGTGAAATAATAATTTGTTAGAGGTCATGGAAAGTAATGCTTCCCTTTTAACTCAGTTTTGTTCTAAGGCTTGGAAAGATGTAAGCATGTTGTGCCTACTGAAACTGTATTCACTTATACAAATATGCCTTTTTTTAATGAGACAGAAACTGTGAAGATGTTTTGATGATACCAGGTACTATTCACAGCCATAATGTTTTTTAGTATACACAATCACAGGTTCAGATGAATCCACAATTTAGACGGGAGGAACTGAGCAGGAAAATGAACTTTCTAGCTTACCCTGTCAGACAAATCAACTGCTCTGCAGACAACAGACCCAAATGTTTTCTTATAAATGTTTTGGATTTGTGACACTGAAGAAAATTATGGTTTTCCATCTAATTAAAAACTTTATATGAAGATAACAACTAGAACTTGGTCCTCACAGAAACTCATCTAAACAGAAGAAATATTAAAGTGACTAAAAAAAAATTACATAGACCCATTGAATCTAGGAAGGAACATGAACACTTTGAGCCAAGAGAAAAGCCTCAGAATCACTGCTGAGAACTGGCTAATACAGTTGATTAGATTTCAGTAAATATTATGGCATTAGATTGATATTGGCAACTGCTTCCCAAAACCCACATTAAGCCTCTAGGAATTCTAAGTAACCCACATAGGGATTCTCATATACTGTGCTCACACTATGTTTTGGTCATTACAGCAGTGAAAGTCCTATATTTAAAATTATTTTTCTGATACCTGAATCACAAATGTGAACCTAAGCTGGTCAGAAAAGACCTGGACAGGTAGGTGCATCCTGAGAAGACACACAACAGTTTGAGAGACTTTTTGTTTAAGGTATTTAGTAGGCATGTTTAAAATTGACACAATTATTTTGTACTGGGAACATCTCCCTCACTATATTTTTTACCTACCTGAAAGAGAACTGGATAAGAAAGGGTTTTTTTATAGTAGGAATTAACTTGCACTCCCATACTGGCTAGTGTCCTTTGCATTATTAATTCTGCTTCTGCAAATGATTGTTATGTTCCTCCAGAGACACACTATAGGTTTGAGCATGAGTTCCTAAACTCACGTAAGTGTTACTCAGGAACCTCTCTTCACATGGGCAATTCCTGGTCAAAGTAATCTGTACCTTCAGTGAGCTACTCTTTGCATTATCAGTGGATGCTTAATAGAATTTCTTGAATAGAAGATAAATGTTTTCTGGCACCCTGAAACAGGTCTCTGAAAATCCTGAAGCTAAAAAGAATTGTCCTGTTGTTTACCATCTGTGAAGATAAATTATACTGGACCACTAAGACAATTTATGAGAATATCTAAATATCACAGCTTCCGCTTTAATATTTATGTTAAAGGAAATACAAATCAGATGTCAGCTTTACTTTCTTCTCAAACACAACATTTCTTAACAAATTAGACTTTAAAATAACAAAAAAACAAAATGAGATTGTGAAGAAGACAGTAGACAGTATCTAGATATATCATAAATACCACCAATGCAATTTATTCCAGGAATGGATTTATATGAAATAGCTAGTAAGGATTTTGAGTGCAACTAGAATTGAAGTCTGGTGACAAAAATCAAAGTCTAAACTATAACATCTATGGAGACAACTGATAAATAACCACAAAAACTCACTGGAGACACTGAAGTTACTCAGAAAACCGGAAACGTCTCATGACTTCTGAGATCTGCTTCATCAGCAATACAAGGGCTATAGCTGTTTTAATGACATGTATGAGACATACTGTCTTTAAGTATCAGTATTCTATGATAATTCCTCTTCAGTTTTATTTCTTGGTCATGGGTATCCTAGAGGAAACTATTATTTTTGAGAGTTTAACTGTTATGTTTTAGCCACAGAAGCTACTGTGGTGGGTTTTCTTCAAAAGGTATAAAAATAATACTTACATACTTGAATTAAAGGGAAAACACTAACTAATGTTAACTTTAAGCTGTTGAGGGTTGGCATGAAACCTAATTTGACCAAGTTACCACAGCAACTTTTTAAGGAAACATCTGCTTCAGATCCAGTTGGCTGTTGGTAAATCAAGGGACTAAGCTAATGGAGTAGAACTCGCAGCCTGACTTTTCTCTGGATTAGCAACCACTACCTGGACACTAAGGTGTACTGACTACCTTCCCAAAGGATTTATAGAAAAGGAAATAGTCGTGCACCGAACGACATGTATAGCACTGTAAGATATTTTCAAAATGCTGGAATAAGTAGTAATTTTTCTGTGCATAAATTACATTAAAAGCCTATGCAATATTTTTCAAAAGTAATACAAGAGTTCCTGTTGAAAGCTACTGTGTATCTACTGTTCTTTTGCATTAAGTTATGTGCAAATATGAAAAATTTGCTTTGAAATACGAATTTAAACTGATACCACTTTGCAAACACCAAATATTAATGATGTTAATTTTCAGGACATCTACATCTGAACAAGTACAGGAGAATAACAGAGAGATTTATTTTCAAAGATAACAGTAAGGCGAGGGATACAGGGAGTTTGTGTAAAAGTTTATTGTCAGCATTTCTATTGCCTCTCAACTAGAAGATTCTACCAAGCTTCCTGTAGGTTATAAGAAGCTACCAGTTAATAAACTGTGAGGAAAAGCTTTAGGAAACATATTTTATTATTGTGAACACTGCAGGAAAATATAGTCATCTGATAACCTGGAAGAAGGAACATCTTTATAACAATACACTGTCATCTCTATACTGTCTAATGTATGCTCCAGTGCCTCCATATTTCAGAATGGACAGTTCTGTGATCTATGGATAACAATTGTCTAATTATGTATGAAGGTTTCAATGCAGCAGCCTACTGATCAGTAACAACTTGGATGGTATCAAGAACAGCGTATTGGTGAAATGATAACAATTTGATTTTTTCACTCTCCACCTTTGATGTATATGTAGTATTGTGGAATGTGCTTTCAGAAATGAGATACCTAACACTAATAAATTATGCACCGATTATAGATGACCTTTGGAGTTGCTAAACGTACAGTCACAATCCTGCATTTAAAAAAATCCTGCTTTTCACTATAATGTGTGAATGTATGAAATTAAATGAGGCTTGCAATATAATCAGCGTGGTTGGCTGCTTTAATATATTCCATTTCAATTTAAAATCACCGCAAGCCAAGAGTGACGAATCTAATTTGATCAGTTGTTCACAAAAACACTGAAAAGAGATGTAAGTAGACCTATCAACAGCTGGTAACATGGCCAGCTTTCAAAAGCAATTAATTGTTTTTAACACAACCGCAACTCTTAAAATATTAAAAACCAGTTAAAGCCGTGCAGTATTAAAAAAAAGGATAGCGGAAAGGAATTCTTACAGTAAAAGCATCTTACACATCAAGTTATTGTTTAAAACTACAAAAGCCAGAAAATTCAAATAGAAAGATCAAATCTCTCATAAAAAGGTGCAGTCAGGTGGTGCGCTAACAGCAATAACCCACTGTAACTTGACTTCATAGGTTTGACTGCTCTTTATGAGATGTTTCAATTGTATTTCACATTTAAATGGATTTTATGAGTTCTTGCACATATTAAATATGCATATTTGACTGCAATCAAATAAGTCCACAGATTACTAATAACTTAGTATAAAGCCTGCCATATGCAAATAATACACACTTTCAAAAGCAGAACAAGCTCCTATATAATTCACATAATTAAAAGTACATAGATCTCATTATTTCCCACTCAAAAAATACTGAGAGCAATGTTGTCTTATCTACCATATCTGTCATGCTTGCCATACCTTAACTTTGTGAATTTTGGTCCTGGAGGCTGCACATTTTTATCTGGCTGAGAAAATTTTTCCAGAAGCTACTGAAACTAATTCTGATTAATGAGACTGAAATTTAACTTACAAATGGAACACCACCTTACCAGACTGCATCCATTCAGGCAGTCACTAATTAGCATCTGCATGAGAGGAAATTTTTGAAAGCGTTTCAAATCAAGCAGAATTATCCAAAACATATCTTAGATTGTAACAGGAGATGACTGGTAGACAAGTCTTTTCTGGAGAATGATGATCTGGTGTATCAGCACATCAGCACTGTTGGAAGACTTGAAATTCAATTGCCATTTACTTACTCAGATCATTACCATTGCCGATTTGAGGAAATTACTTTCCCACAACATCAGACATAAGGACAGTATACGCAAAAGTAAAACAAGACACCTGAAAGCAAATTGCTCTGTCAAAAACCAGTCACTAAAACAGGGAAGATGACAACAGACTAAAGCACCTGCTGCTGCACAAAAGATCAACTATAAACAAAATAAAAATGCCATTTGTAATCTTGTTTTGGATGAAGCATGTGGCCACAATTAAATGCTGTTGCTTTAATTTGCTTATGATGAAACCACAAAGCCCACACCCTTGGTCAAAGAACAACCACCACATGAAGTATTTCACCCAAAAACCTTGAAATCCTAAGAGATAAATCTATATTTAATAAACACTTGGCACAACTTACTCATGACTTTTTGTTCAACTGCTTGATAACAGCTAGCTTTATCCCAAGTTAAGCGGTAGACTGTTAGCTACAAATCAACACTGTAACAACACATTTTTAAAATTTGAGCTTTTGTGACAGTCTCAAATGTCTGAGATCTAACTCACTGTCATTTTCAACGTTACTCACCTTCACCTACTTCCCACACAATATTTTACACATTAGGAGGCAAAACAGATCCCCAAGCACCAGCAAAAAAAGGTAAGATGAAGTGTATCTCCCCTAAAGGGAACATGCTGTACTCCAAAAATAAAAACATTTAATAAACCCCTGCCCAACTTAAATTAAATGTTTATCTGACTGTGAGGAGCAAGACAAATGTGTAATTCTTAGTGACTTAAATCATTCGAGAAAAAAAACCCCACAGAACCCGGCTGCTTAGATATTTCTGGAATGGCTGCCCAACACATGATTCTTTCAGACCACATGCAGAGGAGTCCTACATCATCCTCTAGAACAACAAATACTGCAGTACTTGCTTGCAGGGGAGCTATACCTATAGGTACATAGCAACTGTCTATGCACCTTCAAGATATGTATTGAAATAGAAATTGCCAACATACTGCTCTTCCTGGATATACTCATGTGCTTTACTAATACAGAATTTTTAAAACACCACCACCCCCCCCTTTTTTTTTTTTTCCTGTCAGGCTAATCAATAATAAGTACTTATACCCCCTTAGAAAACTACTGCGCATTACAGAGTCAAACTTCTCAGAAAACAGCTGCCTTCATGAGTTGCTGGTGCTACAGTCACCTGGTGTTCGTTACCACTAGTATCTGGGACTGGGAACATCCAGTTCTCTAGTACCACTGGTTTACAGATGCTGGTTTACAAACTCTGTATGCTAACAGCACAGACAATATGCAAGAATCATCCCAACACACACTGACAGAGGGATATCTTTTCCTCTTTCACAAGACAAGAGTTGAAATACTCCACTGTTACTACCCCTTATCCTTTGTCATGGTCCTGCACACTGGGAATAAAATTTAACTGGGAATAAAAATAAACCATTATTGGCAAACGTGTGACCTGTTCCTAATTTAATTAGACTTTATCAAAGATGAAGAATCAAAAAAATAATTATTCACTTCACAAAACGCACATGGAAAGCCACCAACTGTTGTCCACTCCTGGTGAAGCTTATACCCTCTTCAGGAAAACAACTTGGGCAAACTTCCTGAAAAGCAAGCCTTTCACAAAGCAACATGACAAACTACTCCCTGCCAACTTTAACTTGCCATACTGGGGAAATGCATCTGGAAAGATGAAGAACCACCAGGCTACAGCACTTGGGAACATCACCCCTGCTCTAACCCAGCATACAGTCACGTTAAGAAATATATTATTCTGTTTTAGTACATCGGTCAATTTCTGAAAAAAATGAAACCCAAACATTTTACATTTTCTAAAACAACTTGTCTTTTCCTGTTTCTTCCTGAGTGCTCCTCCTGAATCCTGCAAATTCATCACAAGACACTACAGAATGGATAAAACACACACCTGCAGCTATTCTGATACAGAGGTTGGCAAATTCTTTCTTTTCAAAGACCCCCACCCATATGACCTACAAGAATTTGTATCCTCTATCCTGCCCTTCAATGGAACATAAGACCGGCCACTCTGAAATAGTGAGAGATCACAAGCTCAGCTGCCAATAATACATCAAGGACACAACGACATACTCTGTCCCACTGATGCAACCAGCCCCACTACTAGGATGTCAATACATTTGTTTTCTTTCTTCCCTAGGGAAGCATGTCTGCTGATGATCTCCAATTTGTGAGAAGTCAGCAATTTTGAACAAGGAATATAGGAGATATGTATTCAGCACAACAATGGACATGAAACAGGGAAGCAGGTTACTTGGGTACCACAACATTAAGTACTTTCTGACAAAGACTGCATTAGCAGATGACAGGAGATTGAACACATAGCAAACAAAATGCTTTGCAGATTTTCCTGTCCTTGATGTTGCAGCTGATCTGGAAGAGAATGTGCAAAGTCCCTCATGCAGAGACAGCCTTTGATCTTAGTGTACTAACTTGATACACTTACAAAACCATGTGTGCCGTTTGTTTTCCACCCTCTTTAAAGAGGGTCTACAAGTAAAATAATGGATTACTTGAGGCTGCCCTGTTACAAGGAAATATATTGTAAACGGCCTTCTTAAATCAACTTTGTAAATGTATTTTTTCCTTTTTCATGCTTGACATTCAAGCAGAAAGAAGAAAGATTATGTGCTATGATCTGTAGAATATTAAATTCCTCCTTGGGATAACTTCGTCTGGAGTTATCAAAATCCCTGTATTTACTGAATATGAAAAAGCAGAGGTTGATGGAGTTGACTTTTAACTGCTAAAATCTTTTGTGGGTAAAGAATAGCTATTAATAGATAACAGCTATTCACCTTGAAAATGGTAAATTAATTTCCAAATGACCCCATACAAGAAGTTCAGTCTCTAGACTTGTCCCTTTGAAAAACAGCAGGAGCTCAGAAGAATTACACCCTCTGCTTCTCTACAAATAACCACAAAACAACAGCCTGCTCCTGTGACAGAAGCCAGAACAGAAAGTGCTTTTTAACAGTCTGGTTTGCAGACCTCACAACAGACTTCTCTGAAGGAGTGGTGGGAGTTACGGCATTCTGCCTCCTTGTGGTTAACATTTGTGACTAGATGCCTTTCCCTGAGTCTTTACAATTAGCTACATATACTTCAAAGAGGCCATTCTGGGATGTAGAACTGGTTTATTTCAGAGCGCCGTGATCTTCTCACTTTGCTTTAGCCAACAGAGGTTAAAACTGTAGAAGGATAAGGAAACTACTTTGATTCTATTTTTTATTCTTTGATTAAAAACCTTGAGGCAACTGGAGTGCTGTACATAACAATTTTTCACATTTGGCATCTAACATGGTGAATTCATGGACTAGGTCTCTGATACAACTTTTCCAGGAATACCACTTTCTAGATCTGAACTAGCCACCCTAGGTCTCCTTTATAACCAAACAGGAGGCATTTTTCGGATGTGATTCATACCAGCCTAGTACAAACCAGATGAGCCATGTCCCAAAACTGTCCAATTCTCTCTGTCTACACAGGTTGATAAACCCACATACAAATGCTTGAACTTTGAGATCTCAAAGCCAGTGGAGATTAAGTGTATTTCTTTGCAGGGAGTTTTCTTCAATACTAACATTTAGTGTGGAATGCCTGCTTTGCTCTACATAGACAGTAAGAGAACAGCAGAGGCCTTGTTCACACAGTAACTCTGTAATAGGCTGAACGTGAGACAGTAAAGAAGGCCAACAGCACCCTCGGCTGCATTAGGCAGAGGATCACCAGCAGGCTGAGGGACATGACCCATCCCCTCTGCTCAGCCCTGTTGAGACACACCTGAAGTGCATGGTCCCTTGTACAAGAGAGACATGGACTTACTGAATCAAGTCCAACACAGGGCTATAAAGATAATTACATTAAAGGGACTGGAGCATCCATCATACAAGGAGAAGCTGAGAGAGCTGGGACTGCTTGGCCTGGAGAAGAGAAGGCTTAAGGCAGAGGTCCTCATCGATTTGTATAAACACCTGATATGGGTAGTAAAGAAGATGGACCAAGACTCCGTTCTGTGGTGTCTAGTGACAGAACGGGAGGCAGCAAGCATAAACTGAAATACAAGAAATTCCAGGTAAGCGTACCTTCCTTTTTCACTGTGAGGGTGGTCAAATGGTAGAACAGGTTGCCCAGAGAAGCTGCAGAGTCTCCATCTGTACAAATACTCAAAACCAAAGTGTACACAGCCTTGAGCAACCTCCTGTAGCTGACTCTGCTCTGAGCAGGGTGTTGGACTAGATGATCTCCAGAGGTGCTCCTTGCCTCAAGTCATTCTGGGATACTCTTGATAAGGCTGAAGTGGTATCTTCTGTGCAGAACTGCATCTCGCCTCTCTTGTGTTCATACAAAGTGTCACTTCTTACAGTCTTGGCACCAGAAACATCTTAGTTCATCATCACTGCCAGTAGAGAGGGGAAATGTATGCAGTCTCTTGATCTGAACTGTGACCCTTGGGGTTTCTGAGCTATGTCATATTTTAACAGTATTCAGGTCGCATCTCTACTAGGACCTCACTGTTGTGCATGCAGCACGAGCGACAAATTTTGTCTCAAATATCACCATATACACGCTGCTTTGGGAGGCATATCCAGTGGTGGACCATCTATGGCTGAGCAGAAAATCCTACTCATGGAAAGATGATGTATCTTCTGTTTACTCCTCTCCCCACTTTGCACCTACCAAAGCAAAGCATCAGATGGATTTCCTCTAAAGCAAAGAAAACCTTTATGCATACCCCCACTCATTCCTGAGCTCGCTACTGTTGCCTACTATAGCTCATTTCCTAAACCATCATTCACCCTTTTTTTTAAAGGCAATGTATATCAGCTGAAAAGATAACCGTGGCTTCTTACTGTATAGAAGACCTGTCAGTGGTCTGATTTATATAATCTTTATAATTGGGATATATTGCACTAGAGAGCTTTGCTTTATAATGAAAAGTTTGTTTGACCTTCAGGCATTCTTTGGGCCTCTCCCAGTTAGACCCAGTTGTTAACACAAAGCATCAGAATTGCTGAAAAGTCTTAAATGTAAAAATTTCTGTGTAAATTCAACAGTACCTTTTTTCCTGAGTGCCATTTGTAGTTCACAGTCTGCAAAAGAACTAAATTTTTTAAACCAAAATATATATACCAATTTGAATTATGCTAAGAACATGGTTTATCATAATAATGGCCTTCAAAAATGTACTATTCAACAGAAATACTGGCCTACTCCAGACATTTCAAAAACATCAGCTTGCAACTGCTGAAGAAACTTCCCAAGAAGGATGTACTCCATCTGTAAAACTGCTGATTTCTGCAGCGAGACTTCCTCCCAAATAGTATTTTATGTTTAGAGTATGATAAAACCAACAACTTTACCACATACTTTTCCAGACTTTTTCCCCTCCCCCTTTCCACATCCAGAACAAGATACAAAATGACCACTTTTCAAACAACTCTAACTCTAGAATTCTTTCAGAGATGACTAATGCCAATGTAAGGCTTCTGACTATGATCGTGCAATGGTTTTCAGTAATACATACAGATGTTATTTAGCCCTTCCCTCATCAAGAAAAACTTCTCACAGGATGACAAGTACACCCATAATGAAATTCAAGTTTGGGGAGCTCCTACTGGAAATGCAGGACTTAATTTTAACCTCACTGGATTCAAACAATACATAAAAATAAAGGCTACATTTTGTAATGAACTATTTCACTGTCAAGCTGTACTGCAAATTAGTTTAATTTACTGTTGCCTCTCCAAATCCTTCCACATTTCTTTTTCTAAAAGACTCTGTCTTGCATTTTTTATATTGTGAATTTTGTTGTTTTGCCAAATTCACTTAAAACATCTGGTTTGTTATGTCTTTATTCTTTGTTTGCACTAATCCTCCTTCCTTGTGTAATTCAGAACGTAAATTTCTCCTTTCCTTCATAAAATACAACCTGTTCAACAAAAATCCCCACATGAATCCCTATGACAGCCTAATAAAAAGTGACCTTAGTATTAATATTTTGTTTTCCCTTGATTACAGTACCAACATAGTGCCATGGATTTGGATGTGACAACTGGAAGTTCTTTACCTGTCTCTTAAGAAGTGAAGACCAAACAAATAAATAAACCCCACAACTCTTCTCTCCCCATGAAAAAGGAAGGTTTACTCTGTAAGTGCTATGTTACAAAAAATCCTCAACAACTCAAGTCCTCTCAAAGTGCAACATAACTTTTGCAGTGTAATGCTGAACCAGTAATATTGCTTTTACAGTCAGGGTAGACACACACAGACAAGTAACTGAAAGACATTCTAATGTATGAATGTGTAACATAAGGCTTCACCATGGTAATTACCCATTTATCTTATTTTGTAATCTGTGGTTATATCTTACCTGTCTTGCATTTATCCTCATAAAACCTCTGTAAAGTCTGAGTGTACTGTTACTCTCCTTGCACATCTAATTTTTGGTGAAGGATGCTAACCCAATGGTAAGCCTAAAGCTTTAGTGCCAATAAAGTGCCAGCACTTCAATCCCTGGAAGAATATGGGTCTAAAACATGCAGCAGGTGACAAGCTCCTTCCAAAGACTCTCTAAACAGTAAGACTATTAAACAAACAAACAAACAAACAAACAAAAAAAAAAAAAGAAAGGAAAAAAGAAGTGAAGATAAGGACTCCTGAAAGCCTAGCATGCCTATCACTTCTAAAAAAAAAAAAAAAAAAAAAAAAAACAGAACTGAGGGAAGGAAAACCAGAATGCACCGATGCACTGGGACTACAGGTGATGAGTTGCTGCCATCAAACCCACTCTCTTATACTACATGTACTAGGTACTATAGTAGAGTTGAAGACAAACATTTTACCGTGGCTGCCATAACTTGAACTGCTTCTTTTTTTTTCACTTAGGAATACTTTCACTTTCTGAAACGTATTTTTACATTGGAAGAGCTGAGCAAACACAGGATCTACATGAGTGAGAGAGAGCGCTTTTTGCCAAGGCAGCAGAGATACCTGGAAACAGAGAAGCAGTGAGAGCAACAGCCAGCCATGTCACAGGTGTCTCAAAACCCACTGGTAACTCAGGCAAAAGTGGGTGCTGGAAGGACAACTTAAAATAAGGCATATTTGGTCACCTACACCCTATGGGTCAGTGCAGCATCAGTATTCACTAACAGGACTGAGAATACATGCAAAAATCCCAAGTGTCAAATGCCATAATAGAACAAAAAGGATCCTTTCTGTTACTTACTAGAAAACAGAGGCATGCTCATATGTTAATAGACTAAACACTGAAACAAAATTCATGTTTTGTCTAAATAGGAACTCCTGACAGGATACTTCTGATGTTTAAAATTTGCCACAGCAATACAATAAAACAAAAATGAAGCAGACACTTCAGATCATATTCAAAACTTCAGAAAGTCATGTACACGTCAGTGTAATTTCTCAATATCACAGTTTTCCTTTTCTGGAAACCCTGAGAAAATATTTTTTTCCTGTGTCCTTATAACCAGGTCACCTTTGCGGCTGCTTGCATCACTGTGGTATCTAAAGTATGGCTCAAACAGCTGATAAATCTTTGGAGAGCAGAAAAGGAACAAATAGAAATACTGCTTATAAACTTACATCCAGATTTTCAGAAACTAAACCTTCAGATATGAAGCTCTTTTTCTTTCTTTCTAAATGCAGCTACTAAAAGAGTTGCAGCAGTTGTGCTTCACCACATGCATTCATTTTATGTTTCAACATCTGCTGCTTTTGCAAAATTATGGACATAATTGTTTCCAACCAAGAAGCTACACTTTTGACTTCCTAAATTAAGTAATATTTGAAACAATTGAATTATGTGTCAAGTTATCATGAAACTGCAAGCATGACAACCAATTTCAAATCCATTGATTCCTGTACAATGCCAAATATAAACTATGAAATAGTAAAAGTTTTCCACATCAAGGTCTTGGTTACTATAGTTTACCATTACTGTTAAAAAGCATGGTAGCTAATATTCTTAGCAAGTATGACTGTATTTGTTTTGGTCACTCACCACTAACTATTTTTCATTAACGATGTTTTAAACAACAGATTCAGCTCTAGGAAAAAAAGTCAAAAGAAGTCTAATTTAAGGTGACTACACATGTATATGATGTGTGAAAGTGTCAAAAATAATACATATTTTCGAATTTCCCTTTAATGCTCCTTTGCTCTTCTCCCAAAATATGTGACACAATTTCTAAGAAAAATATTAATCTTATAAACATGCTACTGTTACGTTGTGCTGGCTATTTATGCCACATATATTGTTACACCAGAAATATAAAACAATATCGTAAGTAGCTAAATGATTTAATTTCAAGTCTGTAATATTCTATTAATGTAAAATATTATTTGTTTTTATCATCTAAATAAACTAGCTTAGGCTGTCACTCAGTCCTTTTATTCATTTTTTGTTTTGTCTTACTGCATGCATCTCTCACAAAGTGAAAAATGTCTATTTAAAGATAAGTGGAAATACCACAGCACGTAACGTTTTCATGTCAAAATAATTACATTATTATATTCTGAGTTAAATAATATAAGATAGGAAAACATTTTGATATGCATTTGACAGTTGTAATCCTGGCAGGATCAAATCAACTTCTTCCAAAATCATTTCTGCTAGATAAAAACAAAGAGCTCCCTAACCTGACCAGCCACCCCTCTCACCCATCTAAGCCCCCTCACGGAAGAGGGACAGGACAGGACAGATGAATGTCCTGCTGTATTTTTTCTCCAAGGCTGAACCACGTTTTGGCATCTCACAGAAGACTCATTTGTTCTCAAAAGAACAATATGGAACTACTCTAGCCTGAAATTTGAAATTTGGTAATTTGTAACATGAAATTTGGTAATTAGATTGTTACAAAGATATGATCCTCAAAATAACTGGAAAAAAAAGAGAGGTGGTTCTCTCCCTTTGCATCCTGTCTGTTCTTTGTCACGGAGCAAGCGTGGCTTTGCCGAGAGAAAATGTGCAAGTGGAGGCATGGCTTGCGAGGCAATGAGGTAGCAGTTGCACTCACACGCTTTTCTGAAATATGACTCCAAACAGTTTCTCGCGCACACTTTATTTTCATGGCAGTAACACCCGTGGCTTCAAGTGCTCAATATTTTTTACCCACCCAAAATAGATCAATCTGGATCGGTTGATACTGCCACATTCTTCTGATAGAGAGATGACAAAAATGTAATACTCCTTTATAAAGGGAAGTATTTTTTTATTTAATAAACCAAATTTAAACTGCATTTAGACACTTCTCTGTCTTGTGCTGCGTTTTTATACATATATCATGCACCATTTTTGTATCCCCTATGGACTAAACCAAATATTTTCTGTTATGCTATTCTCTACATGGCCTTCTAGTTCTTAACTAAGAGAGCAATTTATCTCCATCCATTTCTTAGAGAAAAGAGCATAACTATATTTTTATCATGTCTTTGATATAAATCCTTTGTTTGTTAAGGATACAGAAAGATATTTCAAAAGAAATGTCTCCTGTGCAGTTATTATACTTCAGTAAGTATAATAATTAAAATAATTTTATTTGCGGCATTAATTTAAACCTTGGAGATCAAATAAGGATCCTGTTTTCACAATCTGTGTTCACCAATAATGACTCTATGTATTTATTTTAAAGGTCAATATAATTCAAACTGGTTTGGAGACAAATTCTCCTTAGGACTTGTACACTTAGCAGATGTGAGTTGAGGCAATTACATTTAACATCAAGATGATGACAGATTCACATTACCTGCAGACCCAGGTCAAGTTTGGGAGCTTAAAATAGCTTTTGGCAAGTATACAGTAAAAGAGTTGCCTTATGTAATAAGCACAGAAAAATTAAGCAATGATACACATGCAACACAGTATTACGGCTTGAGATGTTCCACAGAAATTTCAATATTCCAGTAACATGTTTTCTTCATGTTCCTCTTTCACCATTTCCCTTCTAACACAGAGATTACAATGTTCTTCCTTTTTATTAGTATCACAAATTGTGATCACTTACTTTCTTACATTATCCCTTTAATATGAATTCTGTTTTCTGTTATTGAAAGTATTTTCCCCTTGGTGGCTTGCTTTAATACTGTGACATAATCAATGCATGCTTGCTGTCACAATGAGTGCTGAGAGAAAGCTTTGTATTTCTGATGTCATTTTGATACCTCACAGTGTTACAGAATGCAAAACATCACCAAATCTAACGTTTACAATACTCTTCATTCCATCTACCCAAGGCAGCACATGACGTATGTAATATACAGAAAACAGAGTCTCTACCTGCCCAGTTTTAATAAAATATCATGACAAAAGAACCATAAAATGTCCTGAATATTCATTTTCTCTAACACGCAGTAAACCATCTCTGGTTTCAAACTGCACTGTTAGACAAATTTATAACCAAGTATGTGCAACAGTAAGTAATAAATCAGCATCCAGACATGAACATATATTGACACAAGAAAACAAATTTTAAAAAAGCAGTTTTACTAAAAAAAAAAAATAAAAAAAAAATTCTTTGGCCCATGAGAAATCAGCTGCATTCTCCCTGTCTTTTGTGGAGTCAAGGTTCCACTCCACATATAAACAGCCATAAACAATACTTTTCCGAACATCTTTATAGCTGACACCAGGTACCTGAACCATATACCTTAAATCAAAATATAAATAATGAAGTTACAAAGGTGTTAACTGAAACTATGCAACTTCTGAAGTTCAGCTACAGAATCTTTAAAGATATAAGGTATCAATGACAAAAATTAAGAGGCTCCAAATTTGCAGGCAATACAGTCAAGGTTTCCAACCTAATTTTAAGGGAAGTAAAGACATGAAAGTCCTTCCACAACCCTCTCAAATTGTACTGTCCATGAAGAAAGGTAAAAGGAGAGCTGTATTATGTACAACACTGTACACCATCTTCAGTAGGTCACTGGTCTTTTAAATAATCTCTAGTGAACAAATAAGATTTCAGAAAGTTTTTAGTAGATAATTACACTTCCTGATTTTGTAATTAGTGGAACTACATGTAATTACATAATAATTATGACGGTAATTACGTAATTAAGATGTATAATTATGTAGTAAAAAACATTATGGAAATAAAAGCCATCAACTGTATAAGCACAATACATTTTTAAAAATAAATTCTGTATCATCTGTTTAAAGCTACCATTTTCCTCAAAATATCAAAGTGATTATGAGCCATCACTGGCAAGTTCTAAAATACGTTTCTTATGAGACTTAAAAATCAAACAGATAATTGTATCTCTTTAAAAATCTCTTTAAAGACTTAGCTTTACATTATCCTTCTGATGCCTAGGCACATGTATACCGAATGGATTATACAGAGTTAATTTTTTTATATTTACAATTGCTATTAATTTTTTTAAAAAAATTAGCATTGATGTCAGAATTCTGGTATCTGAAAGACAGGAAAATTTTTATTTTTAAGTATCCTGCCATGTCTATCAAAATTAAGGGTCTTCTGAAGGAAAAACACACTAGTCTTGCACTTTCCACTAGAGAAAAGTGCTTACTGCTGTGTGTAGTACTAATCATTATAAGAAGCCTTGTAACTTCTGACTTTCATTTAACGACATAACTGTCTCCCATCAAAAAACAATCCCCATCTTTATTAACAGAGATTAAACCTATAAAAAAAAAGTCCGAGTTGCAGATGAGAGAGAAACAGTGAAGAAAAAAGAGCTTTAAAAAATATTTTGTTTAGAGAAATTCACAAGAGAACTGACAAAGGAGACAGATGACATTAGAAGGACTACATCACTGCATGGGTTACAAGCATGTATCTATATACTTAAGTAGGAAAAAAATCCTTAAGTACAAATGAGAAGACGTTTCTGTTCACTTTCTCCCACATACAGAAAAAAATAATCTATCAGTAGCATCAGGATATTTATTTACAGAGGTCAAACAACCATTCCAATTCATGAGGAGTCAGAAGTTAGTTAAACCACTACTTCATGCCACCTGCAACATTAATACAGTATGCAAGGAAAAGCAGTCTTCATTAATCAAATTCATTTTATCAGTGGTATGAGCCACAGTAAATGCACTCCTGTCATGCCACAGATTTCCCACATTGTGGACATGTAACTGTTTTCACTCATTATTTTAATTTATTTCATTCACAAGCAGAGGAAATAACAATTCATACCTCCAAGAGAGGTGTCACTGCCTGTTAAGTTTTATGATCAGAGAAAGGTTTATAGAAATGTAAGGTGTAATCGGGTTTACTTAGATTTTGTAGGTTTAACAAAAAGACACAAGCAGAAATAGAATGGAGAATAAGTTACACTGAAGACATTAAAAATGTCCAACTGGGAATAAAAAAATGTATCACTATTATGAGAGAATAATTTAAGATTTAAAGATCAGGTAACTGCCCATACATTACTTCAAAAGGGTAAAAAAATCTACGGTGAATAATTTTCAATAGTTTTTGCTTTCAAAAAAGTTAATGAGATTTATAAATACTCAAGAAATGGTGACTCAAATTTAAAAAAAAATGTTCAGAAATCTTCCTCTTCAAAACAACACATTAAGGAAAAATGAACAAGTGCTTCTGAAGATATACTCAAAGATTAAATTCTTTAAAATTATTATTTTACAATCTCTTCAAAACAACATGATTGGAAGACAAAGTACTTGACAGCAAATGTGCAGAAGAGTATTTGTTTGCTTGGATGTAGAGATCATCCCTATAGTGAATCGAAGTCTTAGAGATAGTGTCTGGAGATGTGACGCAAACATAAATGCTTTGTTTATCGAACTGTACGCTCTGAAAAGAGATATGCCAAGTTTCAGCTGTTGCCATCTTAAAAACAAATGCATACATACATATGCACATAGGTTATTTATATGATTTCTGTTTATCTTCCCCTGGAAAGCACATGTAGATGACTATATTCCAATTTTCATTTATTGCAACAAGTACTTTTTTGTAGTCTTCCTGCCTGTAGATTGATTAAAAATGTGGCTAATTGTTCTGATGCCAGAAGTCTCCATTTCTTTACACTAGTTTCACAATCCTTCCAGCCCCATCTCACACCCGCCTTCCTCTCTTTATCTGACTGAACCTCCACACTGTATCTTGGAGGAGGAACACCTCCTTGCTCTGGCCCATCATTTCAACTCCAGCTGCAGCCAGCCTGTCTCCCTCAGCCTCTCCACTTGTCACCAGCCAACAGGAGGACATACACAGAACCACACTGACACGCAGCTCTTCCAACATCCCCATTATAAATCGTCTTCCTTCAAAGAGTTATAAAAATAAAACAACCACTTCAACCTGTTATTTGGCACACCAAGTTATGAACAGGCTGTGGAAAAACACCCAACACTGAAATGACATGATTCACACAAATACTCAGAGCTGAATTTTATGGTTTCATGTCTAGGTCACACAGCTTAGAAGAGTTTCATTTTTCCCAACACGTTTTTGTGGTTTATTCATCCATAAAGTAAACTAGGCACTTTTGGGGTTTGCATGGAGGGGTGGAGTGAAGCACACACACAAGCTGTGATAAAAGAGTGAAAACATCCTCTAAATATTCATTTCGTTTTTAAAACTGCAGTCTGTAAGTATATGATCAAAACAATTATATTCTATTTCCACAAAGTGGCATATACTTTGAAGATGTAGGTCTTCCTAACAAACAGGAATTTAACCACTTTCCCCAAAGTTCTTACTTCCATCCTCACTTTCTTCTGCTTACCCATTAAACATACATGCCCAGACTTTTTTGAATCCAGTAACCATGGGCTCAACAGTTGAAAATATTCCATGAAAGAATATACCACAGCATCTTTGCAATTTCTGTCCCTGAAGTACTTAAATGCCTTGTGAACATTTGTGACCTTCCCTCTCAGAAATGGGAAGGTGGAAAGATGGTGGCTTTCAGCCCCATTCTACAGTATGGAACAGAAAAAAATCCTATGATCAGGATCCTGTTTCTCTAAAAAAACTGCAGCACCATAAACAATCTCAGTCATATTAATGCTGCAGTCATCGTGAATAAGGAGACTGCAGCATCCTTGTCTTCCATGAAGACTTCTATTTGATGCCTGGACGGGGGATGGAACTAGAGACATCTGCGTGAGGCAGACTAGCTGTACTGACTTTACATGGGCTTCGTTTCTCTTCATTTTTAAAGGTTTTCATTTTACTGTAGCAGCAAAATGAAAACAGTAATATCTTTGAATATTTAACAATACCGATATTTGAATGGAATAATGATATAAAGCTTGCTACACTCTATTTTGATCTCCTGATGACATAGGCATAATATATTGGTTTCCATTTCTGAAGTTAAGGTGTACAGAGCAAGCACACTCCTCTGTATGTATTTAAACATCACATGTTTAAAATCACTGATAGTTTGCCGATCTTTTTTTCATCCAAATGAACAGAGGATGCTACTTCTTTGCTACTCCTGCTGCTTCTTAATGCGTTGACTGTTCACCCAGACAGCAATATCTGACTACATCCACAACCCAGCTTTGAAGAACTAAGTGTAAGAAAGCACTGAAAACATTTTGAATATGTTACTAGTCACAATGAAGCATCTTTTCCTTTCTTGATTAAAAAAATAACTCAGAACAAACAGCTCTTATGGTATTATTGGTATCTGTAAATCAGGGGTTCTTGCACGGTGATATTGAAAATTAAATTGTTTTTTAATGCAATATTAACTGTGCAACAGTTCCTAATTTAGAAAGACAGCAAAGAATTTCAAAATTTCATTTTGTGTAGTGTGAAAACTAAGAACCTTGCACTGTATCACAATGTTAACATATTAAACTGTTATCACCATGACAGCCCTTAAACCTCCAAGTAAACAGAAACATTTGTTTGTAAGATAAATGCTATTATTAAGACTAAAGAACCCTTAACTATATAATCCAGATATGCCTGGATGGTATAATTGACAGCTAGCTAACTTCACTAGTCACTGAAACAATGAAGACCAATGTAGACCAACCAGCTTATTTCTGATTCTTACAGGAAAAAGATAGACCAAGATTATACAGTGATCACAAATGAAAACACGAGTGAACAATGTTGTTGCAAATGTTGTAAACTCCATACCAGTGTAAAGAGAAGAGTGGTCTGCAGAACATGTTAATTAATCCTGCTGTATTCCACTCTGATAGATCTGACCTATTGAAGATCTATAAAAAACCCAAACATGCAGAGAAGTGGGAAACTCTCCTGTTTCTCCAGAAAATTCAGGTTTGTAGTTTGTAGACAATGTTGTACAGGTTCTAAATATGTAAAATTCTAAGAGAAAGAAAATATTGTCATCAACCACTGTGCATGGAATAAGCTTCAGAAAGCAAAATTCATCTTACATTTAAAGAGCTCTCTATAGTAAATATGGTGAAGCACTAGAAGAAATTGGTTGTAAAACCTGACAAGTTGTAGAACCTGCATCACCAGAGGTTTTTTTAAATTTACCCTATCTTTAAAAAGTAGGCTGTGGTATTGATCCTCTTGCAGGAAAAGGGAGCAGGTTGAATGTCTTTTTGAACTACCACTGATTTCACAATTATTATTTTAGATTCCCTTTCAATAAATAGTATGGACCTTCAATATAAATAACTGAACAAACAAAACCTGTTCTGTAATTAAAGTTTTGTAATTTGAAGAGGCAAGCATAGAAATCACAAGTGAACTTGCAGTGAAATCTCAAGGTTCTGAATGAGAGAAGACATGAATTCTTTCAAACTACAGTGGAAACACATTTATATCTTGAATCTCCAGCCACTGAAAAATATTTATTTTTATAGGATACTCCATGATGAGTAACAACCTAAAGCTGCTATGAAGAATAAACAGACTCTACAAGAAGGGAGAACAACCAGTCTTTAAAAACTCAGAAAAAATAGCAATAAAAGGTAGAATCTTCTAAGTCCATGCAATTTAGGCTTTGAAAAATGTCCCAAAACAAAGCAAAAAACTTCCACAAACCAGAATTAAAACAAGAGTAAATAAGTGGTTTAGTCACATAAAAAGTAAAGAGAAGACTGAAAACATCAAAGATCTACAAAATCTAAATTAAAACTTTGCCACCATTTTTGATAAAAGCAATGATGCTGATGACAGGTCAAGGACAGAATGGCTTGTGAATGATGGCATGGAAAAAAAATTTTTTGGCTTCCAAGGGAAAGTAAACATGAGTTTCGTATTATGAAAGGTGAGTTCACTAAATTTCCACTTCAAAACTACAAGAAAATTGGAATATGAACATTATTTTAATTCTCCAGAGTTTTGAATTAAGTATATCAAATCAGGAACATATATTACTAGAAAACAGAACATTGGTATCTAGAAAACCAAAAGGTGACGCAAATAGCCACAGGCAATTATCCACAAGTTCTGCATATATTTTAGAGCAAGAGAAAGATGACTTCCTCTTAAAAGATATTTGAAAAATGGGACAAAATGGTACATAGGTTTACCAGACTCACCTAGTTAGGCTCTTTGAAGAGAACCACTTTTCAAAGGAAAACTAACAGATCTGATTTATCTGGCCTTAACACCTGCTGCAGCACCAAGACTGAAATCACTGGCTGGCTGAAGCATATTATAGAATAACTTTTAAATAGCTAAGAAAAAGATAAAAATACACCGTGCTGAAAGGTAAACTCTCCAAGAGAACAGATGGTCCTAGCACAGTTCTTACAATTCCTTGAGAATTACTCTGGTAACTAACTTTATTGAACTTTCTCCAATTAGCAGTGAGAGCCAAGAAACATCTTCTGATTAAGGCAGAAGGTAGGAAATTATGTGAATGAAGAAGCCACCGTACTATTTTTCAGACATAATTAATTAACCTTGAAATCTAAAATTACAAATGAGATTAATCAGTCCAAAATGAATGAAATGAAGAAAATTAAAGTAAAACAAAATGCCATGAACCTGAAATATGAACTCATGGTTTCAAAATGACTGGAGGAAAAAGAGCTCCCTCAAACCTCAAGATTTATATCATTACTTATCTACAAGTTAATATGATACGGCTATGAATAGGGCATAGGTGCATCAGCATCATAAGCATCAGCAGAGGTTCTTGCAGCAAACATACAGAGCCAGTGGATAGACACTGGATAGACACCATCTAAAATACCACATGATTTGTAGTTTCTTATACTCAAAGATTAATTCAACCTAGAAAAGACTGCACACAAAGGTGCTAAGAGGAAGGATCATGCAGCAGAGAGCAAGTCCTACCAAAGAATGCTGAGTGTCTTTGCCCCAGTTTAAAATGAAATGGGTATGTTTCTACTCTTTCCAAAAGCAGAGTGAAGAACATGAGGGAAGAGAAAAAACAGAAACACTTAGTGAATGGATATCAGCCATAAACAAGTTAGAATGGGAAAATCATAGTAAGTTTTCAGCCATCATAGAACAAGGGTCTGAGACACATCTTGAACAGCAGCGAAATGGGAAGAACCACGCACAGGTTTTAAAAATGAAGTGCCATAAACTTGCAGTCCTTAGAGATGTGGTGGTTTGCAGTAGCAGGGGATTGGATGTGATCACCCATGAAGCCTCTTCTACTCTTAAGTCCTTTCAGCTAGCAGTAGCATCCACTATATAACATTCCTTCAGTACATCTACAAAGTTACATTAGACTGAGAAGGCTATACAAAGGTGACCTTTGGATTCTCACTTAGCAAGCACCAGAGTGAGTTCACTGTCTTAGAGGGATTAGGAAAGGAAATGAGAACCTCTAAAAGAAGAAATCTAAGTACAACAGGCCAAAACCAGACTATTTGCTTATTTGAGCATTTTTTAGCTAAGAGATTACTCTATTTAATTTTCATATAAGGCTTATCAAAATAACATTTAGAAAGACTGAGCCAGCAATCTTGCTGGTGATGCAGGGCAGGGATGTCACAGCAGAACAGCTATCAGAGTAGTAGTCTCCAGTGGTAGCACCTTTTCTTCCCAGGCACAGAACAGCACAGAGGATGCAGTGGAAGTGCTCTCTGTGGAAAACACACTTCAATGGTGGGACCAAACATGGCTTTATTCAGGATTCCAAGTCAACCAAGCACTAGCCCACCTTCAGAAATACTCTTCTGTCAGTCTGAAAATCATTTAGCTGCACAAAACCCATGGATCCATTACAGCTTAGAAATGTTTTAGTTCAGAAATGTTATGGTAATTGGGAGAAGAAAAATATAATCTTCCTAACATTAGCTTAATCTGTATATTTAAGAGAGCTTCATCGACAATTAGCATTAGTGCCTTTCTTGTGCCATCATTTTCTCCCGGATAAAAAATGTCTCTTCAATATTAATAGTTGAATAGTTGATAAAAGTTTTAATTAGCTTTTCTTTTAGATGTTGTATACATATGCTTTAATTAATCTATATACTGAGGCTGACATGTTCTTCAAACTTCAAGCAGAGATTTCTCTAATAGTGTAACATGCAAGAAAAGCATTTTTTCCAAAGTGTAGTCACTTCAAAAGAAGAAAAAAGACGTGATCTATTTTTACAGTGGTTAACTCCAACACAACACATTCCTCTTACAGAGGATTCCTAAATTCATACTTTCTTCTATTTTCTGTTTTAGATTACAGCCTTGTAGTTCAGATCTGCAGAG
>NW_020799091.1:85101872-85116872 GCF_003259725.1 Athene cunicularia | reverse complement strand
CGGAGCAAAGCGTACAGGAAATACTTCAGCGCTTTGAGAGGCATTTCCTCCCCTCCCCCCCCTTAGAAAGATGCAGTAATTAAAACCTAATTATTATCTTCATTTTAAACAAAACCTAAAGTGAATACCAATTAATAACAACATACTAATGAGCATCTGCTGTGATGAAATTGAATATGAATGTGCTGCAAATTTCGGGTAATTTATTTTTTCGGGGAAGTGCCACTGGTCTCAATCTACTGCTGGAAGATTGTATAGACTGTACACATTTTGCATCATGTCTCTTATGTGCAGCAATTTCTATTTTCAAAAAGAGGGCATAGCTCAGCTTTGTGGATGTTTATATATCCAAATGCTATCCATGCTACAATGATTTCAAGGCAATAAACTGAAATGTAAGACCGTGTTTTACACACCTCACGTATTCTTTTGTAAAACCAGGGCAGTTGCATCGTACCAGGTTCACACAGCCCCTATTCACCATCACATTCTGAAGGCAGACACTCCTGCACGAAAAGAGCTCGCGAAGTGTGAATTAATGTTATGCTAAATACTCATAATGTGTGTGCCCCTTGCCTCATGCCAGTGCTGATGTATGCTGAAGTCTGGTCTTGTGCATCACAAAATCTAGTTAAAACAGTGCTGGTCTGTTTTGAATAGGCTGAAATAAATGGTACACCTAAGATAACTACCTCATGTAAAACAAAAAAGGTGAAATGAAAGAACGTCTAAATTGCAGTCTTTATGCTTTAGCATACAATCAAGTTTTTGAAAACTTATACCCAATTCTATTAAAAATATGAGACAATTGGTCACCATCTTTCCTGACACCAGCATTGGTTATAAACTAAATGGGGAGGTGTGTGTGAGGCTTCCTTCTTAACCCTCCAAACTGTCCACTCCCTCAATCAATACTGTTTTTTTTAGTGATTATGACTCACAAAGTCCATGAAAGAAGTAAAAGGAAACTGAAACAGATGTGGCAGGATCTGGATATGATTAATTTTCCCTAGTACTTATGTTAACATGAACTGTATGGCAAAAGAAGAGGTTCTTCCACATACATGCAGGGGTCAATGAAAAAAAAAAAAAGTATAGCAGAAGATGATATTCTTGTACATTACGAGATTTTTTTTTTTCCATTAAGTAACTGAAACGACAACAGCTTCTGCTGGTTTAATTCCTGTTTAGCAATTAATGAAAACATTACAGAGGATCTAATTATAAAAGCCAACTCTGGACTGCAATGCCAGCAAAAGAACAGAAAAGTGAAGAACTGGGTGAAGAACAGATGATGACACCTGCTGGTAAGGAATACTGGACTGAATGAAGGGGTTAAAAGAATACCGCCAGGGTGGATCCTGACAATACTATTACTAAGTATTTTCATTAAGAAACTCTGGAGAAAAAGTAGCTGGCTATGAACAAAATGTAGGAGGCATGAACATGCCAAACAGAAAAGGAAGTAAATTTAATAAGCAAAGTATTTCTGGCCATAACAAAGAAGCTGAATGAATGATCTAGAACTGGGGAGAGTCCCAAGATGGAACTGTTCTGCTTTGAGGATTCATAAGATGATGCCTTGAGGCATATGGAATGGACACATGATGAACAGCAAGTGCCAGAAGACCAGGTAGTACTTACTTCTGGAGGAATGGAAGGAAGAAGCTGGTGGACTACTAATCGTGGTAAAACCTTAACTTAAAGGTGGCAGCATAAGCAAAGACATGATATCAACCCTTTTCCTCTTCCTTGGAGATATACTGTTTTTCAAACAAAAATTCTGAGTGTCATCTGCGCTTAACAGTTTCTTGTTTTAATATGTTTGCAACCCTCTCCCCTATTACTGGTCTTGAGTGTGCTCTACTGTTCATCTGAGCATGTGGTAAACCAAATTCAACTCACTAATCCAGAAAAAATAACTCACCTCTTTTCTAATCTGGCAGAAAACTAACCCCCAAAATCTAACTGCCTACTTGTGTGATCAACAACTGGCACAAGGCAAAACAGCAAACTGCACAACAGTGGATGTGAATAAGCCAAACCAGCTACTGCTTAGCAAGGGAAGACACTATGTTCCCCTGCTTTTAGGTTTCGGTTTGACCTCTGCCTTGCACCCAGTACTCAAGATCATCTGAACAGCACAGTAAGACCTGGCAGTAAGAATGCAAGTCTTAACTAAGAATCACTCTTTTTTGAGGGTAGGGGAATCACTTGCCTCACATACCCTCAGTATACACACGTCATTGTGAAGTGTTCTTTACCCTGACATTTTCAGCATCAAGGTGTTCATGACTCATTTTTGGTATCGCTAATATTTAATACATTTATACAGGAGACAAGCACATAACACCTGATACTGAGTCCTGAACAAGACCAGACACTATCTGCTCTGAGGTATGTTTTTTTGAAGAACATAATAACAGCAATCAATGACTAATTGCACAGAAATTAGCTCTAAGGATGTTATATATGTGTGCACATGTGTATATGTATACATGTCTATGTACTGCACATACGTTTTCACGTACATACGAACACAGACATTTTAATAAAAACACAACAGCAAAACTAAATTTAAATTAGAAGCTTTACAATAAACATATTAATATTTTATATAAATATTGTTCCAAATGCTAAAAAAAGTCCTGAATCCACTCTCAAAATTAATAATGAAATTAATAAATAGTTGGCTTTCATACAGAAAATTTATTAAATTGATTAACAGGATCACATGAGGTAGTTAATGCCCATACTAGGAAATATCATCAAGGTGGTTCCTTTAGTCAGTTCTTCCCTGCTAAACAAAACAGGGGTGACTAGCAAGCTCAAATGCTGAACTGTTACTCTCCACATTACTACATTTTTAACATTTGCTGACTGAGTTTTGGGCCAGGACAACTGACTATCTAAGATGGTGATGGGGCATGGCTCAGAAGATGATGTGCCCTGACTGTTCATACTGGCAATATGGATCCGATCGCATTTCAGCAGACCCAGGCTCCGCCACAAGAGACTTTGAACCCACAAGCATCCCCACATGACAAGCACGCAACACACTACCAGCTTCGAGATGCAACACAGCCCTCATGCTGTTTTAAAGCCTCTGAACCTGTGAAATGTACACAATGGCCAATCAGTTTGTATGCATACACACACCTGTAATCTTAGATTTCTGGTCTGAGGATACTTGACACTGTTACTCACGGTGCAATAGGAGAAAAAGGTACACTGACATACTTTAGCATGGGGATTGTACAAAAATTCTCAAAACTATAATCTACATAAGAAAGATTAAGATTTTAGTTTTTTCCCTTCAAATGAGCTTTGTCAACTCGACAGCTGATGAAAGACAGATATCACTCTGGAACTGGACTCACCCAGCAGCACATACAAGCAAAACTACAAAATTGTGTCTGCCAAAATGCACTGAACATTGCTCTGGAGTCAGCATGATCCCCAAATCAACTGTATTTTAAGAACCTCCGATAGAGTATTTGCACACTTCAAATAAACTACTGCTTGAAATAAGAAGCATATAGATATGCTCCTCAAACATATCCTCTCCTTGGTGCACAAGACAAATCTAATTTAAAACAAAAATATCCATGTTTACATTTTTAAGAAAAAACCAAACACTTTCCAAATCATTCATTTCTAGATTTATGGAATTACCTGACCCTTGACAATCTGGGGTAAGAAGCAGTTAACAGAAAATGCTTGGTGAAACACTGTTAAAACTGAAAACCACCCCTGTAAAGCAAAGCTGTCACTGCTCTGGAGACGAAGTACCATGGCCAAGTATTCCCCATCTATCTTAAGTGTTACAGAATGAGCTAATACTGCTCCAGAGCTCTATCTCATTCTAGAGAACTGATGGATCTACTCCTTCAATGAAGAGCACTCATATCAGTTATCTATGGGTCACTGTTTATTCAAAACAGCAAATATAAGCACATGCCTAGAACTCTCATCATTGAACAGAACTCTCTTTCAAGTAATTTTATGTATTTCTTTCAAGTAACTATACGTATTTCCATTAAAAAATCTAAAATCATGATGTTCTTTTTAACAAACAAGAACTGAACTGAAAATATCCAGGAAACTTACCTTACAAAAAGAAGTGTTACTACAGTTGAAAGAATCAAACAATTAGGGGTCTGTACAGATGAAATCTGCATACAAAACATCTACCCTTAGTCATGGAGAACTGCTCCTGTTGGAGAATGCAGGTCATACCCTATTTCTCAGAATCACATTTCTCACAGCTGGAAACCAGATAAATGAAGTGGGACCCAACCAAGAAGATTATATGAAACTGCTTTACCTAGGAGTAAATTCTGCCTGCAGGGAAAGAATATGCATAAGGTAGCTCCCAGACCAGAACCACAAATAAGCCATCTATCAGCTGCAGTCCTGTTTCATGGCAAAGAGAGAGAGGCCGTTTATTAGAGGCCTGAGGCTTCTAGAGGTCTCCTAGAAGCCTGTGCAGACTGGGTATAAGGCTGCTTTTTTACCATTTCATGCAATCTGCTGACATGTTCAAGAACGGTTGTGCACTGCCAAGGATGAGCACACGGTTATTCCCCATTATCTTACTGAGGTACATTTTGAGTCTTCCGTCTGCTCAAGAAAATAAAGGATGCTATTTCTGATGTTCAGATTCAGGATGCTATGGATAACAATGGAAAAAAGCTGACAGAACAAGTCCTGTTCTCACAATGTAGACTGCAGTAGTAGTAACAAGTTTCAGTTTGGAAGTAAAATATTTCTGTTTACATAAATGATTTTAATCTATGTTTGTATTTGCAACCTTGATTTTTTATTTGCTTTTTTAGAAATAAAATCTTTATACACTCTATACAAACATTTGGCACTTGTCAGCTCCCAGAAGCATACACTATAAAAGTGGGATCTGTGTAAGCAACTTGGATTATACGCATTTATTTAAATTACAATTTTGTTAAAAAATGGGTAATGTTTCAATTCTATTCTGCAAAATAATTTACTAATATTTGTGAAAGCCTTTTTTTAGCTGAATCGATTACTCCACACGCACAAGTGCAGCATTTAAAACTGGTTTATTAGTAAATAAACAACACTATAAATAGGCTAGATACACAAGCAAGTAAGATTATCTAAATGTGTTTTATATATAAAAGCATGCATATGAAAACAAAAGAAAGGTATCATTTACAGAGAGGGAACTAATCATACTGCTTTGGATTATCATACTCCTGTTTCAGAAGATTTCAGGACTCATTCCCTGAAATCTAGGTTTTTAGCAAGAGAGTAAAAAGTTTGAAAAGCTAGGTTTCCACTCTCAACTCCTTGTTTCTCGATTTTTAATGAACTATTTTTTGAGCTCAAGTAGTTAAATTCCTTGCTTCAGATTATGATTATTTATCTGCCACAGAGAACACTATTGCCTAAAACTTGGCATTTCAGAGGACTTGGGACTCAATGTTTCTTCTTACTTATCTTGATTTCTCTTAAAAGTTAAGAAAACTAGGAAACTAGGCTGCAATATGAAAATGCTTCAGCTACTTATGATACACTCTGAAACACTTTAATACTAGAAGATCAGAATTGTCAGAGATCGATTGAAATCCCCATCTCTGTGGTACCAACAATATAAACAAGCAACTCCTGAAAATTCTCAGACTATGCAAGATTACTGCTGCATCTGGATCAGCAAACAGACTTTCAATACAGTTTATTTAACTTGACTAATTTACTCTGGAGCCAGAATGTACACAGGTGATGACTCTGTTAAGTAAGATCTTTCTTCCTCTATTTTGGTTAGATGAACTATCCCCAACAGGTTATATATAGTAGCACCTATCTATCTGTAGCAGTGTATATGATCAGCTTTATCAATTAAAGTTTTGATCTCATGTCTCTGAAGCAGCTCTCTCAGATTTTAACAGAATGGCTCTCTACTAAATGCTAAAGAAAAGTCATGTTATGCAAATGACAAAGCAAAGGATAACATCTTTTCTGTGGGTGGCACCAAAATGTTAAGATCAGTTGTGTACAAAAGCACATCTCAGTGACTTATAAGGCAACTTTATCTACTACTCTGGGGTTGAAATCAATGGCAGCACTTTACGTACCAGACACAACTCCAGAAGCTTATGCTGCCACAAGCTCCTTCCACAAATAGTCACTGTTATGCAAGATTTATCCACATATGCTTTCCTTTCTGGGTAAAACATAGGTTATTTTCATCTCCTTCTCCATAACAGAATGGATTCTTCAGCACCAAAACTGGCATTGGCATCAGTGCATACACTAATTTTGATGCATTTTATTTTTTAAGGCCATCCTCACTACATATGTCTCTGGCACTGTCTACCAGTCTGTGTTCTGGGTGACACAGGTTTCACCAAATGTTGCATGCTTAAACTGATTGTTATTGATGCCAATTTTGTCAGCTGCTTTGAAAAAAGACAGGGATTCTGTCCTGCATCCTTCAATTGTCAAGTCCAAGCAGGAACAGTGAAAGATGGCAACCCTAAGATTATACACAAAGAAAAGGAATTAGTCCACCTAAGAACAGGCAAAGATTAAAAACTTTAGGTTTAGACTTTATCAGCTGCTCTGATGAGTGAGGTCAATAGTATGTACGTATGTTCCAGGAGAAAAAGTGTAAGTCAAACAACACTCCCACCATCCCCCAGTGAATTTTCATTCAAGAAGATCTGAATAAAGTTCAGAAAAAAAATATACAACAGTCTGGAGGGTTATTTTAAAGATTCTCAAAAGTGTCAAAAATTGTTCAAACAAGTTATGTCCAAGCTACTGAAACAACTTAGTAACACAGGAAAAAGTAAACACACCAATAAAAAAATGATCCTCTAATAACATGGTGAATAATCTAAATCACCTATTCATTTTCATGGGACACCACAAAACTAATCTGTAATGAATTTAATAGTAGTGACAGAGGCAGCTCTGCAGCTCATAAATAACTGTAAACTATATAGTCCTCTTATTGTCATAGTTTATTGTTTCTAGTATGGATATGAGGGACTATGTGTTATCTTCCATAGGTGCTCTCCATGTAACACAGTTTAAAAAAAAGAAAATAAAACTAGAAGTGACCATCACCATGATTTACTGTAACTAGACCCTCATAATATGAGCAGTAGAACTTTCTAGATTTGGTTCCTTAATGTTAATGATTCTGTGCATAGTAATCACAGCTCTGGAAATGATCAACTGCTGACTTGACATGGGGTGGGGATAGAGCACAAGAGTGAAGCTGCCATTTTTCCATTTTCCCTGGAAAATTATTTGAATGGTGCCTCCTTGTTTCTCACAAGTAAAAGTAGTCCTAGCTGATTAACTGTCATCACACAAATTAAACTATTAGGTTATGAATAAAATTCTCCCTTGCACTGTCAGTTATCCTAACCACGGATATTTAGACAAAGACCTAAGAAATAAATTTTAAGTAAAACATACAAAGAATGGATACTCTGAAGAAAGGCATCCCCCTCTAAATGAAAACTGCAAACTGTTGTATTTTTAAGAACACAGGCTGCCCTAAACAATCAACTTCAGTGGATTAAATCTTAATGTTTCCATACTGAATGAGTTGACTGATGACAAACAATAACCGATTTATCTTCTGAGAAACCCTCTCAAAGTGATTATTTCTACATGTAGCTGAAAGAAATATTGGCTTAAAAAGACCAACAGTGTTGGGTGTTAATAAAAAATTACTAAAGCAGTGAGTCACTACATAATCTAGCATCATCTACTAAAAAAAAGAAAAGAAGTGTTCTAAAGATTCCCTCAAGGGCTTGAATTAAGTTTGCTCTTTTTTTGGTCTTGGACGTACACATCTATCCAGGCAGAGCTATCTGGTTTTATTAGAAGTTTTGAGTGTTCACATTCAATGAGTGAAGAAATTGTAAATTTAACCTTTCAAACTTTACAAAAAACTCTTAAAAATAACACAGACAAACTGCATGCTGCTTCTTTGTCCTGATACCAAAACACTAAAGCAAATCAGGTATTTATTTAAAAATTAAATGTTATTTTACCAAATATAAATTATATTATTTTACCAAATACAATGGAAAAGACAGTAAATAATTTGTGAGGTTCCAAACTGACAAAGCAGGAGATATGGTAATAACAGGTCTTCCAGACAAAAGTCTGCAGGGTATTCAGAAGCACTGTCTAAATTCTCTGATGATAGAATCAAAAATTTTCCTGAGAAGTTCAATGTATCTGATATGAAATTGGATCAGATCTTTTACACACTGCATTTGGTATCCCCCAAGGGAAATTAAAATGTGTAATCAATGAATAGAACACATTTACTGTTCTGAACTTGAGATGCCTTCATGAGAAGTACAATGATACAAGCCAAACCTTCTTACCATAGACAAATAATCCTAAGAGTTAAGAACCCCTCTTTTCTAGTGATCAGGCTGAACATATGGGTACTGCAGTATAAAGCTACATAAACCTTCAAGCCATGCACTCATGTATGTATTTCAAAGGAATCCATTTGGCAGATAAACTGAGAAAGAAAACAGTATGGCCTCCCAGGGTAGAAAAGCAAGGAGCTTCCTCACAAGACTTCCTGCCCTCTTCTGTATGCCAGTGATTGTAGCTACAGCACTGCCACAAAAGACAATCCATATGTGGTGGGTTGACCCTAGCTGGACACCAGGTACCCACCAAAGCCACTTTATCATTCCCCTCATCACCTGGACAGGGAAGAGAAAAATATAATAAGAGGTTCATGGGTCAAGATAAGAACAGGGAGAGATCACTCACTAATTTACTGTCACTGGCAAAACAGACGAGGAAAAAAATTAATTTATTACCAATCAAATCAGAGTAGGATACCAAGAAATGAAACATGTTCCCCCCATCCCTCCCTTCTTCTTGGTCTTAACTTTACTTCCAATTTTCTCTACCTCCTCCCTGCCTCAGCAGCACAGGGGCACAGGGAATGGTGGTTGCCATCAGTTCATCACATGTTGTTTCTGCTGCTCCTTCCTCTTCAAGGGAAGGACTCCTCTTCTCCTGCTCCAGCATGGGGTCCCCCACGGGCTGCAGGTGGAGATCTGCTCCTGCGTTCACCTCCGTGGGTGCAGGGCCCCAGCCTGCCCTGCCATGGGCTGCCCCACGGGCTGCAGGGGAGGGAATCTCTGCTCCAGAGCCTGGAGCACCTCCTGCCCTCCTCCTTCCCCGACCTCGGGCTCTGCAGAGCTGTTGCTCTCACACAGTCTCACTCCTCTCTCTTGGCTGCTGTTGTGCAACAATTTTGTTCCTTTCTTAAATATATTATCCAAGAGGCACTACCACCAATGCTGATGGGCTTCGCCTTGGCCAGTGGCAGGTCTGTCTTGGAGCTGGTGGCATTGGCTCTATCAGAAGCTTCCCCTGTGTCTAGCAGCTTCTCACAGAAGTCACCCCTGTAGACCCCCTGCTACCAAAACCTTGTCACACAAACACAATATACCATAACTGGAAAGAGGGGAACAAAGAATTTCTGTAAAGGGACAGACATTTCAGAAACTTTTCAGCTAGAACCAGTGACATCTGAACTTGAATTTCAGCCAGATGGCTCCTGACCATAGTGCAATACTTGTGAAACATTTGATCAATTGGATAGGTCAGATAAAACTGTGGTATTGCTCTCAAAAATACCAGTTTCCATTCAAATAGGTGAACTTCACCAGAAATAATGCTCCTAATAGAAAGATCTGATGTCTACTAAAATTCTAGTCAAAAGGAAAAACTGTAGACTTTGTCATTATTGCCAGCAGTAGAAACAGAATAAATAATACTACCATTTACCTATACACCCATAAAACAGTCCTATCAACAGAATGCATGTTAATTTTTTGACTAACTTAAAAAATTAATTGCAAAGACTCACTTCTCTATATAATTTATTTGTATTCACAACCCCTGCTAACTGAATTTCATCCTCTTCTCGAGGAACCACATTATTTTTTATCAGATACCAAATAGACCCATCTTGGGACAGCAAAACTATGTTCTCTGCATCAAGCCTCTTTTTAAATACATGATTTTAGATGCCAGCCAAATCTACTTTACGGAAGAATAAAAGTAGGGAGAGAAGCTAGGTTTCAGTAACCACAAAAAGTAGCTAAGCAAAGCAGAGTGCCTGTCATGGTATGCAGTTTAGAGAAACTCAGAACTGATGCAACAAAATAAAACCATTAGTAGGCATGATGCTGGCTCTTCTTGTAGCTCCTCCTTCCCAACGCTTCTTAGAGGGCTGATGTTGTAGCAAAGACCCACTAGTGGACTTGCTTTACTGACAGCACAGTACTCCTGTAGAAAGCAAGCCCTTTGAACAACAGTAGATCAGGAGGTATTGGTAATCGTATTTCTCAAAAGCTAACAAAATATAAGCAGTTTTGGCTATTCCACTCACAAATACATCTCTAACCCTTGACCCATTAAAACTTATGTAAACTGCATAGAAAGCTTGTTGGAAGCTAAACATAAATCTTACAGGGAACATAAATAATGAATAATTAAGACATTTAATTTCTAAAGTTAGCAAAGTTATATTTTTGGGATTTAAAAGACAGCAAACATAAAAGCAACACAAAACTCAGGACCAGGGAAAGTAACTCATATATACATACAATAAAAATGTCAATCATGTAATCTTAAATAAGACGGGGAAAAAATGGCCTTATCCTTTACAATATCATGCAGCACCCCAGTGCCTAAATTACAAGGAATAAAAAGATGAACAAGGAAGAGGACATTCCATCTGAGTAGAGAAAGAAAAGACTGCCCAGAAGAGCTGCACTCAAAGGATTTAGTAACAATATTTAGAAAATGTGATAAGAAAAAAGTAGCTCTTAAAAGTTTATAGCCTAGAAAAAGTTGGATTGGCTAATTAGCCGTCTTTATAAGCTGGGCAGGATGACAAGAGCACCTAATGCAAAATAGAAAGTCAGTAATCTTTGTTTTATAACTTTTTTGTTACTGTTTTATAACTTTTTCTTTAAAAAAATTTCAACATTCTTATTCCTAAATCTTATACAATTAAAAGGCTTATTCCAATTCTGTACAGCAAGGCAGCTATTTCCACAGGTATGGCAATACTGACATACAAACACAAGCCTGATCACATAGAGGCCACGTCCACAACACACACATCAAGGTAGCTAAGACTGTGCCTGAATCAAAGGCTACAAGGGGAATATTACTGTTTGCCTTCTGCTCTCCACAAGGAAACTCTTTAGGATTTTTTATCTTCCTGATACATCCAAGACTTTTTGTAGTAAAGGTGCATACATGTCAAGTTCAATACAGCTAAATACAGCCAGTTGGGAAAGTTTAGTATTTCCCTTATTCTTACAGCTTTTACAAAAGACATTTTATTTGTCTTTTCATTACAACCTTTTGTCTTTTATTCACCAAATTTATATATCCCACTCAATTTTATCTTCACTCTACTTTGTAAGTCTGCAATGGAAACTGTTGAAAGGATGTCAGCTTTAATACATGATTTCTTCACGAGGCTTCAAGATTGTATTATCAATGGTAGGTCATCAGTAACTTTTTATAAGGTGATGCACTGGATGTATTCAGCCAAGAACTCTCAGTTCTCTTGTACACAAGTACAAAGGAACACTACAAGTTCAAATATATTTTATTTATTTTTGCAAGAAGTTGGGGGATGTGTGGATTTTTAGAAAAATATTTGTGTAGCCAACAATTAATAACTTTGTACATATAGTACAGCTAACCAGAGGAGCTGTCTCAGGCAGAAAATTCATTTTTATCATAGCTAGCTCATTGTTTGGAGCTTCTATATATTTCTGCAGTTGGGATGAGGAATGATGCTGAAAGAGGAATGAAGCTGAAAGCTGACTGGAAGACATCAATTAGTTAGATAACAACAACCTTGTGTGGCAGCAGGAAAGCAGCCAAACCTCATTCGATTTATTATCCATGCCAATAGACTGTTCTGTTAGGTGAGGTTTTTTAAGTGGTTTTCAGCAATGGAAAGAGCACGCTATCCTTCCTACCCTTATCAGGCAGTACTCCTCTACACTATGCATTAGCTAGAACCTCTGAGTTGTCTTAACAACATCGCCCATGCAAAAATCTAGCCAGCAGGATTAGAGCACTAATGAACAATAGAATAAAAATCTGAGAAAATGGCAACATGATCTTATCCCCGTGGAAGTGCTGACTATTCTTTACCATTCCTGCTACCCAGGTATTCAGAATTCTGCATGACATTCAACAAAACATCTAGAACATGAAAACAGAGTAACCAAATGCTTGTATGTCTCTTGAAGCAAGAAGTTAACTACTTCTGTCAATCCATCCAGCTCATGAACAACAGACCTCCACAGGATCACAGAACCATTCAGGTTGGAAAAGACCCTTGGGATCATCGAGTCCAACCATCAGCCCTACTCTACGAAGTTCTCCCCTACACCATATCCCCCCGCATCTCATCTAAACGACCCTTAAACACATCCAGGGATGGTGACTCCACCACCTCCCTGGGCAGCCTATTCCACTGGCTGACCACTCTCTCCATGAAAAATCTTTTCCTAATGTCCAGTCTGAACCTCCCCTGTTAAAGCCATTCCCCCTTGTTCTGTCACTAATTACCTGTGAGTAGAGACCAGCACCAACCTCTCTGCAATGTCCTTTCAGGGAGCTGTAGAGAGTGATGAGGTCTGCCCTCAGCCTTCTCTTGCTCAGACTGAACAGTCCCAGCTCCTTCAATGGCTCCTCACAGGATTTATTCTCCAGGCCCTTCACCAGCTTCCTTTCCCCACTCTGCACTCGCTCCAGCACCTCGATATCTCTCTCGTATTGAGGTGCCCAAAACTGGACACAATACTCCAGGTGTGGCCTCACCAGTGCAGAGTACAGGGGGACTATCACCTCCCTGCTTCTGCTGGTCACACTACTTCTAATACAAGCCAGGATGCCGTTGGCTTTCTTGGCCACCTGGACACACTGCTGGCTCATGTTCATTTGCTTGTCAGTTAGAACCCCCAGATCCTTCTCTCCAGGCAGCTCTCCAGCCACAGCTCCCCAAGCCTGTAGCCATGCATGGGGTTGTTGTGGCCCAAGTGCAAGACCTGGCACTTGGCCTTGTTGAAGCTCATCCCATTAATGTTGGCCCACCGATCCAACCTATGCAAGTTCTTCTGTAGCGCCTCCCTATCTTCATGCAGATTGACAGTCCCGCTTAACTTGGTGTCATCTGCGAATTTACTAATGATACACTCCATGTCCTCTTCAAGATCATCAATAAAGATGTTGAACAGAAATGGTCCCAACACTGAGACCTGAGGAACGCCACTTGTGACCGGCCGCCAGCTGGATTTAGCTCCATTGATCACCACTCTCTGGGACCGTCCATCCAGCCAGGGCTTGACCTAGCAGATTGTTCACTCATCCAGCCACGGACAGCCAGTTTTTCTATAAGAATCCTATGGGGAACTGTGTTGAATGTTTTTCAAAAATCCAGGTAGACAATATCCACAGCTTTTCCCCCATTCAACAGTCAGGTCATCTTGTCACAGAAGGAGATCAGGTTTGTCAGGCAGGACCTGCCTTTCATAAACCCCTGCTGACTGGGCCTGATCCCCTGGTTGTCCATTATATGACTTTTAATGGCACTCAAAGTGACCTGCTCCATGACCTTCCCTGGCACCGAGGTCAGACTGACAGGTCTATAGTTTCCTGGATCAACCTTTCTGCCTCTCTTGTAGATGGGTGTCAAATTTACCACCCTCCAGTCCAATGGGACCTCCCCAGTTAGCCATAACTTCAGGTAAATCATGGACAGCAGCTCAAGCAAGCACATCTGCCAACTCTTTCAGCACCCTTGGGTGTAACCCATCCAGTCCCACAGACTTGTGTGCACCCAAGTGGTGTAGCAGGTCTCTGACCACCTCCTCTTCAACTGTGCTGACCTCAGTCTGCTTTCCCTCCCCATCTCCCAGGTCATGAGGCTGGGTGTCCAGGGTACAGACAGTTCCACTGCTAAAGACTGAGGCAAAGTAGGCACTGAGCACCTCAGCCTTTTCCTCATCCTTAGTTACCATGTTTCCCTCTGCATCCAATTGTTCATATTCTACATGAGATAAGCTATGGAGCAGAAAAGCATTTTCCCTAAGTATCTCATCACAGGGTTATCAAAAATCTTAAAAGTAGTTTTTGCAGGGTTGTGCAAAGTCTCAAAAGGAGTTTAAGTGTTATGAGACAGAACATGAATATTTCAGTTTTGACCAGCACCAGGAATTAGCAAGATAAACCATTCTTCAGGTCAAATTATGTTTAAAGTTTCAGGTAGCACCGTAACTGTCTTAGCATAACCTGTTCAAAAGTTTTCCACAAAAAAAGACTGAAAAAATCCTGTCTCATACATGATGAAATATGTTATCATTACCATCTAGCTCCTAGAATATGACTTTAACAAATGCTATTTCATAGGTTCTGTAACTTTCCCTACTTTCTTATGCTCTAGAAGGGAATGTCAACAGCTGTATCATCAAAATACCAAGAAATCCAGAATGGTGGTGAATTAATTCCTTCATACTTCATGAAATGTCCTCCCATGTAACAACCAACTCCATGTCAACTATTCTTATTAAAAGTTAATTCTTCTCTACTAGCCCTTCTCTCCTTGTTCTACTGTTGCCCTGTCCTATCTTGCAATTGCAGCCTGTTTCTAAAAGAGAGATCTACCAAAAGCACAAAGCAATTCTTGCGAGTCCTCCTCATGCTGGAACCATCTCTAGAAGCAAATACAGTGGTATCTTTCAGATGAGATAAAGGTGACGCATGACCATTAAAGGTTCTGTGGCACTTTTTGTTAAGTTTTAGTGGTTCTGGCCAAGTTAACTCTGCTAGATTACAATTTGCTCAAATGCCTCAAGCTCCCTTTGCAGCTTCGTTTGATACAGTATTCTTCAGCTTTTGCTCTTAGCGGTCACACAATGTTTC
>NW_020799091.1:85066872-85096872 GCF_003259725.1 Athene cunicularia | reverse complement strand
AAACTAATTAAAAATTCCTGTCTAATCCTGCTATGTTTGAAAGGCAGAACTGAGAGAGAAGCAAGCTTCACAAGAATCCTGCTTCATGGCTGTCAGAAATTTTGTCCTAAAACACTCACCTCCGGTCTCAGAACAGCCTTCCTGCAGTCCTGGCACACAGGGCCACTCCGGGAAAAACTCAGGGGAAGTCGACGGGTTCGATTCCGGCAAGTTGGCTCCTCACATATTAACCAACCCTGCAGAAAGGGAGAATTTAGAAGAAGCGACATTTTTACAATAAATTCAAGTCATAGCTTTTTTTACCCGACCTAAATGAATCATACTCAAGGAAGAAAAAAATCCCAATTTTAATGTCCTTCATGATGCTGATACTGTAATATGTATGAAGAGGTCAAGGCCCGTTATTTAAGGTAACACCATCAGCAGTGGGGAACAAAGCTGAAGTCTTCTTGCTTCAAAATACCATATTCTGCACACCGCAGTCATCCCTCCCTTGATATATACTGAAACTTCTGCTCTTCTCCAGTTCAGACAATGTTAACATATAACAGAATTATTTTATATGTAGTCCAGACAGCGACACCCCAGAGACCTGTAATGAATTAAATTTTAAGTGCTATTTCCTTGCTTGTGATTTAGAGGTGAAAAACAGTTTTAACTTCTAGATTTTCCAATGACAGTCAGAAGCTTTCTTTTCTCTCTTCTTTTAAAAAAATAATTCTTTAATAGAAAGCTAGAGACTTCAATGTAAGCCAACTCATTTGGGAAAAACCAACATTTTGCTGAGTTAAAATGAAATAAAATCTGAGCCAGCTTGCTCTATGTCAGCTCAGGGACAAAAGGTTTCTCTTAAGAGTAGAAAGAGTGCTTCTGGGATTAGTAAGGAGGTACCTTTTCTACCAGGTCCAAGCATAGGTTAAACCAATGCCACACCTCATCTCTAAAAACCATCATCAACCGATACCTAAGGAAGAACGTAAGAGAAAGCACACAGTAAAAGTTTTCCACATTCTTCCAGCTTTTGGAAATGGCTGCAGGACCTCCTGAATCACTGTCTCTGTATTCAGTGGTGATGGATAAATAACTACCCTCATCCCAAAGAACTTCAAGTGTTTTTCAAACCTACGTAAATTTTTAGCATCTACAACATTCTGCAGAACTACATACTATATGAAAAAACGAATGGACAAAAAAAATTTTCTTTTTTAGTGCCTTCTAGTTCTTGTATCAGGAGAGACTAGGAATAATCATTCTGCATTCACCTCTTCCATCCACTCATGATTTTATAGACCTCCATTGCACCATCTGCAATCAAAGTCTTTTCCAAACCACAGTCCTAATTTATTTAGTTGTTCCTTGCATGGGAATCACATCTTTGTTGCCCTTCTCTGAATTTCCTCCACGTCCTTTTTGAAATGGGGTAGTGTGGGAAAATGGGAGGAGATGAAACCAGTATTGAACGCTGTATCCAGGATGCCAGACAAACATGAATTTATGCAGAAACAAGATGGTATTTACCATTTTGTTCTCTTCTCTTTTAAGTTCTGTTTGCTTGGAACACTACTGAGCCAAGAGCAGTAATTTCCAGAAAGTTATTTATTATTATTCAAGAATTATAGTTTAATTCTTCACTAAGTCAATACATACATTGTATGCAAAATTAAGATTAGGTTTTTAGCATCTGCATCACTTAACATTACTTGGCAGAGGATTTAATCTTCCATTGTTAACTGAGAAGTCAACTTGGTACCACAAGGTCTTTCTGAAACTCTTGTCAGTTCCTGCTTTTACCAACCAAAAGCAGCTCAGCACTGTCAAATTCTGCATTTCAGATTATCAGCTGTTGATGTTTCTGATGAGAATAGTGACTGTTTATTTTTGTCTCTGTTTCCAAAATTTGTGTTTGTTGCTCCTGCAAAGAAGTTTAATCTAACCATAACAGGATTCCTGGTACTTTGACAGAAATCTTACAAATCAGAGGACAACTCAAAAAGTTGCTTGCTTCCCTTCTCACTGTCTCCTTAACAAGCTGTCCCAACATTATGCTCTGGCAATGACTTCTACCTAATTTCCAGTGACAACTCAGGTTTCCAATTATTATCACATTTTCTACCTTTCCAATTTCCACAGTTCCACTCAGAGCGCTACTTTCACTATCACCATTTTGGTTCCAAGTCAATAATGAAAACCTACAACTAGATACCTTTTGTGGCTTTAATTTCCTGAAGATTCTGGTTTGCTGGCAAAACAAATTTGTTAATAAGACATGACTGTTGTTATATTTCCTCACTGGCATGGCCAAAACTGAATCTGCATTTTGTACCTCAGTAATCCAGAATCCTGATCCAGTATGATTATGTCAGTAACTTAGTTTGAGTTACTTTATTTCAAATGCTTTGGAACTTGTGTGAAGGAGTACATAAACTTTAGTTTTCTATTTTCATAAACCTTTTCAAAATTGGGATTTTACTATGTCTGTTCTTAAAGTTTTGGGTGCTTGAGTTTTTTTGGGGGGTAGGGTGTGTTGTTGTTCTGGGTTTTTAAAAAAAAAAATCTTTGTCAATGTCCTTCCTATTGTTCACTGGAGAATGCAGACTTTTTTGGTTTTGCAGCTTGTTCTGGAAAGGATCAGATCAGCTGAATACTGTGTAAATTTCATGTTTGTCAGCTTTATGCCCTTCTTCAACTTAAAAATACATTCTTCTGTAATATTTTGAAAAGTGGCAGAAGTCTGATTCAGTTTTTGTTTCATTGTTTTTTTTAAGATGAAACCTCAAATCCTTTCCAAATAACTACATTTATTCCCAAGACCTCTCTTCTTTTACCATTTCTCCAGTCATGTCATAGCCTCACTATTATCCCACTGAGTGCCAATCTCATCAAAACACTTCCTGTTGCTCTTGCAGAGAGCAACTTTTATGCCCATGTGGGCAGATCAGAAAAACTTTGTGGGGAACTTCATGTGAACAGCAAGGTACATGTGAGCTCAAGTCAGAAAATGGAAAGAGTCCATTAAGGTATACAGTTAGGGTGCATTTCACCCAACTTTGGATATCTAAAGGCCTGATATCCAATCTAAACTAGTCACCCTACAATCCACTCAAGTAAGTGGAGAAAGAAAAAAGCATCTCCAAAAAGCAATTTACCTAACAGATTTTGTGATGAGGCAAACCCTGCCCTAGATTCTTTTAGTAAAATGAGAGTACACCTAAGGCCAGAGCAAGCTTTTTGGGAACAGTATGATCAGGGTATCTGATCACTACATGAGTTTTATTCTTATGTAGATTAACAATGTAAATAATTACATATTTAATACAGCACACTGAGAAAATTCCAAGAGTTCAGAAATCTGTAGAATTAGTTTTGATCTCCTGCACAACTGTTGCCCTAGCAGTCCTAGTACCACTCTCCTTGTCATATATAAATTATTTATGACAAATATTTCAGAAGTGACATTTGAAAGATAGATGCTGCTCAACAAGACTGAGATAGTTCAACAGCAGATGCCTCACCATGAAAAGTCCTAATTTAGGACCTGACCTAACACAGACACCTGACTTGTGTCTTCTGGAATCAGCAGACACAAATGAACCTCAAGGGAAAACACTAGTCCTTAGATTTGGTTTTGCAAATGAACCCAAGATTTATTTCTAAAAGAGGAAGGTATTAATGTGTTGCCTTACATTTTTAAATAACTCAATTTTAATAGACATGGAATAGCTTTCTAATGAAAAAAAGCTACTTGAGGATAGCACTGAGATCTTCAGGCATTCACTTACGTGAGTACTGAGAATATCATTACAGACACTGAGGGAAAACACAAAAACACTTCTGGAAAGAATAATGAATTGTCACAGATCTTCCATTAAGTTAATTCTCAGAGACAAAAGCTATGCTCTGTATGGAAAGCTGTTTATGCCATGTTTGCTTATTATGTGGCATCTCTACCTTCCTATGAAACATCTTGGTAGCAGTCTGACACAAACAGGACCATAAAATACACAGCCAGGCACTGGGAAGCATGGGAGGGTGTCCTCACCCATTCCGAAACCCTCCTGTTTAAGAGTGTAATTGTTTCAGCTGTAATTATGACAAGATTCTATGTGCACAAAGAGAACACTCATGACTCAAAACATTACTACAATTGAACTTTAAAACAATTTATTATACTAGAAAAACAAAGCATGGAAACTGACAGATAGTAAGGTATTTAGTTAGGGAATGCAAGTGCAACTGAAAAAACAAAAGCCTGGAATGGGAGCAGCACCCCAACTTCAGCTGAGCAGCATAGACAGCCATGAAAACAGTGTTTGATAGAAGTAACAGCGTGTTTTCTGCCACCTATTGGCATTTTTAGCTAACAATTAAGAAAGAAGGGATTACACCACTTGCAAAGTACTGCTTCTACTGTCTTACAAGGGAATGAATAGATGCTTCACCCAAACTACCACTGAATAAGGACATTTGAAGAAAGTTTCTTTATGCAATTGTTTTAGTCTAATGCAGTCACTGTTGAAGAAAGTGCTGGGAACTTTATGGTCACAAAATACAGGTAAAAAAAGACTGAAGAGCCCTGCTTAAACTAAAAACAATAGTTTAGGATAAAAAAAAGCATTTAAATTCAACAACTTACTATTATACTTGTTTTCAACTACTAAGAAATAATGATTAAAACATACAACTTTCACTGAACAGTACATTTCTCAATAAACTCTATTTTTAAAATGGAGATCTAAGTTGTTGCCTACAGTAAAAACTATAGATGTGTTATGCAGTTATTGACTAACTAAATGTCCCGTCAATTCATATAGAAAACAGTTAATGTAATTTGTACAGACTTCCTACCAGTTATAATTAACATTAAAGAGGTCTTTTCTTCTTTGTCACCTCTCTATTCAGGCCTTATTTGCGTTTGTACTTAATATCTGTTAATCTCTCTTAACAAATGACAACAATAACTGTTGCTATTATGCATGGAAATTAAACATGTAGATAACTGTGAAGGGAGCTATTTTTGAAAAAAGCAGTATCAGAAACATGTAGCTCTTTGTCTCTTGTTTTGCTTTGATAATTAAGCCATAGCCTTGATCTGTTTTAAACAAAAAACTTTTCCATGGACATGCATGTTGCAATCAAATTCAATACATGCATTATGTTCTGATTCAATTTGTTCAAGTACATTATTGTTAACCCTTATTTGACCCATGCCTGTCGTCTTCACTGACCAAACAAAACCAATCCTTCATTTCCCAGCAGCTATCACTGAGCCTGTAAATTAATTTGCAATAGATCAAACAAAATCATAATAGGAAACCTTCATTTTTGTTTTACTTGGTATCTGCAACACTGTGGGAAATGAAATACAAGTTGATACGAATAAAAAAAGCAACTAACATTTCCAAACATTCTGTCTACAAATGCTTAGTTCATTTTTAAATATAAAAAATGTAGGCAAAAAAAAAACCCTGAAGTAAATGCATAATATAAAAGAAATTCCCTGAAGAGTACTGTGTCCACAAACTGTAGCTAATGGGGAGAAATTTGCAAGTCAAAAGTAATTTTCTTTCTTTTAAGCCTGTTCTTGAGAATTAGCCTCTCACATTCTAGTGATCAACAAGCATTATAAATATTACCCCAAAATACAGAGGCAAGTGATTTTGGAACAGCCTTTCAAATAGAAGTTGCAGAAGTCAACAACATACATTTATTGAGCTTTATCTTAATAGTTTTTTACAAATTACATTTCACAGTGTAGTTTGGTTGCCTGCTACAGTAGAGGACTGGATGTGCTTCTGTACGACACTTCAGTTCTGTATCTATTCCTGCTTTCAGACAGCCTGGATGCTGAGGGACTACAATGCTTTAAGAGTTCACATAGGATGACAAAATGCAGCAGTAAAAAGAAGAAAGCTGCAAGCACTCAAAATTATTCAGAGGTTGCTATCAGTCACTGGAGTTGAATTTAAAGCGTTATTAGTGCTTCTCTACAATTTTACTCTCCATGGAAGACAACCTTAATGTGGATTTTGGAAAACGGGATTTTGGTGGATAACGTCCAATATCCAGATGGCTACCTCCAGGTGAGGTATCCCCTCAAGCACACTGGATCCAAAATTCATGTCTTCCTCACTGCAGGCTGAAACTATCACTTTAAACCATCAAATCTGCCAGAAAGGAAGTGTAGGAACACAACAAAAATTTTCAGATTCAGTCATCATTGTGAGTTACTAATCAAGCCACTCTAATTTCAAATTGATCTCTCCTTTCAGACTACTCTTACAAAAGCATATTATTTCCACTAATTTAAAGGCCAGAAGCTTCATACCTCATTTTCCTGCCAACGCCCATTATTATGAATAGCATTGCCTAACAGGACAAATCTGGTCAAAGTGACTTTAAATCCCCTGAAGTGACGAGGTTCCACCAATATTGCACTACTGGGTAAACTAACAATCTACTGATACCCCCATGAAATGTTAAAAGATAGATGATTTTATGAAATATTTTATATGACATTTCTTGTGGCAACAGCAGGCTTGACTCAGTGACCTGAAGCTATCAGTTCCACTTGTAATAACTTGTTCTACATCGCAGGTGTGTGTGTTCTCCCTGTTCCACCTGTCTGTGTCTTCTGTAAATAGGTGAATATTTGGCAGACCAGAGATATAAATGTTCCTTAGAAGTATACAGCATCTCAGGAATTAAAACTTGAGCCCAAACTTCTGTTAGCATATTCTTTGGTGTTTTGACTATTAGTAGTAGCTACATCTTTTGAGAATTCCATCACAATTTTACACTTGAAACACCAAGGGTGCTATCAATATCAAAGATAAACTTTTGCTGTAAAGTCAGGAAAGTTTTTCTGCTGTGTACCAGAAACCCAATTACTCTGAAGTAATTTCAACTTCTGATCTGCTTTTCCCCTGTTCAGAACAAAGAAATACTCTAGTAATAACACTGACTTGGTCCAGTGCACTTATACCATCTTGGTGAGATCTCTACAGCAATGAAAATCTGAATGACAATTTGTGAACTAGTGTCATGCACTGGAATTTCAGTAGACAATACAGACTTGAGTGACGCCTATTTGCCACTGCAACAGTCCCAAGAAAAAAATCCCCTCAGATCAGGGATTCTGTCATAAATAGTGAAATAAGATTTCATATGGGAAACTTAGCAATATGAAGTCCATCATAACTCTGGTTTCTCAGGCAACATCCTGCTTTTTCCATGGGGAAATGTACCTGGTAAAAACCTCAGAAGAACTCTCTTATAAAGAAACCAATTCTACTGCTGCTAGACACAAGAAACGCATAGACTCATTCAATTTTCGAAAGGGTTTCTGAAGATAGAGGACTTGATGAGTCTAGGATTGGCATAATCAGACACACACTATTCATCTGCATAAGTAACTCTTTGCAGTATCCTGATGCTTTCCCTCGCTGCTTCATCCCAATTGTCTTTCCAGAGCCAGTGCAAAGATACATCAGATAGTCACTTTATCAATCTTATGGCTGGAATAATTTATCAGTGAGACGAGCAAAGTGGAGTCAGAGGACATCACTTTGATCAGGAGGGCTCCACACAGGTGATATCTTATGACATCTGACTTTGTCTAGTCTATGCATCTCCTACACACCCTGAGCAGAGATGGCCATTCCTTTGAGACTTGTAGCTCCTAATACAAACATCATGGAGACTGAATCATCTGAACTTATAAAAGACTGGATCAGCTTATGAAAGGAACACCTCATGATGTCTAACAACCTACCTCTTGCTCACCCACCCTGTTTGGGCAGGGCAAAGAAAAGACAAGTCAGTTCTTCAAGGTGAAATTTGGAGATAATCTTGTCAGAAACAAAGTTGAGGGAAACCAAAAAGAATATCCTGTCACAGAAGAGCATCATATATGAAAAATGAGTCATCAGGCTTCATTCCTTCCTCATCCCCTGGCAAAATGACCATGACCAGAAATGAAGCCTTTATAAAATCACGCTACTGCAAATTTCTCTGAGGAAACAGACTACTATCAGAAGTTAGCTCTCAAAATAGAATGTGGGCCCGTAGCTTCACAGGTGAATCATCTTATCTATTTTGACATTCTTCCTATTAATGATGATCTCCTTGATAAGGAATGAGCAGGCACACTCTAGTGTCAAGAATTATACAAATCAACCCTAAAACCCAGAGTAATGGAGTTAGAAGCGATCAGTGATGCTGAATTCTGCACCAGCAACTTTTTCAGAATCCTTCAAGGCTTGATATTCCACAAGCAAACCAGATACCAAGGACTAATAAAAAAATAACACTAATAAAAAATATATTTGTGAGACCATAAGAAATATCTAATTTTATCTTTGAATTTCCTTTGAAGGAACTCTAGAGGACCTGCAAAGCCTCTTCAGAGCCTCTTCAGACAGTAGGTTCAGACATATTTAGATGTTGAAGTAGTATATGGATAGACATTGTTACTAAATATATTGGTCATTCCAACCTTCTTTTCCACTTTGTGAAAATTTTAACAAGAAATCGCTGGAAAAACTCTCTTCACTTTAATACAGTTACTATGAAGAGATTAAACTGAACTAAGTCAGAAGCCCTAACATTAGGTTCAAGAGATCCTTTACTAGAGAAAAGAGAAATTTCATTCTAGAATTTTGAAATGTAAAAGACTTTCCAAATAAGGATTGTGCAAGTTCACTTGAACTGCCAGGCATAACAAATTTTTAAGCCAAAAATATTTTAAAACTAATTAACATATTTATACTCAAATTTGAGTATATAAAACAAAGACAACCTTTGAGGATGTTATAAGGCTTTATACTGCTGTCCTAACTGCAACATTTAACCATCTCCCAGTAATAAATTCCTCTGATATTTTCACAGACTCTTCAAATAAATTGTTTTCTAAAAAGAGCTGGGTCAAGGGTCTATTATTGACGCTGGCTAACTAGAGCTTTTGTCTTTTTATTTCAAGTGCAACAGGTACCATGTTAAACATGCTGCCAAGCTTGTTCTAAGCTGAAAGGAAAAATATTGCAGCATATGCTTAGAATTGTGAAGCACCTTAGGTTTGCATAAACTCCTTTCTCAATTTATGCTATAGCTTAAATCCCTTACTCAGGGAATACTTGCAATACAACATCCATGTTCTCTGGTATTTTGTCAGGTGTTGTGTACATTTGCCTTTAAATTCCAAGAAGCAATGCAAATACTTTTAGTAACTATTATAGTAATGACAACTCAAATTTGTTCCTTAAGTTTATACATAAAGCTAACTACAGTGCATTAAGAGACCTGATTATAGATCCAGTCTGGTATATGACTATTCATATCACAAGTAAAGATGGGGAAACATTAATCAATTCTTGACCATTGCTTCATGTTAATTTTTCTTTTTCTATACAAGAATATTTCAGCTAGGTCCTCATCCAGAAAAAATAGTTTGTATTTCCCAGTATGAGCATTTTTTGAGTCCAATTCTTCCTGATAATCCAATTTAGGAAAAAAGTAAACAGGAATCATGGCATTTCACACTCCCATTTCATCCTGCCTCACTTCAATGGAAGATGAATATACAGTTCTTTTAACGTACTTCATTTTCAGAGTTTCAGGAATTCTGGCCTATATAACCAACCTGAATTCAGCTGTGAGATGGAGTGAATAAAGAACTCTCATAAAAGAAAGGAAAATCCTTTCCTGGATGGTTCATTCTGCTCTTCCTGAATTCACCATTATCCAGGCTGATTAATGGATAGACTCTATCCTTCAGGAAAAATATAAAACTGTCTCTTAAATGAAAGAATACTAACAAGGAGATATGAATTGCTTTTGAAAGTGTACTACCTGAAAGCAGTACAGATCTTGGATATGCTTTGTTAGCTATCCAGTATTATTATCACAGGAACCCCATTACAGAATATTACCAAATTGAAGCATCTTAGCCAACGACTTCCTAGTAGAAGGCAAATGATCACTTTACCACCCACTGAGACAGTACTGCTGGTAAAAGAGAAAGACACCCTCTCCAAAATCATGTCTACTGAAACCTCCTGTTCTCAGAGACACTCGTATCAGTTGTCTCAGTTCCACCCTGGAAAGCTGCCAGCCCAAACTGACTCAAAGGCAACTGGATTCAATGGGAACAGTACCTTCAAAGGACCATCCAAGGAAAAGACCCAAACCTAGTTCCTTTTGGATATTATAGAAAACAGACATAAACTTGAGAGGATTTAGCCTACAACAAAATTCTGTCCCATAAGCAGACTTTTTAGGAGTCAGTACTCACATACTTCAACATCCTATCAGTAATGCATTACTCTTGTGATGCAAAGTCAGCCATAAAATACCATATGCCTATATCTAACCTACTGAAAATGAAAGTTTGTAGATCTTCAAGAATGGTACTTCGTGATTTGGATACTCCAAAATAATAAAGTTTTAATTTCTTTCCAATCCAGAACTGAAAAAAATTTTAAAATAAAAATTGAAAGAAACCACTCAAGACTGAAAAAAAAAAAAAATCATTCATGTCTAGAAAATATTACTCTCAGCAGTATCTGTCATATCAGTTTGACTGTTAAAGGTCTCGGGGTGGGGGGTGAGGGGGAATCAGAGCAGGAGATAACGAAAGAAGAAAGAAATGCATCCTACCCCCCAAAAAAAGAACCCAAATGTTCGAGCTAAGGTAAAAAATGCTTTAAACAAAATTATCAAACAAGGCAGAAGTGAAAAATACCTTGTAGGTCAATGTAAGAGTTTTACATGTTATTAAAAATTGATTTTTTAAGAAAAAGTAAGACATCTTTAAATGTACAGTCACATGTCATTTCATACAAGTTATTTGAAACTTATTGATCTCATTTGTGCAAAGACCAGGCTCTGTCATCAGCCTGCTGGAAGGATAATAGAGCACTCCAAACTGTTATGATAGGTTTGATGCAAACAGTGGCCCTCATTTAAACACATGTAATAGCACCATAAGTGGACAAATTCCAACCCTAACAGTTGTACATTATAAACTAAATTAGCAAGTATGTTTTGCTTTGCTTCACATCAAAGTCAATACCTTGATTGTCTTATCTTCAGTAAAATAAAGTTCTAGGCACCAAAATACGTGCCCCAAAACAATAAAAAGTAAAGCACAAGTTTTCATAGGCTAACATCTCTCACAAAGAGAACCAGGAATTACCAACAACTTTATTTTATTTAAGACAATCTGGAAACAGCTAAACTGGACTTTGAGAAAGCATCTGGGAGAAGGCATACAAAGGACTACATATGGGAAAACTACACTGAGAAAAGGATCACTGAAAGATGTCTTGGGTACTTCTGTATGGAGAGCTAAAACCTCTAGGATGATATTTAAGTCCATTCTGCAAAACATTCTCCATATTTGTACAACTCAAAGCAAGTCACATTCTTAGGCTATAATAGGTCACAACTAAGTACAGTACCTTATTTCAGAAAAAAATTTTGCTTTGTCTGTCAACTGTCAACAAAGCACAAAGAGCTCATACAGCCCATCCATGTATTGCTTGCTAAAGAATCTAGAACATACAAACAGTAAGAACTTAAGATTTCTTAAAATCTGTGCCTCTACTTCAGTTAGAAAACTAAAAATACTGCCCTCCTGCCCTTCTTCCACAGTTCTGTCCTGTTCCCTCCCCCCCTCAAACATTTGTACAGTCCTTGAATTTTTAACTCTGTCACAGACTTGTCTTGCAGGAAGTTGAATATGACATTAGATCTAATACAGAACACACTGAGATTTTACTCATGTACATGGCAGTAACAATAAGGTTTGCCAAGTATATATTTCAAGTTCGTAAAGAGACAAAAAGATTGTTTATGTGAAACACTTATCCCTGTAATACGGTTATGAGCATCTCTTAATACTGAAGGAGCTAATACAGTTCTGAAAACTTTACAAATGATAATGTACATACATACATAGATATATAAGTTTAGAGGAGTTCAACAGAGTGAAAGGCAATGACAGAAAGCAGTCTCAATGGTCTGGTCACCTTAAACTAGAAAAGTTTAAAGCATCACTAAGCAGTGTTTGTTCATTTAAGTTTAATTATTTTCTCCTTGAGAATGGCACTAATGAAACTGAATATCTTTCATGGTTTCGAAGAGCAGTCTGAATGGTCTGTAAACAGGACTGGGGACAGACAAGAGAACTGGCTGAGCCAGGGGGTTGCTAGGTGATGCAGAATGTAAACCCACAAACTTGTTCAGGTTTACTTTGCTTTCATGCTGCTCTCACACAGGCTCTCCAAAGTTTTAAGAATTAATTTCCAGGTAGCTATTTAAAAACAAGTAGAATAATTAAAAAACCCACCCCTTAATCCTCTTCATCTCTTTCCTCCCATCCCAATAGGAAAAAATAGGAAAGAGGAAAGCAAATTCACAGCATTAAAGTACAGGAAATCCATCCCAGTGTTTTGGATACAAGGACGGAAAGAGGACCATTCCCTCTGTATATTTGTATGGAATTGTTGAGGACTAGAAATTGTGAAAAACTTTTAATCAGATTAACTTTTACTTTTGTAAATGTAAATAAAAATGATTTCTGGAGCAATAAGTTTACCCTTTAAAGTACTTAAACTGAAAAGAAAGTCATATTTACTAATATTTCCACTGAGATTACAAAAGCAAACTTCTCAGTATAGCCATGTGTTTCTACCCCCATTCTTTTCAGAGCTGTAGTTATTTTTTTTTTTATTTTTTTCTAAAGTATCTGATCAGAGATTGTCCGGTAAGAGCACTTTATTAGATCATCAGTCAGAGGGTTTTACAAGCACCAAGAGCTATGGGCTCAAATGCAGCACATCAGTTTTAATAGCCGAAGGTCTAATAGTAAACTGCAGATACTGCTGAGAACTTTCCATGCACTGAACTCTTGAAAAAGCACCATCTCTCAAGCTTAAATGCAGCTGCCTCTTTCAATGCCGCAAATGGGTAAATTTGACAAAAAAGCCACCATTAAGACTACATGAAAGGCTCAAGACAACATCCTTTCAATGCTTTGTACTTCAGTAATCAGATGTACTTACTCACCCCCTCCCCCAAACCCGATCAAGAACTATTTCTGAATGGTAGGAAATAATTCCACTTTGTACATCTTTTAGTTAATCAAGACTTTCTATTCAGCAATTTGACCTTTTGTTCAAAACAGGATTATCAGTTTTTTCGCCAGTTACCAAGGGCGACTCGCATGGTGAACATAATTGCAATAATTTGCAAAACACCATGGCAACCCACATTACAACTAGGTAAATACTGGTCTTTTGTGCTACATTGTTATTTTCAGAGATGCTGAAGTCAAAGAACGAATGACAAATGAACACAAAATTTATATTTGCTTTGTCTCAAAAGAGAAGAAAATTGATAACAAGAATTGGGGGGAAACCGACTACAGCTGTAATTTCTAACTTGATTAATTAGGATGGTAACAGTCCTTAACAGTATATTCAACAAACAGCCCTGACTTAGTCTCTCCACCCACCTCTCTCTCTTTTTACACTACTACCACTAACCCCCACCCCAGACAAATTTTTTCAGCTTGGAGAACAAACAACTCCATTTGCTCTTTTCTTCAACTTAATGGAATCCTTAATTACAGAATATTGTTCTCCTGCTCTTCATTACACTGAAAACTGAAAGTGAGAGAGAGAGAGGAGGAGGAAGACAGTGCCAAGCAGACAGGGTAGCTCCAGTCATCCGCCTTTGGTTTTTTTGTCCATAGCGGACCTGAAGATGAGATGGCATTTTTTGTATTTTTTTTTTTTTAAATATTGGCAGCTGTTGTATAGCAGATAATTGAGTAAACTATTTAGTGCTCAAGTTCCCTCACTGGCAGCATTAGTAAGACATGAAAGCTTAAATCAAGTCATGATTAAAATCCAAAATCAGAGAGGAAGTAACTGCTTAAAAAGAAAATAATTTTCTTAAAAAATATCAGATCAGGTGTTTTCTAACAAAATACCTACTGTATTAAAACATTTGCTTATGAATACTTATATACTTAATAAACTAACAATTTAAAACTTATTTTCTTAATAATTGTAAGGAATTTATTGTTACAGTGTAGGCTCTTATTAAGACTTCAAGAAAACACATTAAAACCAATTATTTCAGAAATATGCTACAAATATAGAGAAATAATTTTGCTTAAGAAAAACACTGCTGAAAATAGTCTAATACATGTTACTAATTGACTTCACAATAAATTTGCTATATAGTACTCGAGCATGATTTCTGTGCTTAAACATTTATTATGCCACAGTGAACTGAATGGTTGAGAGCTTGATTTTCATGATACTATTAATAAAAACAAGTTACGTCTCTATATAGGCCAAGTTCTGTCATCAGATGTATGCATATGGTTCCTATAAAATGCAATGGCACTCTTTAGCAATGGATGTTCACATACAGAGTATATGAAAAATACATTAAGCTGCAAGAAGCATGCAATCAGAAGCCAGTGTAATCCTCATTTCAGTTCCCTGTATATACAAATTGTGACAATTTACAGTTAAAGGACCACATCTATATCTGAATTCTCATTAAAGGACTGGATTGCCATTAGGATAAAACAGGCTTGCAAAGTGAACAATATTACTGCTGCACCCCTATATACTGTTAACACTGGACAGTATGTAGTGAAATGAAAACAAAGTGCTAAAAGGCAACTGAATCTGGCCCCTGGGAGATGAAACACACTACTGCTTCTGCAACACAGATTCTCCATGCTGCTGGAAAAGTCACTTCCAGTTTATTGAAAGGACTCACAAGTAACAATCACCTGAGGAATCAGTCTGTTTTTATTGAAATTTGAAGGTCTACACTTCTGAAGTTTGAGTAGACCCGACTGTAACCTGGAAGCTGTGCTTTGGTCAGTTACACAATACTACACAGTCTGAAAAATCAGGTTCTTTGCCTCAAAAATTTGGCACCCAAACTTACGGACATGTTTGATGTTCATTCCCTTATGCCTCATTTCCCGAGAAATAAAAATGATGATTTGCCCCCTCACTTTACATGGCTCTTGTAAAGATGTTCTTTAAGAGCCACTTGATTCTACAGTGAAGCATGCCACAGGAAACTCCCTAAGAAAAATAAATAAAAAATAAGTAAGTTTCAGATAGAGCACCCAGTAAGGTAAAGGGCACCCACTAAGCAATGGAGAGAAACAAATACAGATTAGCTGCTCATCTAATGAGTGCTGTCCAACCCACAGGCTGCAGTATACAGAAAAAAAGCCATAACAGGGTAATATCATACATAATTGACCTGGGTTAAAACTAAGTAAGCAGTATTCTTCTAAGATTTTTAAATCTTTCAGATGTCCAACTCTTCAGTATCAGGATCTCTCTTCTATTGTTAAATAAATAAATAAAAAAGTTTAAATTCTATCTTTCTGCCTCTTCTTCTTCAAAATAGGGTTTAAAAGAATACACAGATTTTGCTGCTTGAAATAAACAGATTAACCTATAATAACAGTGAATTTCCACCTTCTCTGAAAGCTACACATTTTGCCCAGTATTTGTCAATAGCAGAGGCTGGCAGACTTAGGAATTTTCTCCTACTTTTCTTTTTTTATTAAACCAATCACATTCAAATATAATTGCTTGCTTTTCTTGTCCAAATTTTCACAGGCAATCTTCATCCATGCCTTCTTCCTCACACTATTTCGAGCCTACCTGCCCAGTCAGGTGCTTATCCAGCAGATACACCATCTGAATATTCTAATTCAGCCAATTCCACTCAATTCACTTTCTTTGTTTTAGTTTACTCTACACTCACCCAGGTCCAGCTCCAGTCTCATCTGCCAGTTCTAGTCTCTTGACTAACCTATACTCAATTCTTGCAATCATACTTGGTTTGTTTTGTTTTTAAATCATGCCTAGCTCCTGTTCCATACAGAAAAATTTTCTTCAACATTTGTAAAGTTATCAAATCTAGATGGATTTTCATAGGATGACAAAAGACAACCAACAGAAAGGAAGGATGAAACAGATAGTCTCCCTCCTAGCCAAATGCTAAAGACTTCAAAGCCACAGCACCTGCATTTTAGGTATGGCAAGGTCACCTGAACAACTTTACCACTGCTTTTACTGCAATATCATACAATAAGCAAGTGATTATAATTCAAGCACTTTTACACTAGTGGGCTTCAATTTAACTGACTTAAGATTATATTAGATTTTTCCCTTTCCCATTCATTATTCCTCAGATGACCACTAATGTGCATAAATGTAGTTGCTTGGTGGACCTCACTAGGCAGGTTCATATATCAAGATGTGTACAGTTCAACTGCAACTTCTGCTTTTACAACACTTTGATTCAGAATATCTATAATATACTTTATTCTGAGGTAATAAACATACCTAACTCCACCTTAAACGACTTCTTTTTCTTCCTGCTACTGTTATTTAATTAAACTGAGCATCAAGCAAGACACTCAAAAGTCTCAGAAAACCTTTTGGTAAGCATTCTAAGATGGTCAGGCTTCCTCCTTAGCCTCCCCTCAGCTGCTCATCTATTTCTGTAACTACTTTCAACACCTGCCCACAACTCTTTCCTGCAGTCCTCTCAGGTATCTCTCAATTTTTCCCTTAGACCTGCCTATCCTTTTTGAAAAGAGAGATCTTGTTCTGCCTTCCCCCTAGCCTTGACTTAATTTACCCTTCCCACTACAGCTAGACTGCATAGTTCTTCATTTCTTTGGGAGAGACCAGCAACATCTGGTACTCAATACTGTATCAATTTCCATGTTAATCACAAACATCTTTTGAGGGAAAATCTCCATACATGGAACACTGTCCTGATGCAGACCAGATACCGTCTGCTGAGAGGCAGATGGAATTTTGAGAGAGATTTTAGCCTTCTCTATTAACAGTTTTCAAGGACTTATAAACTGGGCATATCTGCTACTTGCCATGAAGAACAGAAAGCACTCAGAAATCTAGGCTGATCTGCTCAATATCAAGCACCCAAGAGAAGCCACAAAGGAACAACAGCATAAGAGCTGCTGTGGATTAGTTTAAGATAAAAACAACATATTTTCCTTAATATTGAAAAAATGCCAACCCATTTCAGGTTAAAATTTCAGCTAGAACTCAGCTTTACACAGATTTGGTACATAAAATGGCAAGCCAGACACCTAAAGTGTGTCACTATTTAAAAAACTTGTTTTCAAAACTTACACCAATGTAATACACAGTAAAATTTATTAAAAACTGCTTTGAGGGTAGTAAAAAAAAAAAAAATAGAAGGACAAGGGTTCAGAGAGGACAACAATAGGAAGCAGGTTTTCTTTGTTTGCTTTGTTTTTTTAATTTAAGAAGTAATAACAGCAGCAAAGAAAATACTAAGGACCAAGACAGAGCAATTGGTTGGCTGCCATTCTTGCCAAGCTTCACAGAATCATCTAGGTTAGAAAAGACCTTAAAGATCATCCAGTCAAACCATTTACCTAACACTGACAGTTCCCAACTACACCATATCCCTCAGCGCTATGTTGACCCGACTCTTAAATACCTCCAGGGATGGGGACTCCACCACCTCCCTGGGCAGCCCATTCCAATGCATTACAACCCATTCTGGAAAGAAATGCTTCCTAATACCCAGTCTAAACCTTCCCTGGCACAATTTGAGGCCATTACCTCTTGTCCTATCACTTACTACTTGGTTCAAGAGACTCATCCCCAGCTTTCTGCAACCTCCTTTCAGGTAGCTGTAGAGGGCGATGAGGTCTCCCCTCAGCCTCCTCTTCTCCAGACTAAACTCCCCCAGTTCCCTCAGCCGCTCCCCGTACGACCTGTGCTCCAGACCCTGCACCAGCTTCCTTGCCCTTCTCTGGACACGCTCGAGTCATTCAATGTCCTTTTTGTAGTGAGGGGCCCAAAACTGAACACAGGAATCGAGGGGCGGCCTCACCAGTGCCGAGTACAGGGGTCAGATCCCTTCCCTGTCCCTGCTGGCCACGCTATTGCTGACACAAGCCAGGATGCCATTGGCCTTCTTGGCCACCTGGGCACACTGCTGGCTCCTGTTCAGCCAGCTGTCAATCAATACCCCAGGTCCCTCTGACTGGCAGCTCTCCAGCCACTCCTGCCCAAGCCTGTAGCGCTGCTGGGGGTTGTTGTGGCCCAAGGGCAGCCCCCGGCATTTGGCCTTATGGAAACTCCTCCAGTTGGCCTCAGCCCATGGCTCCAGCCTGTCCAGGTCTCTCTGCAGAGCCTCCCTACCCTCGAGCAGATCAATACTCCCACCCAACCTGGGGTCATCTGCAAACTGACTGAGGGTGCACTCGATCCCCTCATCTAGATGATCAATAAAGATGTTAAACAGGAGTGGCCCCAACACCCAGACCTGGGGGACACCATTCATGACCGGCCGCCAACTGGATTTAACTCCGTTCACCACAACCCTTTGGGCCTGCCCATCCAGACAGTTTTTTACCCAGCGAAGCGTGTGCCCATCCAAGCCTCAAGCAGTCAGTTTCACCAGGAGAATGCTGTGGGAAACAATGTCAAAGGCCTTACTAAAGTCCACTTCCACAGCCTTTTCCCTCGTCCAATAAGCAGGTTGCCCTGTCGTAGAAGGAGATCAGGTTTGTCAGGCAGGACCTGCCTTTCATAAACCCCTGCTGACTGGGCCTGATCCCCTGGTTGTCCATTATATGACTTTTAATGGCACCCGAGATGACCTGCTCCATGACCTTCCCTGGCACTGAGGTCAGACTGACAGGTCTGTAGTTTCCTGGATCAACCTTTCTGCCTCTCTTGTAGATGGGTGTCACATTTGCCACCCTCCAGTCCAATGGGACCTCCCCAGTTAGCCATGACTTCAGGTAAATCACGGACAGCAGCTCCGTGAGCACATCTGCCAACTCTTTCAGCACCCTCGGGTGTAACCCATCCAGTCTCACAGACTTGTGTGCATCCAAGTGGTGTATGTAGCAGGTCTCTGACCACCTCCTCTTCAACTGTGCTGACTGCAATCTGCTTCATACTGAAAGGTCCCAAATACACAGCCCTTCCCTGGTATAGAAATATAACAACTTACATCAACTCATATGGATAGAAGCAAATTATGTAAAACACAGATTATGAAAATATTTCCAAATGGACTGATGTGAGGCCAGCCAGTACTACTCCTTTAATCACAGAGGTGGACAGGACCATCTTGAACTGACTGCATGATTACTCACGATGAGTAGGGTTACATTCAAAGTAGGAAAAAGGGGTACAAAAAATTAAGCTTTCTACACACACAGTGGTCTTGCTTAGAAAGGTTGTAGAACCTCCCTGAACAATCTGACCTAACATCCAGCAAGGTCATCCAGGAGCTTCTTCAACCTAAACTATTCTAGACACCAACTAAAGTAACCAGATGGACCTTAAACAACTGATGCTTTTGTTTTAGGAAGCATCTCTTTACATAAGGGGTTGTTAGGCGTTGGAATGGGCTGCCCAGGGAGGTGGTGGTGTCCACATTCCTGGAAGTGTTTAAGAGTCAGGTCAACATAGCGCTGAGGGATATGGTGTAGTCGGGAACTGTCAATATTAGGTTAATGGTTGGACTAGATGATCTTCAAGGTCTTTTCCAACCTTGATGATTTTGTGATTCTGAAAAAAAAAAAGCTAACTCAACAGAAATACAAGTCTGTCACAAACTCAATTGAACTAAAAATATCTACAAATGTGGAAGAGACGGTTTTCTGTTGCTTATACATTGGTGACAGACACAGCAAGCGAAATAAACAGGACATTTCTGTTGCAGATAGTTTTTTTTTAACATAACACTATATTTTTTATTTAGTAAATCACATTCAGGAAGAACAAACTGCGTAAGAACAGCAGGTGAAGTGTGATCCGTCAAATATACTATCCTTCCTTTTTTAAAAGGTTACCTGCTACTGAGATCTTTAAGGCCTTTAAAGCCAAAGAGCCAACAATGAAATTAGTGTGGCCCAAGAGAGCTTTCCAACTGCAACCTCTTGAGAGCAGAACAGGTTGTTACTTCCCTTCTTCTAGAAAAAATTTTGCTGCTGTAGTGTTGCTGTTTTAAGTTTGTGCTAGATATACGTGCTGTCCCAAGTCTCCAGAACCAGTATTTTCTGAAATCTAGACAGAATACTAAATAAAAAAATTTATATGTCTGAAACAAATTCTCTATTTCATTATGACAGGTGAATAAATATTATACGACTGGAGTAGAAGACTGTGACTACTTAACAACCTGTATTATGACCTGATTATATTTTATATGGGTAAAAGAACAGTTCCAACCAAATTGAAAGTCCTTTTTCTTAAGATAAGGAAAATTACAACCAAATTTTCAACTTGGCAGAATGTATAAAACAGATGCATAAGAAATGGAGACTGAAAGCAGACAGGTGTGGACATAAATGTGTTTTCTGAAGCAGAACACTAATAAGAATAATAAGACAGATATTAACTAAGAATCTAGAACCAAGTCAACAACGTGATGAAAGCAACCGAACAGTTTACAGCACAAAAACCCTGAAGTGTAACTTTTTCCTGTAATTTTGGAAAAGTACACAAACAGTCTAGTAGCAAATAAAAATGAAGAACTACCTTTTGGGTTGTTAGCAATAAAATACTTAATAGGCCTTCAAAATTCAGCATATTAATATAACAAGTGCTTGAATACCGTAGTTCTGTAAGAGCTAAGAAGATCCGTTACTTGCTGGACTTCCTGACACTTGAAGCTACCTCAAAAGACTAAGACCTATGAATCTACCAAAATGTTAATTTTTCTTGAAATAGTTATACAAGCAAAGCAGAATGATCCATGTAACTATTTGTATGTATCAGTCTGATGCATACAAATTTACCTGAGGAAAAACAACAGAAATACTGATAGGGACTTTAAGTGATCAAGAATTTAAGAACAGGAATGTAATTAACATCAGTCAATATGTTTTTATACAGAACAGCCTCAACCAAACATGACAGTTTATTTTTTCATAAGATTACAAGTTTGGTTGAGAAAGGCAGATGTACTATAATTAATCTCTTGAACGGTATTTGATTTACTTCCACAGGACACTGCAGTAGAATTAGCACTGCACAGTGTTAATAAAGCACATGTGAAATGGATTAAGATGTGCAAAGTTGAAGCATCTCAAAAAAAAATCAATTGTCCATGAGACACAAAGTAATGACAGTTGAGCAAGCATTTTTCAATATAGGATGGAGAGAATTTTGGTGATGTATCACAAAGAAAAGGTTACACTCACACCCGTCAACATTTACATCAGTGATTAGTCGAAGAGAGGAACCAATTCAGATAAAATTTACAGGTGACAAAAGCAGAACAGTAAATAGCAATAAGCATGAGGAAATTGGTTTGGTAAAACATGCTCATTCAAACAAAATACATGTTAGTACAGCGAAACAAAAATGACACACTGGGAACAGAGACTGCAGTTCACACCTATAACTGGTACACTGAAGAGCCATAAACAATGTTTCAAGGCCTTGAAAAAACACAAACAGCAACAGACCTTGAAGAGCAGTCTCTTAACATGAAAAAATGACTCAGAGGTGACCTGATCAGCATATGTAAGTATCCGTTGCCTCTCCTCAGTAACAAGGTGGGAAGCGATAAGATCTATCTGCCAAAGCAAAGGAACACCCTCTTTTCCATCAGGCTTGCTAACCTAACAATGAGCGCTTTAAGCCAGGTCTTTTGTCAATGGTGACCAAAGCCTGAAGAGAAGTCACAGTACAAGGAGCAGTGTGGCAACATCCAGGGTACAGCATGATGGGGAAGCTCCCACATTTCCCTTGAAGGCAGCACAACCGAGAGTACCTCTCAAATGCCTCCACATAAAGACATGCAGCACAGGGAGCAAGTAGGAGTAATTAGAAGTCTGTGCACAGTCTCAGAAACCTATGACTGAATGGTGACTGCAGAGGTGTGGCATGTGGTGCAGCACATGCTGGAGTGCTGTGGTGGACAGCTACAAGACCTTCAGGAAGGCCAGGCCAGGCCAAGAATTTGAGAAAAAAAAACATGGCTGGACAATGTCCTGAGCAACTCTAAAGCTGGATTTAATTTCAAAGATAGCCTTCCTTGAAGTGAAGAACTGGGCTAGGCTCCTTTCACCCTAAATCCCTCTATGATTCTATGATAATTTTCTTGGAGATTATTTTAGATGCAGGGAGGATGCAAGCTATGAAGTTTTATTCTGATACAAACTAAGTTAGATGTTAAAATGAATGAATGTGTGGCTATACTGGTTAGTTGAGATTGGTATCAGCAAACCCCGCAATATAATTTCCAAAGCTTATCCAGTTCTCCACAGCCTTCAGAATGACTAAAATTCATGCTGAAGTAGTCAGAGCTACTTGATATTTGCCGCTTATAGTAAATCACACTCAGGAGAGCCCTAAGAATGGAAATTAAATCTTTCCCTTGAAAATTAATTTAAATGAACGTTAGTCAATTATGGCTTTTGCCACTGTAGAAGTTTAGTGCTAATGAATGCCCAGTGACCAGCTTCAGGACAGAAGTATATGCTGCCTGAGAAACACTGTAACCAGTCCTAGGAATGGTGTCCACCTTTTTGAGATACAAACATACCACTATTAATGTCACAAAAGACAATGAACAGGAGTTAATGCATGACACACTGAATGATAGCAGAACTACTTAAGAGAGAAACAAAGTTGATTAACATAATGAAATAGTACACAAGTTTCAGATATTTGGGCCTGGGAAAACAAAACCCAAAACATTAAACCTCCGTATGACAGCTGAAGACATTATTGGGAAACATGTTAATTTCTTAAAAGAAAACATTACCCAATCCATCAGAGGCACATATCATTAGGGGATATGGTTGCGGAGGAGAAAAACAAAACCAAAACAATGAATAAAACGTCATACAAATCACCCTTCTTTTGTCTCTCCTATCCCACCCTGTATTATCTCCAGCAAGCCCTTTGAGCTGGTTAGCATGATTTTGTTTACAGATGTAAAGCAGGGGAACATGGAGAAGGTTTTACTAGAATCTCTTTTCTCATCTTGTACAATGAGAAACATAAAAGATCAAAGTCCACCTCAGGCTAATACAGTTGCTAAAGTACTAGAGGGGAAGACTGCAATATCATTCATATATGCTGATGTACAAGTCAGTGAAGACCACTATGTTTAGAAAGAGTAATCTGTAGCAAAATGAAACCTTCTACAACAATCCCTTATCATCCAGTATTTTTAAACAGAATAATTTACTTTGACTTCTCTGATAAGTTACCTCTGATCTTTATGAATTTAATCTTTTTCTCCTCAAATACCTATCTTAAACTAGACACATCTATTCTAAGCCAGGAAATTCTAAAACGTGACAGTACTTTCACTCACGTTACAGTGTTTTGAAGGTTTTGTGGTTTTTGGGTTTTTTTTTTAAATTAGCATTAGCACAACTCAGGCATTATTAACTTATCAAAACTCAAGAAGACATCAATAGAGACAAATGAGAGAGGTCAGAGGATGGGAAAGGTGGGCAAGAAAATAAAAGCAAACACTAGGAACAATTCAGATTATTTAGTCTGTATTTTCAGGGGAAAAAATTCAGTTTCCCAGATTCCATCAGATACATAAGTGGTTTATATATTTACATATGCAACACACACACACACATATATATATATATATATATATATATATAAAAACTTAAAATTTCCTTTTTTGAATTTCCTTTGCCTGAAATTCAAGGCAGAACACACATCTGTATAAAAACAAAGTGTCTGAAAGTTTAAGTTGATACTCCAAATAGTTTTGCTTCTTTTTTTTTTTTTCCCCTCTGGTTTTGAGTTTTGTTTTTTTAATGGAATAATGATCACACACAAACAATGTACAGGTATGGACACTCAAGAAGTCTGTTGCTCCTCAAAAAAACAAGACACTTAAAATTTTCTGGTGTAATATGTGGAGAATACTTTACGTATGTTTTAGAAACATTTAAAGAAGTATACTAACCTAATAGGCTCCCTCAGTTACTATGGTACTAAGCATTTTGTAAAAGCATATAAACATAAAAAAGGTGTTTTTACCTCGTAGTGATACTAATTTATTCTCCTACATGATAAACTACATAACAGAAACTTAAGAAATAAGCTAAGATTCTAGTATTGAATATGACTCCTTACAAGAGACTTTTTAGAGACTAACAACAAACAATTTTTCATTTTGCTGTGAAGTTACTGATTTTCAAGGCAGAAACTTCACATGACCCATGCTGAAAAACATCATTCTGGGCAGACAGCATATTAAAATATTATAGAAACAGTAAAACTAGAAGATACTACATCTTTGTTATTATAAAGATCTTGGTCTAACTGACAAAAACAACAACTAAAAAGTTCCCTGAGAGTAGTACTTGCAACAATACAACAATACATAAATATAATTACAAATTAAACAAAAAACCCCACCCTATTTGAAAAGGAAAGGACCTCAGAAAATAGAAAACACGGATGTTTCAAGCTTTCATTCTGTCAAGGGATCTGCTGGTCTCTGTATTCCTGAAAAGTGCAGAGAATTAAATGGCAAGCTCACCCCTTACTAATGGATTCCATTTGGAGACTAGTTCTTAATTTGACAACTAAGACACAAGTTTACCCAGAATTTCATCTCCTGCCTGTGGATCCTGAGCTTTTTTTTTTTTTTTTTCAAGATAAAAATCTTAATGCATTCACTCTATAACTCTATCAATTATTTAAAAAACAGCAGGAAAACATAAAAAGTAGAGCCCCAATTATGTATATAGACTTTGAATGCTTCTTCACAAAAAAAAGGTGGCACACTTAGGAGTTTTACCAGAGTCTCTAGTACTATACCAGACTACTAAATTTGATTTTTCTATTTTCTATCCTAAGAGATTAAAACTGTGCTGCACACTTAATGAAATAATTCTGTCTCTCCTCTCTATTCACATGAACAAAATATTCAGAACAAAAACTGCAAGATGACAAAATCTTAATATGCAGTTTGGTAAAGTTCTAGTCAGTCTTTGAACACGTTTATCTATCCAGTAAAGCTTGTGTTACTGCGATGTAAGAGTTTGGCAAATTCAACTCTAATGGAGCATAAAAGTGCTTTTGCTTGAAAGTGAGATCATTTTTAAAAATTCAAAGCATGATCACTTTTTCCTTTTTTTGCAGGAACAATCTGATACAAGCAGCAAAGCTTAAATAAACTAGAAACATTTCAAATGATCCATAAAGGATTAATAAGCACTGCAGGAAGTCCTATAGGCTCAGTGTATACATTTTCCATCTTTTTCTCCTGCGACAGGCATGACATGAAATTCTAAACAGAACCCAAGTTTCAAAGTCACTGAATGTTAAGGTCTGCAGCTTTGATACTAGGGTAGAGTGGGGTCACCATCTTGGAATATTTAATTTAAATAGATAACAAAATATTGATTTTATTAGCATAATAAAGCCCCCAAATTATGGCCCTTCACAAATTTTTTTTTCTACTCACAGATAGACGAATGGACAAAAGCAAGGCAAAAGGGGTAGTAGTAAGCTACAGGCCACTAATATAACAAGAACAAAATGACAGCTATTATTTTGGCAGAGATAATCTATGCTGAAACACAAAACACACACGCACACAATTTCTTTCAATACAATTTTCTTGTCTTCCCACTGACTTCTATGATTACCACAGAAAGCAGGGTTCTAAACACATTTCTCAATTGAATCTTCAATCAATAACGGTAAAAATTTGAGAAGGGAGATATGGGAAAACGTATTATAGCATTAGTAAGTGTTTGCAAAACAGACTGAACTTATCAATATGTATAAAAGTTGAAGGGGAATAAAATAAAATAAAAATATATCACTAACAATGCAGCATATACCTTTACTGAAATTAGTTTAAAAAAAAAAAAAAATCCACTCAAACTCCAAAATCCAACCAGTAGCAGAAATTGCCCCACATCTGGTCCAAGTGATCAAATTATGTAGTCATACCTTCTTTTGTTTGTAGTACCAGAGTTGTAAAATAAATAATAACTCTGAATTAACAAATGATCTTTGGGATATGTGAACATTCAATCCATACTTTTTAAACAGTCAGAAGAGTGATCATTTAATTAATTTACAGAAAGTAACAAAACTAAGGTAAATAGAGTCTACCTACTGGTATTAGTTTCACATTATAAAAGAGAAATATTAGAAAATAATTAGAACCCAAAAGAACAAAACTTCTGGGATCTCAGATGGAGGTCAGCTTGACCCAAACAAACTCAATTTACCAGCAAGAATCCAGACTTACTTTAACCCTGACGTAGGAGAAAAGGCAAATAATTCATATCAGAATTGAGAGCTCCTCGTGTAGGAAGATGGAAAAGTTTAGCCTCTGCTAAGCTTATAAGGCTGTTTACCACCCAGGCTTTCTGTTCAGAGCCAAAATAATCAACAGTAGAAATTGTTTAGGTGACAGTTACATACAAATTGGAAGAAGTTCTTACAACAGTGGAAAATAGAAAAGATTCAGAAATGCAACAAATGCAAAGTTATAAAAGAGCATAAATATAAAAACCAGCACAGATAATTCTGGCCATATTGGTGAGGGAGGGAGGGAGGAGAGATGTGAGAATGATAAATGTTAGCTCACAGTGAGAGACGACGCTGAAAGGCAAAAATTATGCTAAAATAATACACTAATCAAAAGGAAAAGTGAATGAGAAGAAAGAAGCGGAGAAAAAAACTGAACAAAGGACTAAAAAGTAATCATTTCTCTGTATAAAGGCAGCAGAGAGGCCTCACTTAAGTGCTGCCTACAATCCTGGGCACATCACTAAAACCAAATAGAAGAAACCAATGCAAAGAACAGCAACAAAATCAGCTCTATAAATTAAAAAAAAAAAAGTATGAGACAATACATTTTTCAGTGGTTATAAACATACCAGATACAGTGAAATAACATCACTCTACTAGAAATAACATCTTTCTACTAACATTTGAAAATAAAGAAGAGCAGCCTGAGAGGGACTACAAGCACATTATAAAAAGTAAATACATGTATCACAAAAAAGATAAATTTTGACTAATTGAAAGATTTTTACTACAAATTCTCAGGATTAATAGAGTTAGTGTGTGTTTAACACAGTAGCTGCCATAAGTTTGATCATCTGCACTGCTAAAAACTATGTTAAGCAATTCTATAATTCAATAATCAGAAACATAAAAGATGAAAGGGATTTTGATAAATAGCCATAGCCTTTGTGTACCCATCAAAACCACAGTTCACATCAGTGAACACCCATGCCTGCTGATATTTAGTTTTGCCACCACTACCATGGCAAAAGAGGAATAAAAGGAGTGCAAAAGACAGTCAATGAAAACAGAAGTTGAGAAAAGAAAGCCTGTAAATGCGGACAATGAAGTATACAGATGATAAACTTGTTGTTTTGTTTACGTTTCTTTGCAATTCAAAATAGAATTTCAGTGAAGCTGAAAAGATGACAAAACCATAGCAGTGAAAAAAATTTAAACACTATTAAATAGCCTTTGGAACTCCTTGACACAAAATGCCATACAGAAGTTGTATCTGCAGCAGACTTGTGCAGTCATACAGGTGAAAATACTCCCAGTTTTATCGGAAAAGTCAGCCACTAAGTAGAAACTTGCATACCCTACAAAAAGTTTTACTGAAAAAATCTGTCTTTGAGGGAGTACCTTGAATCATTAAGCATACAGCTAATGTCAGAGACCAACACTATACTGGACAAATCCCTTCATTAAATAAAACTCCTTTGTTCATAGTTTAATACTTAATCAGTCTGTGGTTTTGGGCTGCAATGACCTAACAAGCATAAAAGACTGAACATTTTTGTATTAGGTTCCTCATGAAGTTTAAACTTGTTTCATCTTCAGAACATGTTATTTTATGATTGTGACAGTGCTATAGAAAGCAAGTGGTACTGCTGAAAGAAACTTAGGGCTGCTGCACAGTTTGCAACAGGAGAGGACTGTACTTGCAAAACCAAAGAAAAATTACAGGCAAAACTATGAAATGCGTTATAGATAGGTTTTTCTACCTGCAAATCTCCCTCACCATTCCTGTCCAAATTAACTGTTCTTACAACTTTACAACCCAATATAACATATATCTAGCAATGAATGTAAATTTAGGTTTAAAAAATATTTGGATGAGGGCGAAGGAAAGAGCAACAGGATTAAGGTAGGACAGACTGAGCACTTCAAAAACTTAAAAACATTTTTAAAGGATAACTATGAAACAGGAAAAAATGGCTCCTATTTATCATGTAGGATAACAGATTGTAAGAGCTTCTATGCTCCTAGTATTACCTTATGAGGAAAAAAGTTACCTGTTAATTAATTTATTCATTTTTTACTGTGGAACTTTCATACATAACTGTTGAATACTTTTATTTTTCAGAACAGTATCCTTCCCACTACTCAGAAATAATTAGTAAGCAATTATGGAGGTGAGGTAGAAGATGGGAGTAAAGAATGCTTTTTGCTTTTTCTAGTAGCTAATCAATTTGGCTGTTTCATGTAACTAAAAAAGCAAACATATTAGGTGTTCAGAGCAGAAATGTGTTTTGCCAAAGGCATTATTAACAATTAATAATCATTACACAGTGCCTTGTTTACCTGACCTTCTGTAAATTTAGCAGCCTTGTAATTAGACCCCTGTTTTGCATATTTGTATATTTCCATGCATAGGATTTGACTCATTCATTCATCCATTAAAATTTGCTTGACAGACATAGATGGATAATCAGGGTACAATTTGTATTTACTGGATTACAGAAAATTGCCCAAACTGTTAAGTTCAAGGAAAGCACATTCTTGTATTTCTCTTACGAAAGATGTAAAAGCGATTAAATACCCGGGGATAGGCCAAGGCTCTCTGAAGAAGTAGCAGAGCCTTCATAATCTAATAGCTTTCATACCACTTTGCTCTAAAAAAATGGTGGCTGGGTTAAAAAAAAAAAAGCCACACTAAAAAGAAACAACAGTACATTTTCTTTTAGGCAATGCAATGAAGTAATTCTTCAGTAAGAAGCACCTCAAATAAAAGCTAACATCTTAGTATTAAGCACAACTTCACTGAAGTAGATGTCTTGTATTCTGGAAAAACGGGAAGATTTTTCTTCCACTTAATTACTTTCTAGTAACTTCCTAACTTTCTGAGCAGTTGGAAGAATTATCTTACTACTACTTTCCTGTTCAGAAAAAAAAGTCTTAAAATTCAATTTTTTTTAAGCATTAGCCATAATAACAAAATACTATTATTAGATATGCTTAAATGTTTGAGAATAAGGTTGATTATTAAGCACTTCAGTCTGTATCATTTTGCCTCCAGAAAAAAAGGTATGTGGAGATGGCAGCTATTGTCAATAACACACCTCCAGAAATAGAAAGGTATGGAAGATCTCTACTGAGTACTCAGTATGGAAAGCAACAGTACAGAACAGAATGGGGAATAAAGGAATTTATTTACCTGTGTGTATGCTGGTATCTCATAAAGGTGAAACAGACTTACCCACAAGACAAACTTTTTACAAGTTTCTTTGGAAGAAACTGACTTTTGCCCAAAATGTCAAGTCATACATACTCACTAAATGTGTAACGCTTTTATATTTCTTAACATCTTCTACAATTTAAAGGAGGCTTTTATGCAGCTTCTTTCCTAACCCATTTGTCAGAAACAGCCACGTATTTCCTCCTATGAATCCACAGCTTTCAGTAGATTTTTGTTCTTTTAGTACCAGAAGCCTGATCTTTAAAACAATAAAGCAGTGGCAAGAGAGTGAAGCATAATCTTTTTTCTTTTTTTTTAACCCTTACATCAGATTACTGTTTTGGCACCTCTACTGTCTCTGCAAAGTAATGAACATGAAAGCAATGTTTCAGTAAAACACTAAAAGATAGTCCAATAACTTCTCCTCTGCTGGCAGGCACTTCT
>NW_020799091.1:85059507-85066822 GCF_003259725.1 Athene cunicularia | reverse complement strand
AATGTATAAGAGACAGCCCCTGAGTTAGCTGGCCACAATTATCGGTGGACTCAGTCTTCTGTGACCAAATAAACTGCAGTGAGGTGATTCACTCACCTAACTCAAGGGTTCAAGGATTTTCATTTTTCCCTGTCATAACCCTTGAGGGAGAAGGGAAGAAAAGCAACACATCCCCCTTTCCTAGACTAGGAAATCTTAATTTGAATTTTAGTAATTTTAACTTGGGTTTTAACTGCTCCTGATGTAACTGAAGGTATTAAACTTCAACTAAAGCAACAAGATGAGATCAAAAAGACATCTTCCAGAGTTCCCAGGCTCATTTGTCCACTGCCCTGCCAAGGCAGAAGAACAATTGACACTTATTGGTCCCCATCTCTTCACTGAAGGCAGACAGGCTAGTCCCAAAACAACACTGTAATCTCTTCCCCCCAAATTCCCTGCTGCTGGAACAATTCTATCCCTCTTAAGACTGTCTCTCATCCAGCACATCTTTGTGTTTAGTGCCCTTTTCACAAGGACAACCCTAACAGAAGCTGAAAAAGCTCAGTACATGGATAAAATAAATCTCTACTGCACCATAATTTCAGTCTTAATATTTTGGTGCCCAGAAATTTCTCTGCTTCGTCAATAGTGAATTCCAGCCTCTTAGGAGGTTGAACGAGGGAACACACAGGGCAGGACTAGTTTTTCTTCCATTCCAGAATTGAGTGGAAACTAACTGCAATGACTTTATTTTATGAGGAAAGATGTTATACTAAATACTCATTATTTGATGGTATGGATTATTGCAGGTGGTATCTACTTACCTTCAGACCATGGATGGAGATCACTGAAGATTAATACCACTGATTGAAATTATCTCATATGCCATCATATAAATTTTGTAAATGCCAAAATTTATGGGAACTGCCTAAAGATGGATGGATATTTAACCTTAATACTGCAAGCATCAAGACTAGATTCTTGCAGTGCTTTGTACACTGGCAAATTTCTCATTCCTCAGTTTTTGACAGCCAGTCCCCAAATGAGGGGCAAAACAGGGGGCCCGCTTTAATGTTTCTAACCACTAGGAATGACATTTTCCAAACTTCTAGTCCATCACCTTCTGCAAGCAGGACAATGCACCAACATACCAGTTCCAAATTTGGAAGGTGCCCTAAGAGTTCCAAAACACTTAAGAGATGTAAGAAGCAAAATTACTTTGTTAATATTGCTATTCAGACATAGTTGCAACATCCTAAAAACAACTAATGAAGTCTGCTTAGGAGAATTAATCTGAAGAAACTACCACAGATGGAGGGAGAGGTACATCTTGCATTTCCTTTCACTAACCTGTTTATTTTAAGGATGCCATGTTGCCCGTTCTTGACTGAAGGTCTTTCCTACCAAGACAGTTAACAGCCTTCTAGCACTATATCATGTTTGATGCATTCCAGACAGTTTAGCGTCTCACCACCAGGGGATAAAAAGGAAAGTGGAAAAATTTGTAGCTAAAGAGTTACCTGCAATTAAGATGAGAGTGGAAGAAGGAAAGGGAAAAAGATCTGTCTATATGCCTTTTATCTTGAAGAAGAACTGGCCTGTAATCACACCAACTCCATCAATATGAGAGACTAAACCTTGGGTATGATGCTGGCTTCTCATGCACAGATCTGTGTCGAGAAAGACACCAGTTTAATTTATATAGAAACTAGATGTACTTCTCATTGTGAAACCTTGTAATCACTCCTAGATAATTTTCCTTATTTTCACTACAATCTTAGATGCTCCTCAAATAGGTATTTGCTACTCAAGCTTTTTTCTGAATGACACCTGATTACTGAGTGGCATCTTGCCACTAGCCTCATGAAGCCCTTTGCCAATGGACTCAGCAGAAAATGTTTAAAATAAAACTTTGGAGTAATCCCTGACCATTTCTTGGCAAATAATATAGGCTTATTTTGTTAATTCTGAGCCTTTAAGATGTCTGACTCATTCTTGTTAGGAAGTCTCCAAAGACAAGTCAAATCATACAGAATTTTAATTATGAATTCCCTACAGGGTATTTCAGTCTCTTTTACTTAAGGAGTTGGGAAGGGAGCAGGGGTGTTTGATCCTAAAACTACCTTGTGCTTAATCAGCCAGGAAACTCTCTCAAGGACCATATCACAATTCAGTTTACTCCATTATTGCCACTTCACTGATTGGGTTACAAAAAAAAAAAAAAAGCAAACACCTAACAAGGTGATCCCCAAAAGGTGCCCCATTAAAGGAACAAAACAGTATAAATGTTGATCCTTTATAACAGAAAGAAAAAGAGAGACAGAAAGCAGTAGGAGAGGGAGGATTTGATTAATTGCTTCCTTCAAACAAGCGTAACAACCACATGCAAATATTAGTGTGAAAAAGCATCACCAATACTGCATGAACTACTGGAAGACAATCTAATATTTCTAATTAGCTGTATTAATCTTAATGTCATTATTCATACACATATATATATCTACATACAGGCATATATACATTAAAAAATACATACTACCAAATTCAAATTCTGCATTCATTCTTTGCACTTGATAGGTGGTCAGTGGGTAGCCTGATACCTGCTAGTTCTATTGCAAGATCATCCAGCATGAATTGCCTCAGTATAAGAAAAAATATGTATTAATCAATAAAAATTATTACAGTAATTATAAAGTTCTCACAGAAAGCTTATGTTACATTCTGCAACAGAATTCAGCACATGTAATTTTGTGTCTTTGTATTTTGGGGGGGTGAGGGGGTTCTCTGTTTTTAAACAATTCTGGCCCCTTTGTAGTACAGTCAAATGTTGCTTTGGATATTAAATTGAGAATTTATCTTAAATGGAAACAAACAACTTCGCTAAAAATTAGACATTTATGACTTGCAAATTACAGATACTAATTATTTTCAGTATATACAATTATGATATTCTCAAGAGGTATTAATTTTGGGACAGATGTGCTTTCATCATGTAATTTGGAAATTAAGTTACACTCTCACGTATGGGAACTCAGAAGTCTGAATTTGTGTAAAGATAGGATTGATAGAAAGGAATTTTGTCTTGCTAATTTTCTCTCTCTCCCCCACCACCTCTTTCTCTCTCTGATGAGAGTGTGGCCAGCAATCCTCACAGCTGGGTTGCCTTGCACTCAAAGGAATGGGGGCTGACTGCAGAGTTGATGAGGATACACTTCCACTTGACTCCACCTCCTATCTTGTCCTTTCAGATAATTCTTCCAAATCCAGTAACTTCTAAAAATTTAAACAATAATTAAGATATACCAACTGTAAAATATGCACAATGCTAAATATTTCGTATTCATGGCAGAATGCAGAAATTAAGTGCTGTTAAAGCAAACAAAAAAGACATTAAAAATATACATAATCCAAACTGAAGGCACTAATACAGGAACATCCATCAAATGATGGTTTTATTGCTACACTGACCATATTTTCATTAGGAAAGCACATTATTACAGAAATGCCCTCCAATATGTGCATGCCTATAATCTTCAAAACCAGGGTGTGACAAGTGATAAAGGGAAAAAGAACACAAGACAAATGGCAGTTAAATAAATCTCTGGGATGGTATTGTTGTTGAGAGGGTGTATGAATTAAAGAAATACATTTGGGAGTTCATACTTTCTTGTTTTCCACATTTGAACTATAGCCACCAATATAGAAAGGAAAAAGACAAGACAAAGAAGTATTGCTTTCTGGTCTAGTAAAAAAAACCCCAAACTTCAAACATCAACAGTTTGTTTATACTGTTCCATAGGAGACTGAAGATAAAGATGCAAGACATTCAGCATATGTGCTACAATTATGAAACTGAGATTTTTATTTTTAGATAGAACAAGTTCAGTCACTGCATAAACATTTCTATCTGGAGATCTTTACTGATAGTTGTGGATTTTTGATGCCTCTCTTGCAGATGCCACTTACAAAGATAATGATTTTGTTCAGGAGAAAAGGAAAACATTTACTTGTCAAATTCTGCAGAGCCTTAATTTTCAAGTAGAAACCTGGTATACCTTTAGAAAACCTCAGAAATGTTTCCTACATTTGTGGATTCAAAGTCTAACACAATCTACTAGACTGAAGATACTTGGAGAGTTGAAACTCTTAAGATGAAAGAGTGAACAAGACTGTCATTTAACTACTATAACAGTTTTAGCAGGACTATGCAGCTTTTATTTTTCCTGTTCTAGGATGCTGCAGCTGTGGGCAGACTGAGGAGACAATAATCTTCAGCATGGCATGGAAATACGAAGGGGAGGTTCATCTCTAGCTATAAAAGTGCCTTCAAAACAGTGTGCCATCACAAAATGCCTGGGACTAAAGCATAGGCAGATTTGTCAATTCATCAGGCTCAGTTTAAAAGAAAGACAGACGTACAGAAAACCATGTTCATATAGGAAAAGTAGAGTAACTAATGTGCAGTACAAAGTAGGAGTAAAGTCCATTGGTAGGTGTCATAATATGAAATATTATCTGAAGATAAATCTAGCTAACCTGACTGATAAGCTTCAAGGACTCTTTACAGAGACTTACACCTGTTTTGGAGTGCAGCTTTACGATCTGACTACACATTGGAATAAGGTTCTAAACTCAAATCATACCATCTCTCAAAGCAGGCACACTAAGCAGCTATTTTCTTAATGCTTGAGGATTAAAAAGAATTTAAAAATCTACTTGCATATATTCACTGAAGGAAATACTGGCACTCTGCAGAAAACAGAAACTGTGTAGTGCTTACAAGACCTTCACTTCTGAACAAGACACAGTGAAGCAAATGCAAAATCCTTTTATGAAGCCATGTCTAATGTAATTCTATTTTGCCATTTCTTCTTGCAGACAGAAGAATTCTCACTTAAAATGAAATAACACCTTGTTTTAATCTCAGATCCAAAACTTCACTGGCTCTCAAAACTGTTTCTCTTAAAACTTCAACAAACCTGTAGAAATACAGGTTTCATTAGCCAAGAGGAACAACAAAAGTCAACTCTAACACAGCATAGGCTGCTAGAATTGACCCTGGTACTTCCTAGGATATAGGAAATCTTATAGACAGTTTGTTGCATTATCTCTGGTACTGCTTATACTTCTCTTGGCCACTTAAAAAGAAAAATCAAGAGTTCCCTAGAAGACTCATTCAGCTAGGGGGTTACCTTCCTGATCCCTAAGTACATGAATGAAGACACAAAGGCAGAGGAGCTTGGCTAAATAGTGCTGTCCAGACTCATTGCTCTGAAGTTTTTTTCATGTACATGATTTACTCCCAGGAACCAAGCTGAAAGGTCTGAAGCACCCATTTGATCTGTTTGATCCTTGAATGCTTACAATTTATCCATTTTCTCTTGCTGCACCAAATACTAAATAACATCAAGAACTAAAGAGCTGTTTACATTAAACTGAATGTAAGTTTTTGAAATAACCTTCTAACTACAATGCTTCTATATGATGAGATTTTGAATACTGTAATCGCTTCTGTTGAGGAACACCTTATTTAATTTTCCTAAGAGTATTTTACCAAGGTAGCAGTGACTAAATATTACTGGAAATATTTTCTGACAATTTGAACTGCTTCAAACCAGTAAATTAGAACAATTATTTTAAAATCTAAGGGTAGGAAAAAATAAACACCTGCAAGACCCATTCCCACTATGCCAAGGAAAAACATGCTGAGGAAAACATAGATGAAGTTTTTCGTAATGCCCCCTGTCACCCCCCAACTCCTGTGATTTTCTTATTCGATAATCTTCAGGAATGTGGACTATAAAAGAGAGCATAATACAAAAATGCTTACAAAAGAAGGTAACTGCATAAAATTATTTTCATTTCCCAAATGCTATAAAACTTATTTTAAGGCTTCTTTTAAAGCTGAAGGAAGGTTTGTAATAAAAACTAAGAAACTTTAGGATAGATAACTTAGATTTCTTAAAATTCTTATAAAACATTCCATATTTTGGTTTTTTATATGCCCAGTCGACTCTGAATTACCACATATGATCCCAATTTAGTTTTTTTAAAAAAGGCTTAAAGCAAGTAACTTTTATTTTCTAAAATCAGCATTGGACCATGGACATCCTGAACATTAGTTCCTTCTAAGAAAACATTTCTGATAATCACGTTATTTTTAGGTCATGAATGTCAAGCAAACTTATCCTTGTGAAATGAACCATATCCAGTGAAAACAGTCTCTTCAGCATCAGATTTTAACTTTGGTTCTCCTGAGGGATGCCAGGTGCTTGAGTGCTGTAAGCATTGCTAGTTACATATACACCAACCAGCAACAAGTATTCAAGGCCAACAGACCTTGTTCACTTGTGTCATCTCCTAGCAAGGTGGGATATAATGTGTTCTCTAGGAAAACTTTCCGTAGAATGATACCGACTTAATCTGGTTTGATACTTCAATACTTTTTTGTTTCAAGTTGTTCTAGTATAAGGCATTAACTGTATCAAAATTCTGTGAGAACTGGTGGTTTTAAAACTTACTTTAAGCCTTAGTTTACCTGGAATACTGCTTCTTGTAATATCTCTAATTACAGAACAGTGAGATCCTTTTCCATGAAAAATTTAAATTAAATGTAACAAAAATCTAAACAGATTTAAAATGGCTCTCTAAAACTACTATAACAAGAAGAAAGATGAACACTGATCCTTTTAAGACCTTAAAGTGATTTGTCATAAATGCTCTTGTGATTCATGTGTTATTAAAATAGTCTCAGAAGCAAATCCTATAAAGCTATATAGCATTTATAGCATTTTTGTCAATACAATGTAGTATCCAAAGGAGGGCACATTTGTCACTCTCTCTCAAAGTAGCTTACTCAGGCACTATTAGTAATGCAGTTGTGGCAGACCTCTCCATAGGCTGTACAGATTTGCCCAAGATTTTAAATTCTTGGCTACAGAATCTCATAATAAATACTGCTACCGGTACACCAAAGCTACATACTCTGTAGTCAGTTTATAGCTACATCAGATACACAGAGCTGCAACCATATCTCTATAGTGCGGCACAAACATGCTCTCCCAGTGTTGCCAAAATTCATCATTGCTTCAACTAGGGTAACAGATCAGTTCCAACAGAGTACCTTCAAAGACAGTGCTTTCTATAATCCTCTGAAGACAGCAACATCTTGTTATTAGATGAATGATTCAATCATCTAGGTAAACATTACACACTTGGTGGCAATCATAACCATGACCATATTTACCTCTGAGCACACTTCCTGTAACATGATCTTCACAATACTGACATTTATAAGCCTAAGCAGACAAATTATTGTGATAATAAGCCCTTA
>NW_020799091.1:85049507-85054507 GCF_003259725.1 Athene cunicularia | reverse complement strand
TAAAAACAATATTCTTTTTTGAGTATATCAAAGGTTATAACCTTTGGGTTCTCATGAGTGCCTTCAAATTATGTCTGTCCTGAAGCTGTGAGAACAGGCAATGCTGGATAACCAAAGGCAGCATGCAGGCAATGGGATAAGCAAATGTAGGAAAATTTGACCAAAATGGCTAGCTGCCAGTTCACAAAATATGATGCTTCCAACATATTAGAGATGTAAAACATACTGATATAATTTTAAAATCATGGTGTTTTTTTTCCTAACCAGTCACCACTTTGGACAGTGTGAAGATAGGAATTTCAAATATTACACATTTTTTTCCACAATGCCACACAAAGCCAACCACTACTCTTGGCCTTTTGAATTTCCTGCACTCCAGCCCCCACAGCCCCAAAATTGTATCTAATTAATTAACTACTCATCTTTCTCCTCTTTTTTTCCCTCCTAATTGTTATAAAGATAGATTCATAGTATTTCCCTTCCTATTGTTCTTCAGAGAATTTTTACAGAGCAACATTCAGTTTTCCTTTTTACAATGTAACACATATACATCAATTTGGGTTTGAATAAGAGAATCAGATTTCAATTACATATGAAACTGGTATCTGTATATTTGATAGGCTTCATAGGTTTTCTCAAAAGCATTAAGATAATCAACTGCACTTTTTCGTTTAAAAATCTAGAAAACATCTACTCCATCTGTAATAATACTGACACACACAGTTACAAAAATTTATATACATCTATCTTGACTTGAGACTGAACTGAAAAAACAAGCAATCTTAATTAGAATTTGTAGCCATTGATTTATTTTCACAAAGTGGGGTTTTGATGTCGTATGCTATTACCTTGGACTGTACAAAAAAGTTAACAGTCACCAAAAGCTCAGCACCACTCAGAAAACTCATCTCACATGGCAGAGTATTTTCTGAATACTTACATTATAGTATTTTCCAATGTAGCGTCTAATATCCAGCAATAACTTGTTGCTCATTTGAACCACATAGTTGAAAGGAGGCTCTTCGCACTCAGTCTTACTGCACCTTTGCAAGCTGGCTTCAATAAATCGCCCCTGAAAACAGAAGTGTAAAAACAGTATGCATCATTACAACAGATTATGGTAGCAGAAGTTATCATAGGAGTTTAGCCATAATACATTTTTTTAAAAAAATAAGACTTAAAGGAACTCTAATATCTAGGCCTCCTTTCCCCTTATCACTTGGCCACACCCATATAAAGACTTCTCTGTCCTACAGTTTTCTTATTCTATTCTTAACGAAAGGTCTTTCGGAGAAAACGCTTTTTCACCTGCTACAAAGTTAATCATTAAAAAAATTATATTGAGTAAAAAAATTAATCTATAGAACACTGAAATCAACTTTATAGATACCAATTACCAAATAAGCAACAAGGCTGTAGAGACAAACCTTGTCAAACAAGAATGACGTGATCATCTTTTATTTTCTTCAAGTGGAAAGAATAGCTCTTACAGTTTTACACCATCTCATTCCCCTTACTTTCAAATCCTTCTGAACACCTGACATTAAAATTTAAGAACCTGGAAGTGATGCATGAACAGCTGAAATTAAGTTGGTAGAATTCACATTAAAATAAGAACCACCTGATAGGTTGGACAGTTACGCAACTTTTAGAAAGCTTTCTTTCAAGGCAGGACTTAGCTTTTGTGAGCCACCTTTGCTACTCACAAAACTAAATCATTTCAGGTGGAAGAGAAGTGGGTTTTGGTTTGGTTTAGGGGTTTCTTTTGTAGTTTGATGGGGATTTTCTTGGTTGTGGGGTGGGTTTTTTGTGTTTTTTTTGTTTGTTGGGTTTTTGGTTTTTGGTTTTTTTGGGGTTTTTTGTTTTTTTTTTTTTTTTTAAGGAGTCTGACATCCACTTCTCTCCAGTTAGGCCATCTGCAAGCTGTCAAGCCTACATGCAATTAACTCTTATTTACAGCTGTACTGAACAAAAGTCAAGGATTCACAAAGTATCACTCCATTTGTGTGTCTTTTCCTCTTACTTGCTTCCAAAGATTGCTTTGTTTTGATTCAAAAAAATGCAAAACATCTGCTGTTTGTCCAAATTAACTTAAAATAATTACTTTTAATTTAGATAAAAGATTTATTTGCTTCCAGTTTCAAGGTTTTCACTACTCTGAACCTCGCTAATTTGCCGATGACTAATACATACATAACATCGCTGTAGAGTTAAATACTTGGCCCTATTTCAAGTTGTGATCCAAGGTCAGAGATACATTTTTTGGCAGAACTTCTCAACAAGAATGTACCCCTATGACTTTTTATGTTCAATACACAATGACAGAAGGAAAGATAACACAGGAAAACCTTACTATCAAGAAGGGAGGTGGGATGTGGCAAGATAACCACAAGTTTCAAAAACATTTTGTTCCAATTAATATGATATAGGATAAGAAATTGTCAGTACTACACCAAAGTTTCATTAAATAGAGAACTAGAAGTTACCAAGGTGTTAAGATAAGGATTCCTTAAAAAGTTACAGCAACAATCATTCACGACTGTGGGCAAACAGATTAATGAATCCAGATAATCTCACATGTTCTGCTAGACGACACAGCTGAAATGCAAAAATGGGAAAAATATTTCAGCAGTATCCTATCAGCAAATTTCTGTTCCAAAGCTATAAATAGCAGAACTCAAACAATATGGTATCTTCTCCTACATCACATGAATGCTGTATAAAAAGCCATTCTCTCTACAAGTATTTTTCTCCCTGACCGATGAACAGAAATGACACAGAAAAAAACCAACTAACCGAACCATCAAAGACATTGTCATAAATATTTTCTGTTCCGCATCTGAGGCAGCAAAATTTGAATCTTTCACAATCCCTATATTTCTCCTCATCAGTGAGCTGAGCTGGGCCACCAACCAAGGCATCATTCTCCTCATCTTTATGGTAATGGTGATGGACTCTGAATTGGGAGGGATCCAGTCCTAATAATAAGAAACAAAAATTTCAAAAGACTAAGAGGTCAGCCATGCAAGTAGGCTCATTTTTCATATGCCCGGTGAAGCAGATTCAAAAGAAAGTTACAAAATGTAAATTCAGAAGCTGAAAATCTCTCCTTAGCAAAACTTTCTCTATAATACATAAATACATTTTACAATTTTTAACCACAAATAAAGGTTCACAAAACATGAAGAAATCTTCTTACTTATCTTCTTAAGCAAGATTGCTTTATAAATAAAACAAGCACACTGCATTATCATGGGAGTATGCAACAGAACATTTTGTTTCTGAGGAAACCACTCCTAACGGATGGCTTTATTGTTATTTTCTTCTTAAGTTACATTGAAAATATTTCAATAAAAATGTGCATCATTATTAAGAAACAGTCTTTAAATCAAAATGGCACCATTAAAACTCAAAACAGAGAATAAAAACCCCATTAAAGAAACGCGGGTGCACTGCTATTACCAACTCCTTCAAGTCCGTATACAACTGCCAACTCTGATTTCAATGCAGTGGTCGATTTCATTTTGGCTCAGTGGTTAACAGCATGTAGGTTTCAATCTAATGCAGTGGTTAAAATTCAGCAGCAGCATTTAAAACGGCAGCGCTGGAGACAAAATGCTTTATTTTTGATTGCCAGAACTCAAGATTTTAAACAAATAAATACACAAAAGAGATCCTAAAAATACTGATTCAACCACAAATAAGTAAATAAGCAAGCAAGCATGAAGTTCACTGCCCTAGGAATAAGACTGCCAAAGTAAACTTAATAAAAATCTATGAGTTCGGTCATCCTTTGTCATGTGGAACCTTTTAAAAGTCCAAGTATCCCATTTACAGGTTTTTTGTTAACTCTAGGAAATAGCACATGCTAGAAAAATTAATCAAATGAGCATGTAGAAGAAAACGTTCAGAAAACTATGGCTCACTTTATTATTAAGAACAGACCAAAGAAGCACTCTAAAAAAATATTTTTAACAGAGGCTAATTAAGCCAAGTAACAGATTATCACGTATTAATTCATATATTGTGTAAATTTCAAAACCAAAATAATTACTACAGAAAGAGCAAGAAAGATTAACAAACAGAAAGTGAAGCTAGATTTTGCATTTCTTAACCTTACTATACAGGCAGATACCAATTGTCTTTACATAATAGATTTGATATGTGTGACTTTACTATCGCTACTCTGATTTTCTATTTTGCAATCATAAAACAAATTCGAGGACAATGAAAAATTCCATTCTCAAATAAGTTTATGTGGTTCTTGATAGACTATGGGTTACACTAAAATGTAATCAATCTTGCCAATTTTAATTTTATCAAAAGAAACAAATGTCAATGCATAGGGGTAACAATTCACCTCCAAGAGGTTCTTAAACTTTTAATACCGTTCTCTACTGTTCATTAAAAGGAAGGGTAAACAAAGCAAAAAACATTGCTAATAGGTTATTTTATACTGTAATACATATGGTACCCACAAAAAAGACTGTGGGGTTTTGTTTGGGGTTTTTTTTTGGGGGGTGGGGGGGCTGGGTGTTGTTGTTTTGTTTTGTTTTTAAAAAGGGTTAGTAATGTATTTGCTGTTTTAGAAAATAAAGAGTATGTTCTGCAACACATAGGTAGTAGGTAAAAGGTTTAGAAAGGGGACTTGAGTTTAGTATAAAGACTTTGCAAAAAATCAACTAAGTATGCAGTAGGTTGGATCTAAGATAGTAATGGTGAATACAAACAAAAACTCTCAGTTTACCCTGAATTCTGAAGTGGAATGAAAAAACATTATTGCAACTTTCCAACACAGATGCCATTAAAGTTCAGCTAGAAATCTATCTTTGGTTGTTTCCCAAAAGGCAGATACAGAGCAAAGTAGTTCACTAAATAAAAGGAGATAAATTCTGGTGCTCAGACAACTGCAGTTTTCCAGTGTTCAGTGAAACCAGTGACAGCAAATCGGCATCTGGACATCTGGTAATAATTTAACAGAAACACCACCCCCCCCCCCC
>NW_020799091.1:85024598-85049457 GCF_003259725.1 Athene cunicularia | reverse complement strand
CCCCCCCCCCAAACTTACTTATTGGAAGAATTTAAATCACACCTCTGAACTTTCTTAGCTGTTTTGGCTGGAGAAAACAACAGGAAAAATACTGTGATGATTCAAGTGTACATCTAACTTCTGGTGTGCAAACAGCTCCAGTGAAATCAAAGGGGCTACAAATCAGGCTTTTAAATAACATGCCTACCTTAATTATCTTGTGGAATTGGGAACTATTTTGCCTATTATCTCCTTTCAGGAATAGTTTTTGGTTCAATTAATCCATTTCAGCACACTAACTGGTATCTTCTTGGACCAGGTCACACTGGTCATATTACCCTACTTGGTAAACAAAATAGGAACTATCTGGTGGGTGAAGGGAAAAAAATAGTATCTGGTTTTGGTAATGTTTAAATTAATAGGATAAGACTAATCTGCAAACTTATCTGAACTATTTTTTTTCATGACATCAAGAAAAAAAATCAAAGGGACTTTCACTTACTCTGATATGAAAATCTTCAGGGGTATCATTAAATTACCTGTATCGCAGGTAAGTTTTCCAACCTCACCAAAACTGCAAGGTTGCATGCATGACAAAGAAATTAGACGTTAAAAATATTCTGATGAACCTTGCATGACAAAACTAAATAATAAAAGTAAGTTCCAGGACTTGTTCCTGAATTATTTAACAGCATTATTAAAACATTTACTAACTAAAAAGCAAGAGGTCGCTCAGGAAACTGAAAAAAAGTCAAATAAATTTTAGCAATCGCAAGATTTTAAAAATCCCATTTCTGCAGATGGTTTTTACACCTCTTTCCCCGCACGCTCCCCGGGCATAGGAGTGCAGCACGGAGCCAGGCAGGAGCGGCCCAGAGCCTCCACCGCCGGCCGCGGGGGGCTTGCCGGGCCGCCGGGCCGGTTTCCCCGCGGACCGCTGGACAAAGCCCCGAGGCTCGTCCCCGGGTTCCGTATTTCAGCCGCAGGTTAGCCGGGAAGGACGGAAAGTTTCCCCGCCGCTACCTTTGACCGTTAGATATTTTGTGAGAGGCAGGGAAACGGCATCCGGTGCTGCCACCTCGAGGCTACGGCCGCGCATTTCAGCCAGGACCGACGCGCCGGGCCCGACGCCGGGCACGGCCTCCCCGCTCTCCCAGTCTGACCCTGGCTGGCCGGGACCTCCGCCCTTGGGAAACGCACGCTTTTCTGTTTTTCTCAAGGAGATCCTCCCGCGCTGCAAAGCCAGACTGCCCTCTGCATGGGGCCCTTAAAACGGCCTCTTGCGCCGCCAGAACATGCGACATGGTTTAGCAAGTCTCAGTTTCTAAGCGGGTCTAGAGCATCTCAAAAAACCCCAACTAGACCACAAACAACAAAATTCATACACTTTGGGGTCTGCTACTGCATTGTCATGAAGTTCTGTCATTACTTTATCTGTCATTAATCTTAATTTCCATCGTTCTTCTCTATATTCTCATTCTCCTCTGTGAGAAAACCAATGAAAAAACCTGATGTAATTCCTGCATGCCACAGGGAGAGCACAACTATCCCGGTTTCTGTCAGGACAGCCAGAGTAGCTGCTAAATACTATATTAAAAGGCCCCTATTAAATTACTCTCTAGGAAGAAATAAAAAGAGATAGTATCTTTAAGGTGGTGGTGGGTTTGGTTACAAGAAACAACTAACATGCAGATACGTGCGTGGAAGGATGAACCAGTACGGGGAAGTATTCTTAATGGCAAGCTTCATCAGGACCCAGTAACGACTCCCTAAAATTATGTAGCCTTCCTCTGAAATGTCCAAATGCCAAGCATCTGCAGAGCGCCAATGTGCGCACACACCTGTAAGGCAGCAGCACACATCTCTTTCAGCAGACCATGACACAGTCTAGGATAGCAGTCAGCAACTTTGGTAATTTAGAGAAAATGATGTTATACAGTAACAGGTACAAAAATCCCATGGTTAAATGACTCTGCTTCCATAATGTTTAGACACTTTTGACAACACAGAAATAAGATGTGATTTCTCTTTGAGACAAGGAGCAGTATTTATGTATCAACAAAAAACCTTACTTTAAATACATTAAGAGAATTGTTCTGCCAATACAGTTCTTTTAATTTAAAACTATAGGTATCTTCAGGATGAAGTAAGGTAGGTCTCCAAGCACTGAAGGAGATCAGATTTATTGAATGGTATTACTGATCACATTGCACACTTAAGTTGCAGAAACCCTGACAATCCTCATCTTGTCACTGCTTTTCCTCAAGAACTTTAGAGTGAATGCAGGAGCTTGGTTTTGGAAACAATGAATTTCCATATCTCTCAAAGGCCAGGAACACCTCCTACAATGTCCAAAACCAAAAGTCAGTTTTCAGCTTAATGCCATAGTGAATAAGTATGGTATTTAAGCAGCTCTCTACAATTTTTAGGTGTGGTTATTTGCTTTTGTTCTTCAGCATCTAAAAGATCTTCAAATAACTTGCTTTGAACACAGACAGAAACAAACAACTTTTCATCATTTTGATAAGAGCCAAGCTTCCCTCTGCTCAATTTTATCTACTTGGACTAATGCGATGACATATAAATGAAACATTCACCTCATAAAGAGATTCTGTTAAATATGAAACCGAGATCTTTTTTCTACAACCATTCTCCCTATACAGACACATACCCTATGTAACACAGTAAAACAGATCAGGCAGAGGAAGACACACACAATGAGAATGCAACCAAGTTTTGGCCCACAGATGTGACACTTAGATATCCTCTGTAATACCAGCTTCCACAGAACAGAAAAATATGCCTTTTGCAACAACACAGGGAAAACAACGGGAATTTGGATGCGTAACATGATGAAAATACTAAGCAAAAAAGCCCAGCTTAGCAACACAGAACAATAAACAGTTTTCATGTTTTCTTGTTTTAGCAAGCTGGGCTCAAATATCTTGTACACTTTTGTATCTTGTAAACTATTTTCAGTTTCTTTGAAGTGAAATCACTTGACTATCCTTCCATTACTGTTAAAAATAAAAGCTTCAAGGTAACTTCAGCTTGCAAAGATTTATGTACAACTCTGATAAAGTGCTGTATATAAAGACCTAAGGAGAGCACAAGTTTTGAAAAAGACCTGACTTTACCTCCAAGCTCAATTTAAGCATTCCCAAGAAAACAAAGCTGGAGAAGGAAATAACATTCTTACAGCACAGCAAGGTCAAACTGAACACATTTCAGATCTAAGATTGTAATAGATACATACAGGTTTTCAGACTGACAATTGTGGACTATTAATAAACTCTCAGCTGCATGATGTTATTATAGATCATAAAAGAAATTTTCATCTTGAACGTACTATAGCGCAAAAAGCAGCACAGGCATTTGCAAACAGTAGATGCTATCAAGTGGCACACAGATTTGGGCACTTAATTTAGGTGCCTGAAGGGAGCCAGTCTTTTCTGAAAATTCAACCTTTTGTAAATAAGGAACAATTCTGAATTTGAGCTTAACTCTACAAAACTGACAATCTTTGTCAAATAAAATAAATTAGCTTCAGAAATCTTTCCTGTCTTTTACCTAAATGAAGTACAAATTTACCACCTATTTTAAACCACTTCAACCTAACCGAGAGCCTGACCTTTTCAGTCAGGCATACCACATAGTCCCCTCTGACATCAAGGGAAACTTGTATACCAAGGCCCTGCCACATAAATGGAATGATTTGTATGGTCAGCCTGCATGTGTGAAGCAGGGCTGACACCTCCCTCAAAGCTCCAGAGCTGTTGAGGACACACCGGAACATTGAATGCCTCCAAGAAATAGCCTTGCAGCCTCCCAGAAAAAACTAGATTTATGTCCTTGAGGTTTTTTTGTGTGTTGTTTTTTTTTGTTTGTTTGTTTGTTTTTGTTTGGTTTTGTGGTTTTTTTTGTTTTTGTTTTTTTTGGGGGGGGGTTGTTTTTTATGGTGGGGTTGGGTTTTTTTTAGGTTTTGTGGGTATGTTTGTTTACAGATAATTTGGAAATGGAGATGGAAACAGCTGCACATTATATAGACTGTCTTGGGAGATGAAGATGTTTCATGTTATCACCCTTCTTGAGAAGCAACAAGACAGGAACTTACTTGCACGTATTTTAAGCAAAAACTGCAAGCTCACCATAAGCAGAACCTACTGTTACTAAGGAAGCTACAGAGATGCAGTGACCCAGGTAAAAGGGCCTTAAGACAATACAGTGCCGGTTGGTTTTAAGTGACCAAATCCTGGATCTTGGCCTATACCTAAACACAAAATGTTGAGGACCAACTTTTCCTTCAAGCATTCCAAAATTCTGAACAAAATCATTTCTGCAGGTCAACTTCCTGTAGACATGGGCATAGCATCAAACAGGAGATTACTGAACTGACACAGTGCAACTCTAAAAATGCTTTCTAGTGGGAGAGGACAGTCTTGTCAAGAACTAAGCAGTCAGCAAGATTAACAACTTTTTCCGTGTCTGAGTAACAGTTTTAAAAATAATGAACCATATGTGGGATACAAATCACAAAATTTCTGTTTATCAACTATGTCTTCTACTTTTAAGGAGGAAACAACACTAAAAGGATTACCCACACAGCACAGGATTTTCATGGAAAGAGACCTGATAGAACAGTTAACAATTTTCAACACCCAAAATTCTAGGTAAGAAGCCATGGGAATGGAGAAGACAGGCAATCAAGAGTTGGGCAGAGAAAATCTCTAATTTTAATTCCTTTGACATCCTCTTAAAAGGAAAACCAACTCTAACAAGCAATGCCCTGTTGCTTTTTTGAATAAAAACTGGTGATTCTGTGGGTCACTAATATCAGTCACACTTTTTATAGCACTTTTTTTTTGGCCATATCATTTCTCCACATGAAGCAGGCAAGACTGTGACTAAGGTTCTATGTTTCTATCATCCACTACATCAGTTCTAGGAAACAATAGTCTTCAGTTACACCATACTAAAAAATTGTATCTTTTTGTTATAACTATGACTGCTTTCTCCCTGGGAGGATGCTAAAGATGTTACGATTTCTCTCTGGAAAAATGCTAGTTCTGGATGCACGCTCTAGAACTACTTTATTAACTTGAGAAAAATCTTAACTGAAACACAGTATTCTGCAAAAGTCATAGAAATAATTTAGAAATAGAAATAACTTAATAGTCCAAGCTGCTTTCTACAGACTGTGTAACACAAGCTATTGTTCACTGTAAAGACTGATTTGGGGAAGCATTTTTGTTAAGAAACATACATTAAAACTTCTCACTTTGTAATTCTTTAAATAAACTGTATTTAGAATACTTACCTAACCATGTAGCAATAAGAACAGAATCAATTCCCTCTATGGGCTCACATATTCTAGCAACTACTGGATGTATTTGCTGTGACAGGTAGTACTGAGTATCAATAGTAAGATTTTCTTGCTTTTGCAACTGTTCTGGAGCATATGCTCGCTGGCTGGCACTGAGATCTGATCCATCCTAAGACAGGAGACACATATGAAACAAAGTGTGAAAAAAGTAAAACCCACATTCAGTCTATACAAAGGATTATGCTTCAAATATTATGCATTATTTTAAAGCAAAACTGTTACACAATCACTCTTTTGGTTGATTTATTATGCATCCAACACAAATCCAGCAGTAGTAAAAAAAATTGCATTGCTGATGCTGGCATCAACTAGCAAGTTCAAGAATGTAAATCCAGCTTGTATTATTGCAGCCTACACGTGCAAATCAGTAAGAGTAGACAGAGTAAACAGTCCCATCTGTCAATTCTGAAATGCACAATGAAAACACATTGTAACCATCAGCCCAGTTAAAAATACGCAGAGGGCATGCATTTTGGATTCACTTTGTACTAAACTAGCATTATCATTTCGCACAACAAGCAAATTCTAAGTCATGGATATCAAAACTGTATCTGTTTTGCTAGGAAATTTATATTCTTCAATTCTATAAAGAAACAAATAGAATGAATGGTCAGAGAATGGACCATCCTTCATTGGCATGTAAATAAATGACAGAGGCAATACTATTGATATGAAAGAGAAAATTCTGAAATATTCTGAAATACTGAAAGGAACACATGGTGACATCTCAAGCCAAGAGAGAAACACCACTCAGAGGTTAGAGTATATATTACATTCTTCTCCAACTTGAAAGAGGAAGATAAGGAGAAAACAATTCAATTTGGGAAGGCAATAATTAAACTAAAAACAGTATTCATGGAGGAATTAAGTATCAACTCTAGGATGATAGTGTTCTTCGGGAAAACATAACTCATTCATGCAGTAGAATCATATTCCCAGTCCACAACTACACTAGGAAATTTTATTTTTAATGAGTTTCAAAAATCTTAGAGCAGAACTGAAACTAGGATTTTAGCAAGCATTCAGTAGTACAAGTAAATGTTAACGGGGATGGGGGGGTGGTGTGGGGGGTGTGGTACCACAGCTTACTTTTTGCTAAACCTCCTTTTTAGCCTTTTTTACGGTAAAATAAAACTAATGCATTAACATATGACACCTTCATTTTTCAGTTAAGATGAGCTACTGGCTTCAATAGGGTCAGCAACCATGGACTCAAAACCCATCCCTATTAAAGACAGACTGCAAGCCATTGGTCCCTCCTACTCCTTTCAGACAACTTAGTATTCAGAACAAAATTAATTTAGGACTATTCAGCTCATCCAGCTGCTTTGCAAAAATAATTACAATGCAATTCCTTCAGCTCTCTTCTTTCAACAAGTACATTCTTCTCTTGTATTGTGCCATTTCTCAGCCGTACCCATGGCCCAGCTCTTGTAAGTCTTAGCAGCTTTGTCACACCAGGCTAAGAACTCTCAATTAAATACAGTATCTTTCAGTTTTTAATGATGAAGGAGCTGAAATAGTGGTCCACTGTATAAGTCATATTGCAAGTCCATCAGTTTGGCATAAAAGATCCCTTGGTCCATCTAATCCAACATACACTTTTTTTTTAACAGCAAATCCGAAGTGGAGTACATATTCATGAGATAATTATAAGCATTTATATGAGAAACACCTGAAAACAGAAAGTTTCTCAAATTCCCCAGTCTATCCAACAGATGTACTGCCAGATCCAATGACTGCGAATAGAAAAGACACAGGTTGAAACTGAAAATAACAATGACACTATCCACCACCACAATCAGCTTTACAAGAATGACAGGTTCTTCACCACCAGAATTTCCTTCTTAAAACAAAGACTGGGTATTTTCCTTAAAAATAAGTTCTAGTTCCAAACAAATTAATTCAGGGAAATTTTATCAGCCACTACATGGAAACAGTCAGATGAACAGAGCTGATCACAGTGGTTCTTTCTGGCTCTATAAAACTAACTTTAGTACAGAAAAATGAGTACTTTAAACTATAACATTATCTCACTACAAAGAAATGCCAACATTTTTTTTTTCCAGGAGTTGAGTTGGTTTTCTTTGCTGTCTCTCAAAACAACACCTAATATTTAGCTGTAAAGATATTTTTACCTGACAAATGATATATGACACTGTGTCTCCTGCCTTCACCTTTCGGCCTCCTTGAGAGTTTATCCACATGGCAACATGCACATGTGGCAAGTTTTTTTTGTCAGGATAATCCTGGGGATCTTTTGTCAATGCCTAAGAGATCAAAGGAGGAAACAGAAACATAACTATGAGAAAAGTATTTTACTTCAGTGATGGACAACTCAGAACTTTAAAAGACAAGACTACATAGTAGCTACATTCACCCATCTACCAATTCACAAGTACATTTGCAACATGAAAAAGTTAAGATGAAAAAAATTGTAATAAAGGTATTTTCCAGACATTAACGTCTAGGAACCAGTCCTTCATATTTTAAAAATGTTATTATTAATAAAATGAGAGAATGCTTTTACAATAACTATCTGAAAAATGCATTACGTTAAAAGCACAACAGTTCAAAACAGTTACAGATACAATGCAATTGTTTTAATCTAAATTGAAGATGAAAACATTATACAAAATACAGAAATACAGCCAGAGATTACCCTCTTATCCCTGCACCAGTTCAGATTGTAAAATAAATCTCAATATCAAGTAATTAAGTGTATTTAACAAGCTCTATAGCAAGAGGATACAACTGGATTTAAATGTTTCCATGTATCTCATACTACTGAGATTCCAAAATGAGTTTTTCCTTCACATAAAATAAAATGCTACATTTAAATATTTACCATCATACTAAATCTTCGAAATAACTAATACATTTGACTTAATAGTGAAATACATTATTTATTTTTTTCCAAAGTAGGAAAACAGGGGAACATTCAGCATTTGAAGTGAAAATTATTCTATATCTTTTACTAGGATACTAAGTACTCTTAGAATATTTGCATCAGAACAGTCTTTTTTTTAACCATAAAAATCACTGATTTCTCTAACACTCATATGAAACCCGAACACATTTCTTAACTGATTAACACAGTCTTACAGTGCAGACAAATGTCCGGCTGGCAAAAGAAAGAGACTTTGGGGGGAGCAAATTTGGTAAATCTCTTCTATTAAAAGCATGAGAGGAGCATGTAATATCCAATTCATTAGTGAAACACCCCACTAGCAATGGGGGGGGAGGCCTTTGAAGTTAAAAAACGGGTTTCATTGAGGATTCATAGAAATAAACCAAAACCACAATGCTGTTTGCTAAAACTCCGTAAAACAGTATTTTACTTCTTGCTGCAGGGAAGTCTGGAATGCAATCTCAAAATGACTGTTAGTTTTCTTCTATGGAGCTTTGAAAAGAAATAAAATAACAATAGTATGCTTTATATGCTTTTTTTTCTAGAAAACAGAACATTTGATTCTTTTCCATTGCATTCTTCAGTTTATATATTTTAAACCTGAAACATAAAATAAGAATTTAGGAGAAACTTCTGGAAGCATGCACTATCATGTCATTCTCAAAGTGCACAATCAGTGAAGGAGACAGCAGGATGGGACAAGGGACAAAGTTATTATTTTGAGGAAGGGAGACTGGACTCCAGCCCCACAAGGTACTTTTTCTCATACTGTAGGATCTTTGAAATATGTTCCATGTTATTCAACTTCTACTAAAACTCCTGATATTTGAGAGTATCATAAGGATTAAAAAGATTTTTATCAGCCATCAATATATTCAGGAACAGTAAAGTTTTTCTGAAACAGAAAAAAGCTGAGACATCATTTACCTTGTTTATTTCAAACTGATTTACTGGGATCTGGCCATTGATCACATTTTCTCCAATTTCTATAAGCCGCCTTTGAATATTTTCCACAATTATGTCTCGGGGCTGATCAGAAAGAATCTGACCAATTATATAGCTGTAAAAACAGTCCAGAAATGAAGAAAAGCTTAAGACGCACAAAGCAAAACGATTACAGTAAACACAATCCTCTCTTCCCCTGGGTTACCTCTGGAAATTAAGGAGCCTGAGGATGAAGCCTGATGCAAAATTTATAGAAATTTCCCAAGATATTTCATGTTGTGTTTTATTTATTTACTTATTTTACTAAAAGCAAATTATTGTGAATAGTTCTAATGTTAAACAGTGATTTGAAATTGTTGAGTGCAACTGGTTTCTATTTTCTGATCCCATTTCATTTTGCCATTTATTATTCCATAGCAGGTATCTCAAGATGGGGGAGAAGAGAACATATCAAGTAAGCAAAGTCTTGCCTATTTCTGTAAAATGTGGTTGGAAGATCTGCCAGCTGCAGAAGAGTTAGTCACTAAAGAACACTCTCAAACATTTGTATAGCTTTAATTACTAATACATTCCTAACTTGGAAAAATTTGCTTCTATTATGATGCATCTTTTCTTAGAAAATGCAAGTCTTAAGAACAGTAAGCAAGTGTGGGGTGTATTTTTACAGATGTAAAAGAGTATTCATTTTTTGATACACTTGGACCACAATTTAGTTAAGTTTTCAAGAGGCAGTACACAATGTAAGTTGAGTCAGTCCCCGGATGACCACTTCTACACCCACTCCAATTTTCTTTCTACAGTGCTAAATGTACTATTTCTATTGAAATTAAGTATAAAAATGCCCTGTGTGTTAACAATTAATAGATCATCATTCCAGTATCCATTGTAATGAAGTATCAGAAGAGTCTCATTCGAAAAATGGAACCGACACAGTATTGGGGAAGCGATCATCTCCTCAGGATGCACCCTCAGGGTCCACTTCCAGCTTTGTTAGCAGACCACCAGTTTATTTAACCAACTTTGAAAAGAAATCTGACCCAAAACCTGTGACTCCAAATGCTGAAAGCACCTACCATTCTCATAAGATTTCAGCTGTGGTTTAATAAACTGCATTTACAAAACTGTGACAACACAAATGCACAGCTTCCACAGAAGATGTAAAACAGATATTGAAATAAGAGACAAATGGACTTACACAAGTGTAATCTGTCACCAATGCCAAAAAGTAATGTTTACCACCTCCTACAAAAATTAGTTAAGATGCTCTAACACTGATGTTAGTTATCAATTTGTACTGTTTAGGAAACAGCCATGAGACATCAAATGTTTATGAAGCATGTGCTGTTTAAAACAGAGCAAAGTGAACAATGCCACAAAGAAACTCACTTTCCAGTCTCTTTTGCAAGATCACACCAGTCTCTTCGGACTATATCCAATCCTTTCAGTTCTTGTTTAGTTATGTATTTCCCATCTCCTGTTGGTTCCACAGTCAGAGCAGCATATTTCTTCTTCTTTAACAGCAGCAAGGACTTAAAGACTCCATCAATATCAATTTCCAACAATTTATAGAGCTTGTTCACTTCGCTTTTGATCTGTAAATGCACCAACATTAAAACCAAATTAAAACCTTAATAATTATGAACAAATTTAACTTCCATCTAGAAGTGTATCGTTCTTAAGTTTTAAAACAAGTAACATTACACACTGTGTGTTTGCATACACATTTTAAAGACTCATTAGATATCATCAATCTTTAAATTAAATACACAATAGTAACTACAAACTACTATTAAAAATAAGGTTCACCTATTGGCTTTTCCAGGATTTACAGCTTGGTACATCTAACTCCCTAACAAAATCAAGCAGGGCAGAGAAGCATGGGACTGAATGTGACCTTGCAGATAACTGACTCCAGCTGCCTTACTAGGGCAGCTACTTCATCTAGCCTCTCACATAAATAAAGGAAACAAGGGATTTCAGATCCACTTAATAGGTAAAGAAAAGAAAGAGATGGTCACTTAGACAGAATATGGAAACTGTTTTATAAAAAGCTGCCTTGCAAAGGTGCTTGTTTTTTAATTCCCCTGCTCCAACCAGGGAGAGGAGGGAGAACTATGACTGCAGATCAGAGCTCTCTGTGTGCACATTCAGCAAAAACATGCACAAATGGGCAAGTGTTTATTTATACCCTTCCCCACAATATGCCTGTTTTTTCTATAGCCTGATATCTTTGAGAGGAAAAGGTGGCATTTTTCTACACACAGGCTATGTCTTATCCACATACAAAAGCTTGAAATTGCACTTGATGTGTTGTCTTAATATAGTGTCAAATATCAAGTGGCTCCACATATCTAAGAGGATAGAAGTGCAACAGCTCAAAACAGCAGGTACCTTTAACAACAAACTTCGGTTAGAGTACAGATTCACCCACCTACTGTCTCAGCTAAAAGTTCCCACTTGCCTTTTAGGTTTTTTATGTATTTTAAATTTAATTTCTTCAATAGAGTATCTGCATATCACTCCTCAGATGTCCTGTTCTGTCTTCACATGTTCAGCTCTTCGTTTTCTTTCCTCTAAAGCTTTCTTTCCTCACTTGATTTTCAGTATCTCCCTACTCACTCTTACTCCTCCATTATTTCCAGTTCTCTTGCCAGAGACCACCAACTATGAACTATCCTTGTCTCATGACTTGCTGAAGTTCTATATAAATTAGTGCTAATGCATACCTTCACTAAGACAGGAACAGTACTTTCAGCATAAAATCTTATTGGTTCGGGCTTTGGGCCCTCATTATCAGTTTTAACCAAAACATTCCTCATAAGTTTCCATATTTATGTGTGTATTTACTCTCTCACTTAGTTCTCCATTCTTCCTATTGCAGAAACTATCATCACTTTTAATAATCTAGGACTATCCTTAGAGTTTTATATTCCTTGTATATTTATAAGTTATGAAGGACATCATGAGGCAAAGCCATTTTGACAAGAGGTTCGTTAAAGCAAAACAAACAATTCCTCTGAACATTTTTCTGCTTTTTTAAGTCTTTCAATAATTTTTTCATTATACTAATCAAGCAAAAAGACCCAGCAACGGTGCAGTAATGAATGTACCCGCAAATCTGATTCACAAGAATGCACAGAAAATTAGAAAATGTAAAATTCTGCTGAGTAATGACTAAAAGGGGCACGGATATAAATAATTGGGGGTTAAAGGTAGAAGTGAACACAACCAGAAACCTGTGAGACAAGGCATTAGATAGGAAAACTCAAAGAATTGAGAAAATTTTCTCCAATAGAAAAAACAAATAAATTCACACTTTACATCAGAACAGGGATACATATGGTAACTGCTCTCACAGTTTTTCTTTGCATTAAACCTGTGTGCTTTCCACACAGTCTACATTAAAGCTGAAGTATCATGAATGCAATGGAATGGAAATATCCCTCATCTCTGAGCATGAAATTTTGGAAAAGAAATTATTATGCAATAGAACAGTGACACTCCTTAAAGTGTTCTGCATCAACAGATACAATTCTCTATCCTGAAATTTTTTTATATGAATAATACAATGAGGAAAACCTAAATGATAGAAGTGTTTGCAAAAAAAGTCACTATCACTTTCTTGAGGAATAAATAAACAAACAAAAAAGAAACATGTGAAACAAGAAACACAAGAATCACTTTTTTATGCCACAAAGAATATTGAGAGAAACAACCTTCTCAATTGTGATGCTTGGTTTCAGTGTGTGCTTATTTACAGACATAAGTTTATTAAACTTTAAGATCAAGTACATAATATGAAAACTAATCAAAACACATCTTTTTTTAAAACACAAAAAACTGATACAGGATACAGAAGTACACGGGATAAAAAAGCCAAGGATTTGACTCTTTAAAAAGAATCATTAAGCAGGTAACAAGTTCAAAAACTTACCTATTCCCTTAGTAAACCTGAAACAGTCAAAAGTATTTAACCTATGATGATGATCCTGTCAGACTTTATAAAAATTATTATTTAACTGTTCCTCTCTAACATTTAACTAGTAAATGGAAGTACAGGGACAAAAACCAAATGAAAATGAAACCATACACACACAGCTAGAGTAAGATTAAACTTTATTATAAACACTTGATATATATAGTCTTGTATGCAGCAAACAAAAAAAAGAGAAAGAGATAGCTTTCTTCTATGCCATCAGCCTCCCTGCTACTTAGTTATGACATCAAGATATTATTCCTTATTCCTTTTTCTATACTCCTGAGATGCATCTACTTCTCAAAGTACCAACTTAGCAAGAAGGCAGAACTATTCTAAAAAAAAACCCAAAACCACTCTCTTGTCTTAAAATTACATTACTTCTTTTTTAATATGATACTAAAAAAACCCTCTGCATTTTCTTCGCTTTTTCAGAGCTTCCATAGCTCTCATTTTCATCAGTTTCTTCCACTTTTAAAACACAACTTCTCTTATCTCTTTAAAATATTCTGAAGCATTTCTCACTTCCACAACTTCAGAGAGCCATAAAACTTCCACATCACCAACTGTCAACTGATAATCAGATCTAGTATACCTTGGAAATTAGTATTTGAATTTACTATGGGAAATCTGATGGCACATAGAATGTAATACATACTACATAACTAAACTGAAAGACATCTCTCATGTCAAAACAAAAATCATTAAAATCAAAACTGTGTTCACATTGTAACTGGAACTAATGTGGAGAAACTGCACCTTAGATTTTGGCTTACCATGTATTCATATAGTCTCCTGATAACTTAGAATTAGTAAAAAAGGTCATTATACAGTGAAATGTTTCATTTAATTTAATCACTTTTAAAAATGCAGAGAGTAGCTATACCTGAAGACGAGGCACACTGAGCTTTTACTACTCCATAGCTTCCATACACTGTCAAGTTCTTCTTCCTCGTGGCCTGTTCTCTGCTTATGCCAGAGTCCTCTCTTAATACCATCTGCTCCACTCAGTGTTACAACGCAGACATGTAGGAAAGCTTCAAAAGGAAAAAAATTCCTTACCTTGTTTCCCAGCTTGAAGACCTCATCCAAATTGGTGCTATTAGTGTTTATCATAATGGAATCTGTGTCTCCATAAATCACTTCAAGGTTCATCTAAATGAAACAAAATGCTTTGAAAAACGAAGCAGAACCACTCCATCTTTTACAAATCCCACCTGATTTTCAAGATTCAGAAATATCATTATCTGTATATTATCCCTTAAATATTAAAAAGCAGAAAAATGCAAAGTAAGTTTTTACTGAGAAGTCTGTATATTTCATTACGGCACATTTATAGAGAATAATGAAGCTTAAACCACTGATATATTTTTTTTAAAAAAATCACTGTTCAGTTGTGTACATAAGTAGTTAAAATTTTACTAAGTGAATGCCTGAAAAAATAAGTGAGTGAACAAGTCTAATCTTGAGAAACAGCAGGAACACTAATATTAGAGAAATAGCTTTGGACTGCTAGGACACAAGATCACTTAAGACTCAAAGATCAGTGGACAAATTCAGACTATTCAGATAAGGCATTTAGGCAATGTGCTTGAAAGTTCCCACCACAGTAAGGTATCCTAACCCATTTGTAGCCATCACAATACTATTGCAAAAGAAGTCATTCTGGATTTTAAAAAAAAAAGTAGATACTATATTTCAAGAAAATCTAGTGAAAGTATTGGCTAGTAGATACAGTAACTGAAAATACCACAGTACTGTCCAGACTAGGCTGCTGTTTTTCAGATGGCTTTGTATTTCCATCTTCCTACTCCTGTCTTTTTTCTTCTGCTGCAATGTTTACCTGTGTTATTCCTCCCCTGGGCAGCAGATCTTTCAGCAAACAAGGCACTCCTTTTAGATAGGATCTAGCTACTATGACCCACAAGTTTTGTATCCCCAGGTTGAACTACTGAACAACTATACCTGGAGATGAACACAAACACCTACTTGATTCCTTCTGTCTGACTGACACTCTGCCCTTCATATCATCTCTTATTCTGATCCTTGTAACAGTTCAAATGCCCTGGTTGGAAAAGATTGTGTTCAAACACCAGCCATAATACTCTAGGATAATGGAGTAAACTCTAGACAAATCGAAGCACATAAAAGTATGAGGTGTGTATGAAAGGCATGGCAAGGAAAAAAGTGAAAAGAAAAATCATCAACACTAATAAATGTCACCAAAAAAAATGGGCAGATGCATCCAATTATGTAACGTTAACTTGAAAACATGAAAACCTGATGTCTTCAGTGATGTAAAACTGCAGCATGGCTATGTCCATGTTAAACTCCATAGTCAAAAAACCACCTTTTGACAGAGTTTAATGGTTGCCAAAATATAAACCATAATAAACACTAGAACACATGGTGTAACAGGTCTATGAGTAAACTCTAATTAGCACTGTTGCTAATTTGCTTGAAACAGTTGCACATAGGCTTCAAGCAGGGGCCAGATCATATCTGTGGTAGGAAAAGAAAAAAGCTATAATCCATTAGGAAGGATTACATTTGTAAACCAGGCATCCTAAGAAGTGATTTCAGGTCTGTTTGGGTTACAGTTCTCCTAGAATAAAAAAATTTCACCAGGTGTGCTCTTTAAGGGTGGTTGTTTAATGAAAATGCTCAGCATTACCTTTTGCACCATCTCCTTAGTATGCATCAAAATCTGAAATAAAAAAATAACCAAAGATTAGCGTATGATATAATTACAAGCTAACACATGCAAACATATCCATTAGGTTGCTAACTCCAAATGCTCTCACCTTTCAAAACAAAGCAAACCACCTCTCTCCTGGCAACACAGTCACCTCAATACTCTATTACATGAGTAAATTCTCATCTGACCTTGTATTAATGCTATTATTAACTCCCCTAAAACAAGATTAAAACAAATCTCAAAATTGCATGTGCACACACACATTCTACCTTAGGAAAAAAAAAACTCTGAATCAAATGCTCAAATAAAACCTAATCAGGAAAATCCAGAATTAATCTTCTTTCAGTAATTTAAGTCAGTGTCTCCTTCATATCCATCATCTTATCTCTTGATGTCATTGAATTTTTCCCCCAAAAATTCTGTCATCTTCACTACAGCCTTGATGGTGCTCACTTCAACAAGAACCTAGTCAAAAGGTTGATTATCCTCGTAATGAACTCAAAACGGGTCATCAAAAAGCAAACTCCTTAGAGAAACCAAAGTTGGGACAAGGAGCTGGGATAGAGATTAGATACAGATGTTGAATCAACAGGCAAATCCATGTGTAACCAGGTTTGTTCCTCAGCCAAGAGTGCATCCCCAAGTTCCCCAAACGCTCTCAATAGCTATTCTCTGAACTTTAGGAATAGCTACAGAGACCTCACATGAGTAGGCTCCTGCCTCCGTCTGGTCAGCATGGTGAAGAGGGGTGGAAGACAGTATCATCGGAAGTCACAGAAACAGTTGGAGTGCAGAAAAAACGAAGTAAAACTAGCTTGATGAACAAAATGTGTCACTGCTACAGCAGAAAGGGCTTGGTGAAGTTTGCACAGCTGCATAAGAACCAAGACCTGGCCCACTCCTTCAGTCACCTGGCCATGTTTCCACTGTATTCCCTCTTTCCTTTACTGACAGCATCCTGATGCTCTGGCACACAGCTCCAGATTCCACCCGCTTAATCCCAGTTCCCTGGTTTCAGTCTTTTCCATCCCAGCTCAGCATAACCCTCAGTTCTTTTTCAGCTGGTCCTGCTACTTGTATATATTTATGCTTTTAATTTTCTTCAAGAGGATTAATTTGAACCGCTTGTTGCAGCAATGATAGATCAGTCTATTAGGTGAATCCAAACAGTTTGGTATTCTAAAGGCAACACACTATTTTAACAGGTAATACTAAATTTAATAATCTAGTTTAAATTCTGTTATTTTTCATACATTAAATTGTAATACTTCTTGGCCATATTTGCCAAAAAGGCAGAATTATGACTTGTAGTCAAGAAGTCTGTGACAGGGAGCTGAGCAGTAGAAATTAGCAGGGATGAGGAAAGAAAAAGGACAAACAGGGAAGAGCTGTCCATGCTCAGTGGGAATAAGACCATTTTCAGGGAAATCTCATTACTTTCATAAGGTCAAGGAGCCTAAACTGAATCCAAGAGTCTTTGCTATCACAATATTGACTACTGCTATTGCAGCAAGCAGTTTTTAAAGGTGAAATATCCACCTCTACATAACAGTACACAAACAGGATGACAACACTGTCATTCCTTCAACATTAACAGCAAGTTTCTTTAGTATTTCTGAACATTTAAATAACCACAGTGATGAATACTAAAGTATGATGCTCCACTATGCTTTTTTCAGTTTGTTTTAAATTATGCACCACAGAATTATGCACTGAAAGCTACATTCCCAGGCATTCTTAGTTTTGCAGTGCTTGACTTTGCAAACTTAATATTCTGTTTCAACAGTTTGGTTTTAACATATTTTCTAGCCACTTCCATTTCAAAGCGAAAGCACTGCACCTAAGGATAGACTCACTCTCCCAAAGTACAAAGACACAAACTAAGCAAACATAACATACCATTCCCTTCAAAGCACTTGAAGAAAGGTTACGTTCCAAACCATGATGTAACTTTGACATAGCTGACTCACAATGAATGTACTTATCAGGGTTATTCCCCAAGTACATATGGATACGTATGCATTTATACTCTCTGGGTTAAGTTCAAAATATCCAGCTGGTTTTAAGGACCATCCACTGATGCTGTAAACTACATACTTGGAGAATGTGATGCCTGAACTCTGCTGAAGTCCCAAACTGCAAAAAACACAGCTGGCCTCAATCTTCTATGTAGACAAAGAAGAAAAGGAAAATGGTGAGTCTAACTGCTGATTCACTCTAGGCTGTATGTGCTCAGACACACCCAATTCCATTTTAATCAAAAGCTTAGAAAAAGATATCCTATCCATCTCCTAGTGAGTGATTCAGATGGGACTGCTCCACCACCTATCCATGGAGTTTTGAAATTATTCTAAAGACACACATCACTGGTACATGACATCAAATTTAATATGCAGTAATCAGAACTCCACCTTATTCACCACCCCATCCCCCCTTTCTCTCTTAGCCAACTCCTACTGAGCAAGGTTATGCCTTTGCCTTAATACTCCAAAAGCAAACAGTAGTCCCTGAAACAAAATTTAAAATTGGACAGAAAAATTAAGAGTTTACATGTAAAAGAAAAGAAGGTCTACTATTTTTTCCCTTATTAATCTCTGGTATTTTCTATTTCATTCCCTGAAATAACACTATCTAGAAATAGTTTAAAACATAACTTTTTTTTTAAAAAAATAGGATTACCTCCTACTAAAAAAATTGTTTGGCCACGTAAAGACCATTTCTCAGTTGTCTCCGAGGATGGCAGTGGATGCAGGTAATAACAAGTGGGTCACAGACAAGTTAGCTTCATCAAGTGACTGGCATGTGCTAGTGCTACCCATTCTGACAGGAGATCACTTGTAAGTGCCAACAGCTACAAAACAGAAGGTTATAAAGGCTTGCTAAATTCATTAATAAGGCAGTCGGTAGTTATCTGATTTCACAGCAACACCTGCATATTTATCTTCTCATTACCAATTGGATGATGGAATTTTTTTCAAGCACATTTCAAAAATCTGCCAACTTCAAGTGTAGAAAAAAAAATAAACTTTGTAGTTAATTTTTCCCTTAACAAAGTACAGCTGTTGAGAATAATTGTTCAAGATCTTACCCTGTAATGTCAACTGCAGCAGAACAAAGAGTATTTAATTAGCAAATCTATCCAGTAATTCAACACCTATTATATAAAATGCCTTCGTGATTTTATTCAGGATAATTTGCTAAGAGGGTTATTACTGACATTCAGATGAAATTTAAAATTCCTACGCAAGTCGAGTCATAATAGCAGTAATGATCCCCCCAATCAGGAGATACTGTGTCACACAAGGTTCTTTTGCAATGCAGCAGCCGATTTCCTGACTTCTTAATTCCTGGGCTCAGCTCAGTGAGAGCCCTTCATGCCAATATTTCAGTCAGCAATACATCCTTAATGGGACTCTATTAAAATACCTAGAATAAAAATGACTTTTTTCTTTTTTTTGGTTAAAAAGAATGACAGCACTGCTATCATATCAATCATTAGCAGTTTCTAAGAAATGCACAGCAAAGGAAGGGAGGTTTATAGTGAGGCTGGGAAGACAGAAGAAAGAAGGAAGAGAATAGGAAAATTGTTACTCGGTAGTTTCCTTTTGCAAATAATACTGCACTGCTCATGAGAGCTGGATTGTCTCCTATTGCAGGCAATCTAAGTAGGAAGAATTAATTGCCTGGCAACCCATCTGTACAGCCGTGCCCCCTCCCCCCCAGCAAATATATACTTCTAAAAACCTGTGAACTTCTCAGCACAGTGAACAGCTGTGAAATTCTATTTTAACTTTTTTCTTGTAAAAGCAAGACTAGCAACACACATTCTCCCACCCATGAACTGCAAGTCAATATAAACTGAAAGATTGTAATTGCAGACAAGCAATCATCAAACTGCAAAATTCTCTGTCCTAATTCTACTCCAACTCACTAATTACTTAATTAAATGAGGACGTGATTTAAGAAATGGAATGATTAAAAATAAATAAATATACAAAGAACAGCTTTACTATTATCCATTACATCAAATATTTTTAAAGATTCCTCATTTAAAAACCACCAAAGAGTACCTTCCAATGAAAGGATGCTTATGTGAAAACAAGCTAAGATATTCAAGTTAAAAACCAATGGGACAGGGCACAAAACTAACATACTGATGCAAAGATTTCTCCTTAAGACACACAATTTTACTGTAGATTCCTGGGGCCACAAACATGAAGATACAGAAAGGGAGACTTAAGACCACACTAAAACACTGACCAGAATGATTACAAAAATACTGCACCAAAGATGCATACCAGGGAAAAAAAAAACCAAACAAAAAAACAGCCAGCAACAAAAAAATCACTTATGCATTCACCTTCAACAAGGAGAAGAACTAACACCCTCAGGGCCTTGGCAAAAACTGTATTTTTGAAGACAATATGTTGTTACCTAGTGATCTTTTTTTCCACCTTGGCCATTTATTTGTGCAATTATATAGTTAGACAATAATTCTGTTACCAGTTTTAGTGATTCATATTATCTTGTCCTTCCCATGACACAGAGAAAAAAATGGGCAAGAAAAACTGTGTTCATATGTAACAACACTCACTAATCTACATGAGAAATATTTCTGAACATCTGTATTTCTGCAACCTACTCATTAGCTTTGCTAGTATTTTATGCTAAGTAGCCTCTAGCACTGATAAACCATGGCCACAGGATACTGCAAAAATATTTTATTAAGGAGGATTTTCCAAAAATATTTCTATCACTGGACAAAAAGGCACATATGCCATAGGCAAACGTGAAAGAAAAATGGAAGCCCTGTTTGCCACAAGGAAATGGACTTGATTTAGAAGTTTTAGTGACCAGATTCAAGTAGCTAATAAACTACTGTTTCAAAGAGCTTTCAGAGAGTATTTGCTGTACTTTGACAATACATTCACAGTTGCATTTCCCAAAAATGTGCACTCTCAAGAAATGTTAGCATCAGAAATAAACTCCACACTACCAAAATTTTCCCTTCTAGGTTTTTTCCCTAGAAACACTGAAATTAACTGTCCATACTCCACTCAGAGTTGATAGACATCAATATAACTTTAATGGTTGCTGTGTATAAAACCAGTATTGGATGGTGCACCAAACCCACAGGGAGAATGGTTCCAAGCACTGAAGTAGTGTACACAAGGATCCAGTGATACATGCCAATAAAAGGTAAGATCTTCACTCTCACAAACAACAAAAAACACATTAAAAAAGGCAGTAGTAGATATGTGCTGAACACAACAAAAATCATATGTACACCTTTGTCACATTTTGACAAGGAATGCAGAGATGACAACAAAAACACTGAAGATGATGATGTGAATCAAATTACAACTTGAAGACAATGTTCCCTTGGTGCCAGAAACAACTGTATTTTTAAAATCCTACAGTACCTCTAATTCAAGTATTTGTGGCAAGTTTTGCTGAAGAGAACAGGAAAACCAGAATTAATTCCTTACTAAGTCATAAAATTATTGGTTATTCTGCATAATATATTATGAGCCATGCTATAGTAAAGCAAATTTTGCCTATTTTGGCATCAGGATGAAAGAAAAACCAATGAAACATACTCCTACTGCTTAGGACAAAAGTGGGGGGTGGGAGGAAAAAAAAAAAAATCCCCCAAAAACTTCTGTTAGAAATTAATTTAAAATTTTGGAACTGGAGAAACTGAGCACTCAACAATACTGAGTTCTGACCCCATTTTGTGTTCCCAGAAGCAGTATGAATACAATGTCCAGGTGGATAATGTGCTGTGATAGACATTGCTATGGCATGGGCACCTCCTTAACCCTCTAGAGAAACCCAACACCAGAACTAGGGGCTGTTCCTAGAGAAGCACCAGAGCTTACAGCCTACCTATAGAATTATTTCCTTTCTGACCAACTCATTCAAAACTGAAAATTTAAAACGAATGAAGGAGCAGGGAAATTTTTTCTCTTTGACTCCATGAAAAACTAAGATTCACAACACCAAAAAACCCTTGAAGAACATGGTACTCAAACCAATTTCATCTCATTAAACTCTTAGGAATATTCTTTTAATTTAAAGCCATTAAATAAATCTATGCTTGATGAACATTTCATACTTAGCTGTAAAAGCAAAGGTAGCTTTTCTTAGTAAGAAAACCTTTTGTGCATTTCAAGTACATAGCAACTACATCAAAAGCTAACAGTATCACAAACAACAGGTAAAACCACTTTAATAAGCAAGAATATTACAAGTATCATTTACTATTTCCTAATAAATCTAAAACATGTTAAGTTATTCAATATTTAAATGCATACAGACAAGTATATCCTCCTCAGAAAGCTGCATTTGTTTCAGTGAAATGAACAAAAATTTAGACAGGAAAGCTTTATTCTGCTTTTTTACCAAGTTGAATTGGTTTAACACATCCAGCAATAAAGAATCAGTCTTTCTGTATAAAAAATAAAATTACAAGAACAGTAAGTAATTAAAATTAATTACTTATAAACCACATTTCCTGTTTGGTGCAACAAGTTAGAATCCAGTCAAGGTTTAAATCAGACCAGAGATTTTTCCTCCAAATCACAGCAAAATCTATACCCACATAGGGAAGAATACCCATACCATCCTCCATATCAGGTTTAAGTTGAACTACAGTTTTAGAAATTATCTGTCAAATATGTTAACCGTGTCTCAATCTTGAGATGATAGGAATGCGAGTACTGTCTCATCTCCCAGATAAGTTACTCCTGTAGCCATATAACTAGAAGTCCTAGAGAAATTGGGGATGGGCTCTCAATCAGCAGTGAAGACAGTTTTTCAAAAAGATCAAGTATTTCTGTAAACCAGAAAAAGAAATAAAGCTGATACTTTAAAGACTGAATTATTTTTTTTAAGCAGTGGGTAAACTCAGTGCACTATCCAAGATGATGACAAATTCCTCGTGATTCAAATCTCTCCCACCTGTTGGGTTTGGGGTTTTTTTGAGTAAAAAGCAGAAAATAGGACCTACAACTCTAAGGCTCACCTCCCTTTTCTTCCAACTGTTGAAAAAACTTTCATTACAAAAAAGAAAAGTGTCTTGTAAGAGAGGCCCTTTAAGGCAACAAGGGAGCATGGAGTTTGCAGGAGGTGAATCTGGATTACTTTTCTAAGGTTCTCCTAGCCAGCACCTTTGAAGCAGTAGCCACACCTTGTGTGCATGGAGAGAAGGCAAGGGCTGGGGGAAGACAAGCAAGTGCTAAAGAGCTAAAGAGAAAAAGGGATGCAGAAAACGCTTGCTACTTGATGAGTATTCTTAAAAGAAAAAGGACTTCTACCGAAACACAGTCTTTTTCTTGAGGAACCACAGACATTTTGCAAAAGGTATACTGAACACAGCAAGGCAACCTCTGTCTAGATACAGGTATATTCACTGAAAATGATCCTGACATTTTATAGGAGAGGACATGCTAATCTTGGTAATGAACAGACTGTGTGTGAAATGTTGTGTTCATTAAAAAAAAACAACCAACAAATCTTTGTAATTGGTCTGAACTGCTTTAAACTAAACTGTTCTTTCATCATGACTAAGTAGTTGTCTATCAAAGCAATATCTATTCAAATTCAGAAAAGTATTTTAGCCTCTAATTACCCTCCAAAGAAAGTTCTCTTACCTAATTTCTTAAACGTTATGCAAGATTTTCATAAGGCATATAATTTTGTTTCATTAAATTAAGATATATTTAGACAACATGACAGTTGTTTTTATAAAGTTAAACAATACTCATTCATCCTCCATGGCGGCACAGCTGGTGTCAGCAGCAGGGTTTTGGGTTTTATGTTCATGGATCTCACTTTGAGGACCAAGAATTGCTTGGACAAGGCAGGATCCCTCTGACTACATGGGCAAAATGATCCGAGCCAACAGGCGGCCCAGCCTCGTAAGGAGAGCTTTAAACCAGGACTGACGGGGACAGGACTACATGTCCGTAAGACAGATGCAAACCAGAATGGGAAGCAAAGGGTGCAGCATGACGTGAACAGGAAGGTCCTTGTAATCAACAACACAGGGCCAAAAGGAGCCCTCTTCAAGCATATAAGGGAGTGCCTAAAGGACAGTGTTATAGAGAAAGTGCTAGGACTTTTTCAGGGCATCAGCAGGACTGGGTGACTCTCTGAAGGGCCTGTACACTTATGCACAAGGAATGGGGAAAGGAGAGGAGGAATTAGAAGTCTGCATTTACAGGGCTGTGACTTCAGGGGGATCATGGAAACATGGTGGAAAACACAACAATCACAGGAGGTTCCTAAGCACTGGAAGAAAGCAAATGTCAAAGCTGTCCTCAGAATGGGCAAGGAGGAGGAGACTCCAGGGGACTAGAGGCTGGTCAGCTTCGTCTCAAGCCCTGGGAAAAGGTGGTAGAGCAACTAATTGTGAAAGCAACTGTTTTCCAGAAGCACAAAGCACAGGAAGGTGCTTGGGAGTGTTTGGTGTGGATTTACAAAGGGGAAATCATGCTTCACTAAGCTGGTAACCTTCTGGAAAAAGATGAAGAGCTTAATGCACAAGGGGAGAGCAGTGTCTGTTGTTTATCTTGACTTTAGCAAACAAACTGATGAAATATGGGCTAGGGAAGTAGCCACGGAGGCGGACTGAAAACCGGCTGCACTGCTGGGTGTGAGAGCCGAGCAACCAGGCCTGTGAGAAACTAAGACAAACAGCCTGGGAAAGCAAAAGTTGAGGCTGATTGAAGATTTGCCTCAAACACTCCCAAGACAAAACCATGAGTCACAGGGTGCTTTCTGTGGAGGCCGAAGCTGATAACGCTGCCCGATGTATCTGGGGGAAGAGAGCCCTGTGGAGACAGGACGGCTCCGCCCTGGGGCACCTGGGCAGATTTCAAGGGCCATGTGTCCGGTGAATGAACTTTGCTTCATTATCCACGAAATGCATATTAAAGTTGACACCCCTCAATATGCTAACGA
>NW_020799091.1:84996005-85024548 GCF_003259725.1 Athene cunicularia | reverse complement strand
GGGGGGGGGGGGGGGGTTGGGGGGAGAGAGAATCTGCTGCAGGATGAATCTTGCTGCAAAGAGAAGTAACAGAGTAAGTTTTTCATCATGCAGGATCACATACACAAAGTGCTGGAAACCAGGAAAACTGTTGCTGCAAGTAGAGAAACCTTAAGACACTGTTGCCACCTTTCAGGGTTACAATAGAAAACTGAAATAAATTCAACAAAGATTATTCCAATTACAAAGAATGATGAAACCGGAATGAAACAAGCACTTTTAATAAATGAAGATTTTTACCAAGGTATCTATGTAGGACTAAGTAACTACCAGTGCTCAAGTCTCAGAAACTCACAAACACGTTTGGTACTGATCAAATTAGTGAAAAAGTAGGAGCAGTGCAGGTACCATCTCCAATATGTCCACTGGTGGCTCCTTCAGACTAGTCCCTGTGGCAGTTCTTAACTGCCTTTTTAGGTGATATCAGGGAAAAAAAACAGTTTCAACTCTACATGGGACACTTAACCTTGGCTGCTTCAGGCAGGACCTTGTGATTGCTCCAAGGATGTGAAAAGACAATGAGGAACATGCGTGGTTAATAGCATGAAGTCTCAGCCAAATTTCCTATTTGTCCAGCATGACCTCTGTACAGCACTTGATGAAGCTGGCTTGGATACAGATGTAAAGAGCTCCTGAGGGTCTGTTAGAGTCAGACACAGTCTTGTTAGATTATCTCTTCAAAATGAACTTCTTTCTCTAGATATATCTGACAAAAAAAATGAAGCTGGAGCTCCTCGGGACATAAATAACCCCCAGAAAACAAAGTAAGCATTTACAAATCATGTCAGAAATAAAGCCTACTGGCCTAACGGATGATTATAAAATGTATGCTTAATTTCTGCCAGCACTTAGATCTCAATATAGATTTTTTTTTTTTTAAGAAAAAAAGCTCTTTTAAGGTTTTTACCTATATTTAAACTAACTATAAAAGAAAATTACTAGTTAACAATCCTAAATTGCTTGTTAAATAGGGCTTACAACTGTAAGGCAGGAATAGGAACTACAGGGCGGGTTGGGGCAACTTCACCTTTCAGACTCTTCCTATAAGGACATACAGGAAAAAAGAGCCCATGTCAGTGGAAGCTACTGCCTATTCACAGACATCCACAATAACATACGTATTATAGACACTTAAAGAAGCTAAGGATGTGGTTCCATGTAGAAATGGAAACATGCTCCATGATACAATTTTCTGAGTACTCCTGTTGAGAAGACCTGAGCTTCATGCAAAAGAAAATTCCTGAAAGAGACCACCTTATTATCAGCCTTTAAGATTTCAGCAGTTAATGGCCAATTGGTCAATTACCAGAAATTGCAGTCTAGAGCATATTTAATACCATTTGTGGCCTGCCTCACAACTGAGGACACCTGCACTGTTGTTAAAAACAGAACAAAGTTAGAAGCTTATCAAATCATTCAATCTGATTTTTCAGGACTATGAACTCATAAAAAGAAATGACAGTTTCAGAAGTTACTTTTATGTATTAGTCTGTTGTTAAGCACTCCACGTACAGCCCACCCATTTCAATATTTAGAGTTTTGAAATTAATAGCAGTATGGCTTCATTACTAATGAAGTCAAGTTGTTAAGTTGTCATTGTATAATACCACAGGATATGGATTTTTTTTGTAATTGTAAAGAATATGGAAATACAAAGACTAGGAAAACAAACAAATGTATTTAACCTTTCAACGTGACCCTCTAGGAATCCAATCCAAACACTGACTTTTAGCCACATATCAGATTAAAGTAGTGGAGTTTTGCCACTCATTCAATCCACATAATTCACCTAAAATGATATTGCTCAACAGGAAGACATTTCTATTCTAATGATGGAAAAACCTTAATTACAAATGCAACTAAAGCACGCTACTTCCATAAATCCATTACTGCAAGAGAGGCATGCTGATTATTTTTTAAATCCTTAATTTGTCATTTAGACCTACTGTTATCTCATTTGTAAAGAATTCAAAACACATTTGCACAAAACTAGATTTCTAAAACATTAACAATGTTTATAAATCTCTCACTTATTTCCCTACAATTTGACAGGATTGATTTTGTGTTACATGCTTTAACTCAATCAGTCTTTGACTTTGGAAATTTTCATTTAAATTCTTCATCCCACAATTTCTGTTAAAGAAAGAACATCACAACCTAAAGGTTTTGTTTAATCTAAAAACATAGCTAACAATCTTTCCTTCTTATTACAGGAGTTTGAAACATTAATAAAAAACTCAGCTTTCACTCATATGCCAAGGAAGCCTTCTTTCAAAGCTCTCTCTTGCTCTTACTTTTCAGTTTAAATAGAAGGCACCAGCACTAATTTAAATTATTGTCACACCAGTCATTCAATATCCTCATTAGAATTATATCTGAAATGAGACCTGCAGGGCCCTGAGAGAAGTTTTAGTGCCAACGTACTAATCTCACCACAAGCACTGGTCAACAGTAGCTTGATTTCATCCACTGCTATTATAGATACAAATGTTGCTAAGCTTCTTTTTAATGCCTTTAGATTACTACAGATGCCTAAAATAAACAAACAAACAACCCCCAAAACAAAGATAGACAGGCATACATTATAAGAACAGAAATCCCTGTAGGAATTTTCTGGTATTATAAGATCCTGTTTTGAACTGAAAAAAATAACAAAAGCAAAAAATCACAGAATCATAGACTGATTGAGGTTTGTAGGGACCCCCAGAGATCATCTGGTCCAACCCCCCCCAGCTCAAGCAGGATCACCTAGAGCTGACTGCCCAGGAACACGTCCAGACACCTTTGAGTATCTCCAAAGATGGAGACTCCACAGTCTCCCTGGGCAACTGTGCCAGGGCTCAGTCACCCTCACAGTAAAAAAGCACTTCCTGAGGTTTGGACAGAGCCTCCTGTGTTTCAGCAAGAAAAAAAATGTATCAGTCTTACCATTAAAACGGCACAAACACCATGAAAAAAGCCCAGACACATTCCCTTTAGAAAACAAAAGAATATCAAGTGCTCATGAAAAACTCAAGAATACACCTGTTCACCAAATTCTGGGACACTGAAGAGATATTGTGCTTTCTGACATAGGTAACACTAATTTTAGTATGCCCTGATGGGATGCAAAACAAGAGATTTGAAAGGATTTTCTCAGGAAATATACATGCAATATGACTGATAAGAGACATCTGTTCTCTTTTATAAGGTCATGTTCTTTTCTGAGGCAGGGTATCCTGGAGTCTTTAATGTTTATTAACCTAGACATTTATTTTGACCATATGTACACATAAGCATTTATAGGAAGGTATACACCTTAATATGCAGGGTCAAGAACCAACAGCAACCTGACTGAGACCAATAAAAACCTTACCTTAAAATATTATCTAGAATGGATTTTATTACATCTTTCTCAAACTTATGATCTTATGATACAGGCAGCTACAATCTTAAAAAGAAAAAAGGCTGAAGTGAACCTTGACAATTCATCTACTAGCCCATCACCATAAGGTTATTCAGATCAGCTACATTTAACTACATGTCTATAATGAATCAGATGTCCCATCCACCTGAACTACTATGATTTTTCTGTTTCAATTCTCCCTTTTCATAAGCAGTTGCTCTGCTACAATCCATCACATAAGAAAACTGTCACAAAGCTGAAATATGGCAAATTCAAAGTATTTGAATATTTATTTGATTAAAGTATAGAAGATTATCCTTATTTGGTTAAAGTACAGAAGATTATCCAGTGGAAGAGAAAGGTAATTAACATCTAATTTCAAAGCTTTTCAAATGAGTCTCATCCCAACCACACTGTAAGAGTTCTACACTAAAGAAGTTTCTCATTTTCATTCAAAAAGGCACACCTGGCAGACCAACAGTAACTGTACGAAAGAGAAAACAGAAGACAAAGAGGCATTCAGAGCAAGCAAAAAACATGTTCCCCACTGTTCCACATGTGCTTGCAGTTATATCATCAACTAAGTAACATCTGACTAAATGAGGTACACTCACCCTAACAGATAGAGGTAATTTAACAGGTTAGATAGCGGAGAAAAGATATTTAAATTGCCTGGAAGTTGAGCAATAAAAACAACTTAAGAAAGCCTGTAGCATACAGCCTCCTAGACTGACTTTTGAAAAGGGTTTGCTGACACTGCTGGTGGTTGAATTTTCAGGCTTTAAAAACAAAATCATCATGCAGGTAGGTAATTTTTCTACACCAGCAGAACAAAATCTCAAGTCTAAGCTGGGCATTTACAACGGGCCTTTCTTCCACCAGGTTACAAAGCCAAATGCCCAGCACTGCCACAATGCCCATGCAGTTAGGACTTCTGCAAAAGATGTTGCTTGCTTTAAGAGAACATCTGCTGTTTCTGGTATTAAACAGTTTTATTTCCTAATACTGCTAGCATCCTTTTCTCCTGCGGCTTTTCACTATGCTGCAGAAGACGCAATAAGCAACGCTAGGAAAACAAAATGACCAACAAGGACTTCTGTGGGATTCTTCAAGCACATGACAAGTTTTGCAAGCATCCTGGTAATACAAGGAAATGGTTCATATATTAAAATACTAGAAGTTGTTACCAATACAGAAATTCTACATGATGAGAATAGTAAAGATACTGTTTAGTATTAAGTCTTCAAAAACTAACATGGAGTGAAAGCCAATTTGAGGCTCATGTCAGAGCGAAGCCTACATAAAAAGCAGTGATCCAGGAAAAACATTAAAACCAGCAATCTCTTTATTTGTCTTTCAAAGGATGACATTTTACAAAAATCACCTCTGATCTCAACAGTGAGCAGTATTTGAGGGGTTTGTGAGGCAGACACCTTCCATACTAATGTCTCCTCATAGAAAAAATGGGGACAGCTATACCCTAGAAGCATAGATGTCCCACAAATCCAAGCAGTAGTTCCCAGTGAATGCTTGGAAGGAGGAGACTGCAACATTTTAAGATCAGGTGTCCCTCACCCCCCTCTGCCAAAATAACAGATGTATCTTGGAGCAGAAGCAGCTTTAGAAAAATACTCCAATTGCTGCTCCTGCTGTGGAGACAGGAATTTATGATGGGCTACGGGAAGCACCCCACTGGCCTCAACTCAGAAACACCGATGAGGGCTGCATCATAAAGGACTTGCACACTGTGAGGGACTGCCAAGCATACCATAAAACAAGAACACCAAATTACAATCTTAATCTTGCTTCCAAGGCCTGTATTTTCAGCCCTCAGCATAGATTTTCCCCCCACAGAAAGCTTTAGGTGTCAAAAGGTTCATAGACTTGTCTCACTGATTGATTTCTGGTCTAACTGATTTGTAAGGCTAATTAAGACATGGCCAAACTGTGTCCATGTCTTACTTAACATTAGTGTTCAAGCAAGTTTCACACAATCTGATTAAAATTGACTAAAAGTGTCTTACTTCAGTAATCACTTAGACAGAATGAATTTTACATTAGCAGGATCAAGCACACGTCAGGCCTCAGTGGAAATGAAAAGGGCTTATAGTAATAGGATTTATAAATCCACCACATTAGGTTAATGGCTAAATGATTTACATGTAACTTTTCCCCCCTCCTCCTCACCCTTCAACTCACACACACACAAAAAAATCCTATATTTGGCACTTATTATAAGTGCCAAGGCAAAAACAGCCGTTCTTTCTAATTAGCTGAAAATTAAAAGCCACAAGTGATCCTTCATTAACTCTTTCATGGCAGAAATAATCAATTAGATTTTTATAAAGCCAGAATGCTTGAAGACCCTAATGACCCATTTCAAACAAACACAATGAGCTATCTACATGAGCATAATGAAGTTCAAATGGTTTGAACCAATAAATATGCAACTGATAAAAGTGAGATACTTATTCCTTATAAAATTGGCAGTAATGGAGTTCTTCATATGACTGTTTTCAATTGCAGAGAAGACTCTAAAAGCCCTGGCTCTTTCTCAGCCAGCAATTCAATCCAACAGTTAGTAGCAGTTACTAATGATGCTGGAATATAGATGGCTTAAAGCCAACCCTCCCTCTTTGCAAGTGCTGGAATGTCCTACACCATGTGGTAAACCAGGTGCTTTGTTTTGTTCTTTTGGCAGCTGAAGCTTTCATTTTCTGGAAATTTGAAAACAGTCATTCAAGCTCAGTCCCTGTAGCAGCAGTCACTTGCATCTACTCCATTCACAGATACAAGCATGGAAAAAGCTCATCCCCCAAGTTCTACCTGTCCCCCACATCTCCCAAAAGCTAATACCAGGTCAGGTGAGAAGACTAAAAGTGCACGTTAAACACACACCACCACTATATTCAGCAAAATTAATTAAAAATTGTTGGATTACAAGGTCAACACTTCGCAATCATATAGTGCTTTGCATTTTCAGGTCACTGTACAGACATTAATAAATGAATCCAACACCAGGATTAAGGTTAACTACCAATATCATGTTTAAAAATAACTTATAAAGCATCTACCCGTTGTCACCAGGCACAATTACATTATCACCACCTCGCTTTCTTTTCATGGCATTAGGAGGCCAGCCAGCTGGTTGAGCAGCTCCCCTTCCCCTCCTTTACAGTCCAGGTCAGGAACACAGTGCACCTACGCATCCAGGGGTACCCAAAACTTAGGGTTTATAGACATCAGTCTGCTTCTCTTGGGAATTTACTACAATTTATTTTTGTCCCAAACAAGGGCTCTATTAGATGAAAGCACCTCAGAAGGAAGCTGCTTGCTGTCCAGCCCCAGCCTGGTGGCCCAACAACAGCAGCAGCATAGCCCATCCCTGGTCCTCCACTCTGCTCCAGCCGCTGGGGTATCGGGTTCACATTCTTTCCCCACAAACACTTGTCCAGTGTCACACAAAAGAGTGACCAACAAACCTGATACAGGGCCGTTAAATTCAGACAGCAAGGCACCACACAATGACCTTTAGAAGAACGATATTAACAGGTGGCTGGTGTCTAATACAAATAATTATATTACACTTTAGCAGCATGGACCAAAGTGGAAACACATTGTCTTGTCATCAGCAATTGAATAAGCCAAAGTAATATTACCAGAATACCCTTTTAACACTCCCCTTTTACCTCCCCAACTACAGAGAACACTTCCCGCCGCAGTGCACGGCCAGCGAACTCCCAAATCTATCACAAGGTATCTCATTTGAAAATTTCACCAGGGTATCTGACATTCCTATCTCTAAGCAAAAAGAGCCCTGCCACTGTTGGGAGATCACACAGGAATCCTTCGCAATTAAATTCAAGCGTTGCTTATTAAATTACCCTGTCTTTCCTCTTGGAAGCAGTCCACTGAAAATACATCCCTACTTCAATTAAAAAGAAAGAAGCTGGTAACATAGGTGGTCCTTAGCAAAGTTCTTCAAAACCTGGAAGAGAAACTACACTACAAGTGATCATATTAATTGCTCCTGCTCACTAGTTAGTTTTTCCAACATCAGTCATCTCAAGCTAGCAACGGTTTTCATCAACCTTTAACCCTGAGACTAGTCACTGTTTTGACAGGACAGACAGCTGCGGCAAACGGCTGCAACCTTTTGGGACAGAGAGCAATTTCTGACTATGTCCACAGCTGAACTACACCTCACTGGGGTGCAGAGAGGACCCATGGTGTGCACCCTCAGGCCCTTGCAAGGCTCACACAGCCCGAGGGGTGCATGCCACCGGCAAGTCAGGCTGCACCGCGCACAGGGCCAAGCGGCAGATCAGTTTCCTGTCAGCTGCGACATGGCCGACACTTAAGCTGCTTAAAGTCTTCTCATTCTTCACTTTAGAAAGGGGAGGGCAGGTTCAAGGACACTCCAGCCTGTCTAGTGCATAGTAAGGAGAAAGCTAGGAAATCACACCTCGAAACAACAGTGTAAGCAGCAACATACAGCTCAAACATCCACACACAGACAGATGGTGGAAGTACTTGGAAAAACAACAAAAACCCCAGCTACAGAGAAATAAATACATCAATGAAGGACACTGCTCAATCTTTCATGCAATGGTACAAGTCATGTCAGCCTTCTGCTCCTACAGCAAGAAGTAACAAGTGGCACATTTTGTCTGGGAAACACTTCAGTTGGGCTGGAAAAGCAGTGCAGGGAAAGAGTAAAAGGAGTGCCGGCGCAGGACACGCAGCTCAACAACTGCAAATCACCATGCATGGCGAAAGCATCCTGACAGACCCAGAAAAACATCCCTCCCAGGGAAAAGCAGATCCTTGCTCTCTGGGCAGAAAACGGCCCCTCCCTTTGATTTAGCCAGAAAGCAAACCAGAGTCTGGGCAGCAACTCCCAATTTCATCCTCTTGAAAGAAAATCAGTTTGGATCAGCCAGGAGGATGCTGCTGGCTGCACCTGCATCACCTTGGAGTTCAGCAGCAACCTGTCCTCCCCTCATCACCTACCCCACAGCCCAAACACCTCACTTCAAACAGGTGTGAGAGTTGAATTTTACACAACAGCTTTGGGAACTTCATTCCAGACTCCCACCTTGATCTATAAGCAACATGATACTCAACTAGTGAGGCCAAAAAACAACAACAGTGGTTTTGACAAATTTGAGAAATTACTAGAAACACAAAATGTGGATGCTTTGGGAGTGAAGACAATCTAACACTTGAGGGAGGGGTGGAAGGACGAGAGAGAACTATTAAAGAAGAATCTGTAAGGAAGGCAAGTTAGTAAGAAACAAAATAGAATTGTACAATACACTTCCAGTACCCTTATACATGTAAAAGTACCTAAGACCTGCTCTAAAAGGCTTTCCTCCACGACAAAAAAAAAAAAAAAAAAAAACCCAAAAATCCCACCCCTTTGCAGCCAGTGGCATCTTTTTCTACACATTAAGGAGATATGCAAGGAAGTTTTGGCTCCCCTGCATACGTGGTTCTTCTCTGTGTCTTCAGCGCTTCACTTATCCCTTTACCTCTTTATTGCTTTTTAATATTTTGAACACTGGAAAAACAGCAAAACCACAAAAGACCTAACCAAAAAAACCAGTGTCAAACAAGCAGCATGCAGAGCACCATGTACTACAGTGACACACTAAGTTACCCTATTAACAATATGCATATACATATGAGTCAAACCATCACCTCAAGAGTTAATGCTTGACTAAAGTAAGTTAAGAAAAGGAAGAAAGTGGAAGGAGGGAAAAAATAATAGAACAACTTTGTTCTAGATCTTGATTGCATAACACTTGGGGTAAGAGGGCCCTTTGTTTTCTTTTTTACTGAACTGTGGTTAGGTGTTCAGGCCTCTCAGACAACAAGGAGGTGCAATCCACTCAGGCCACTCTTAGTTTTTGTTTTTAGTAGCTTAACAAAAGTACACTGGAACCTGAAGCAAAGCACATCTGCTGAGCATCTGAAAGACTACTAGACCAACAACCTGATCATGCCTGGGTTCCATGAGGCCTTTATCTCCATCTCTGTGTGGTCAGATGCACTATGGAGAAGCCAGGGTGGTCAGACCAACATCTTTCATGGTTTTTTATTATGTCAGTGAAAGCCAGACAACTAAGCTTGAAAACAGCATTTTTACAAGCAAAGTTCTCCCTGTTATCTAGAGAAGATAGCTTGTTTCATGGAGATTGTACTGAAGTTTGAAGAGGAAAAGGCTGCAGTGAGACAGCCAAGGGACATGAATACTTCAAAGCAGAACAAACGAAGCTGGACTTTGTCATTTTGCAATAAAATGTGAAGTCATGTAATAGTGCCCTTTTAAGCCACTTGTGACTTTTAAGACTTCAATTAAGTGCTATTAGTACAGACAGATAGACATACTAAGCTGTTATTTACTTGGGGTGATACCCTTGTGATTTGTAACAGGCAATGAAAATATCCCAAAAGAGAGATGGAGTCTCCTGGGCAAGTTGGACTTATGTCACAGGCAGAACTGCCTGCACATATGCCATCTTCAGTCACTCATCCTCAGCAAAATTTTAAGATGTCTGGACTTCAGGATTTTCCAAAGAACTTGCAAGCACAGGGTTTGACATCAGCAAGCAAACATCTTTCATTCTTTATATACAATTTTTTGCAAATATATACAAAGCTGCTAGAAGTGGAGGAAAGTCGTACGAAATTTACAATCATATTGTCGAGCATTTGTTCTCAGCCACATCTATAATACAGTTTTGATGCAAGAAGGGATGTTTTTTTGGGTTTGTTTTGCGTTTGGTTTTAATTAATGAAGTCGATTTGTACATAAACACTTTTTTGAAGGAAATGACTTGTCCTCAGTGAAAGAGAATCCAACTGGCACATAATTTTATCTAGCAAAAACAGTTACACATTGTGTCACACTATGTACTGACAATGTAAACGGCAACACAGTCCAACAAAAGCAGATTTCTGTCAGAAATCGTAACTTCATTCATATGTTCAAGATCGTGCCATTTTCCTACTAGCTACTAGGCAATCAGTTTTTGATATGCACACATATTGTCCACAAAAGCCACTGAAGCACACATAGATCAATATGCATCAAAATTTCCGCAAATTAAAATTGCATTAGTCTCATAGTTATAAAAGCTATTTTACATTAAGAAATATACAATCAGACTTGTATGCTGTACTAATACCTAAGCAAGTCACAAATTAATCCCAAAGCCTTCCTATCATGCTAGGTATCAAGACATCAACATTCTTCCATGCAAGGAATATAATGAGCAAATGCTCATAAGTACTTTTCAAGCAATCACTCAGATTTGTGATAATAAATAATATTGCATGAAGAAAAGACATTTGATTCACATTTATTAATAGATTAGCTATAGGTATACTTATCACATCCCTCAGAAGACCCTGAGCTTCGCAGGGATACAAACCTTACCTTGAACTACAGACCAGAACAAAGACCTGAAGAACACACCTTCTTCAACTCATCCACTTTCTCAGTATTAACAGCCTTAAAAAAGGAGAAAAGATTGCAATAAACTCATTGGGACTCTCCCTTGGCACTCGTCCTCAGGCACAGGTGTAGTAATGCTTTGCTGCACATCAGGAAGTGTCTCTAGCCAATCACTACACCCAGAAGATAAATCCTGCTACGCCAGAGAGAGCTGGGCCCACGGCAGTAGGGTAACATAGTCTTTAAGCATGGCACAGCACTCAGCCACCAATGTCACAGGATCCCCTCCTTGCAATTCACTCTTCTTCACAAGGGCATATCTGCTACCCATAAAACCTTGGATCATCCCAATAGCAAAAGCTCTTGAGTCTCCAATGTATGCTTCTAAAACGTTCCCTAGCTTCTTGTACAAGAAAGCTTATCTAAACAGACTGCAGTTCAACCTATCTTCTGGTCATAGTCTCCTATTTCACCTCAGAGCCTGAAAAATAGGCAACTTGCAGTAAGCATTAAAACAGTTAAAACTTAGAGTGATATAGAAATGTTAAAATCTTGCTGTTTATTCCATTAAGTATTTTTCTGTTCAGAAATCTTATTTAATCTCTTCAAAAATTCATGACAAGAAGTACTATCCCAAAACCAGAAAATATAAAAGCATACAAAATTTCTTAACATATTTAGAAATGAAATTAATTATAGTAATTTTATCCCTCCCGAGTATGGTCTGAGGAAAGAGACAAACTGATGATCAGAGTTATAACTATATAATAAGCAGTAAACATTTCAAGATTGAACTGAGGCAAATGAAGCATCACTTTATCCTTGCATAATGCTTTACACAGATGTAGACTATAGCAAACAATTTCCTTAAAACAAACTAAAGATACCAGATCACGCACACCTGGGAAGGAATTACAGGAAACCTCATAAACATCAAGTACACGAACAAAGAACCCCATGAGCATTAAACAAGGTAAATACTGAAAGGTCCAATCCAAGGGATTATTGAGTACCAATTAAGTACAAATATTTTTATGATATGCCAGACAGGTAACATTGTTCCCCTCTGGCTGACCACACATGACTTCTTATAACTATGCAGAATCACCTTTATCAAAGATACCCAATTCATTCAAATTCCATCCAATTCATCTGTCACATAAATTGTAAGATCTCAGTGGGGCAGAAGACTGCAATGATCCTTTATTGACTTTCCTGTATAACACGTGGGCCATAAAATTTTACTAAATAGTCTCTACTTCAAGCCTGTAGCTTCAGATTGAGTGACAGCATAATCTTTAGAAGCAAGGAACATGATCTTGATTAACAGAAACAACAAGAAATTCACCACCACCTCTATGCAACTCCTTTGCCACGAAGTTAGCGAACAACTGAAACATGGCTCATTTATGCTGCCAACTGCAGTGACTCTGAATCTGCACCAACAAACACAAGAAACTGATCACGTAAGAGGACCTGTAAGACAGTGAGCAGGAAAGAGGAGGAGGAAGACATGAATTGCAGATGCTGAGTCCAACCACACACATTTGGGACATCAAGACATTTACAGAATTGTGATTCTTGGCTCCTCTGATTGGCAATGGTCTCTATCACAGCAGGAAACTCTAACAACACAATTGCTTCAAGACTTTATTGAGCAAAACTGAAGCAGCCGGCAGTCTACTGCATGACAAAAGGTCTACTAAGAACTTCAGGACTGAATCATCAAGCCCAGCCCCCTAAAAACACGTATCAATCCTATTCATAAAGATATCTGGATCCCTTTTAAATAAGGTGAAGTTGGTTTTTTTTGTGTTTTGGGGTTTTTTTAGCTTCACTGGCCATGACAAACAATTTGAGATGGATATCTGTTCTCATCGAGCCTCATTTCAGGGCCCCTATCACTGTGGCCTTAAAAATAATTTTTGTTTCAAAGGAAACTCCTGGAGGAAAATGTATTTTGTTGGCTCAGAGTAGTATGGTCACAATGCCTGCTTGATTATTCCCTTGAGGTAAACAGACTAAGGAGGAAGCTTTATCATTATTCAAACAGATGGGTTATTAGACACATAACATCAACAATTTTAGTAGCTTCAAACACAGAAATTTGGTTTTAATGCTTAAATGCCAAAATGAATTCACTGATGAGGAACCCTCTATGCTACCAAATAGACACACCCAATATATACCATTAGAAGCATCACGTCTCCAGTGTTATGATTTAACAAAGTATTCCTACTTTTCCTTCCTTACTGAAAAGTAAAATGTCCATTTCGGTTGTTCTACACATTTACAAAGGTTCCTTTACATCTTCACAGGTAGCACACAAATTAAGCTGCAGTGCCCTGTACTTCCACATTTATAACTTCTCAGCTGAAGAGTAATGGTTATGAGAACGTCCTACTTTTTTTCTACACTGCTCACTCTTTTGATTTTGGGCAACTATAATTTCTTACAGGAGATAATTGTCATAATTGTAAATACTAAAGATCAGAACAAAAAAAAAGCCCCCTAAACAGTAGGTTTAATACCTTAGCTTAAAAATATCCAAAATTAAATCCTGTCTTCAGAATTCTTCCTATAAAGTTGGCTCACTCCATGTGCATGAGTGTTTAAAGTCTTTATAATGTCTCTGCATAGTCCAGATTCTAACCAGTAAACTGATACTACTCAAAAAGGGCAAACTTACTATGGCTACAAAGAACCATCCACTCTAAGATTCCACAGATGCTTCTAATACAACATACTAAGCAGTGCACCATGCAAAGCAGCTATCCACCCTTTTCACTTGAAAAACAGTGACATCTTTAAAATTCATACATGAGTAATGTCCATCCACAAAGTACATTCCACATTCTGTTATTCTTAAAGTAGAGACTGAGAAGAAGTTTTTGTGGCAGAAAGAGAAAAATTGAGGCAATCTAGTGGTTAGGATTTTTCATTCCTGGAAACAAGAGTTTTCCTGGGATGGGATAAATACCTGACCTGCTGTGCACAGTTCCTGAAAGATGGTCCTAAATAAAGGTCTGCATGCTGGCATGGGACTTAAAATAGTATCAAAACCCCCATCAAGATACTTAAAAATCTGGAGATTCAGCACCTGAACCTTCTCCTGATGGCAATTTGGAGAGTGACCAACAAGAGGTAGTGCTCAATCACACTGCTATTCCACAGTTTCACCACTGGAATTTTCCCTTTTTTCACTCATTAAAGTGAACTTCACTTGTAATTAATTTCTGATATAAACCCTATCATATTAAATATAAGCTTATGCATTAAATATGTATTGATTAATAAAGCTTTATACTTACTAGATGTTAATCCAGTAAATTTATTATTTCTTCTATCAGACACTTGTAGGCTTATACAAGCCACATTATAATACACCAGTGGCACACAACAGAATAATTATTTCAGGGTTAAATTCCCATGGAGTCTAGCAACTTCCACAACTCTGAATTTTCCATTTTAACCGAATCACAACTTCTGTTCAAAAAAAGTTTAATGAATGTGATGCTAGGTATTTAGTCTATTCTAGGAAAATGAGAGATGACCTTCACTCTAGTAGCAACTGGTTTACACTGTCCAGCTATGCATACAAAGGCATTCTGTTTGCTTTGAAGGCTCGCCCATGCCAGGGGTCGATGTCATTGATAGATTACGGCTATTGACATTGCTATCGTTCTCACACAAAAACTTTATTAGCATAACAGAAGATCTGAAAGTGTGCTATCCCATTTTCTAAAAATCTTCCCCATCTGCTGCTGGGTGACATATGTAGATCACCTTCTCTTGCCTATTCCCTAGAATACAGCGGGCACTCAAACTCCACAGGAAGGGTCTGGCTGCATCTGTCTTGTGAGCAAGGCTATTGTTTACGAGATAATTACTCTGGCTTTGTTAAGTTGCAGCAACAAGCAAGAATGAAATCACCTAATAAGCCAAGTTACCTAGTAAGACAGCACATTATAACAGCAATGATTGCATATAAACTTTGAATCCCCTTTAGTGCCAATTAATTTCAAGAGCATTAGCACCAACAGTAAGTGAATACGAAGCAGTTTAACTAATTAAAGCTTACTACGTAATAGGTAGCTTCAATTATCATTTTTCATGTTAGTCATCTGAAACAGTAATGATACATACAGCTGGAAAACATATAGAATAGGGCCTGCCTAGTCCCACAGCAACAGGTAAGTGAAGCAGTTTTTTGAAACTATGTCATGCACTTTCCTAGGAAAAGTGCTAACTAAGCCTTATCAACAAACAGCAGATGGCAACAAATGTGCCAAGAGGCATTTCATCCTCCAGGAAGAGTTCAACACAAGGCATTAGCAAAAAAGGAGCAGAGTTGCAAGCACGACTTCCACAGATCTTACCCAGCTGCTCTCTTATGCAGGAAAAAAATGAAGAAAAAAACACCAAACACAAAACTAAAACCTAGTCAAGCAGTGATTATCACTCTAACATCAGACTTCACACATAGTCCGTCTACATTTCTTTCCCAGGAAGTCCAGTACCAGGTGCAGTACAGCAAGGCAGCTGAAGACCTTTCCTCTATGAGAAGCTTATCAGCCCCCAGAAAGAAGGAATTTGTTTAAATCCAGACACTGACTCTCCAGTTTGACTTACAGAGAGTTCAAGTGTTGGGTTTTGTTTTTGTTTTTGTTTTTTTTTTTTTTCTATTTTAATTATATGTAATGAATAGAACTAATTATCCAAGCTTTTTTGACTTCTTGTGCACTTTTGGATCCAGTGGTCTCACAGACGAAGTTGCTTACCTCCCAGTGGGATGCAGTGTTCCCCATCACCTCTTCTGAGTATTCAGTGTTTCCAGGTTAGTTTTCTGACTTGAAGACCCTTAAGCTATCTTCTCTAAATAGTTTTATTTTATTCTTGAAATTTAACTTCTTAACACACTGACTGAACTAAACGCTGAGGTAAAATTCATTTTCATGCTTCTCCCCTAGGTTTTAACTTCAAGGCTCTGCAGTTACCAGAGAAGGTGCTAATACTGGACAATTATTCTCCTTTTGAACTACCCATTGACAATTCCACTCTTCGTTTCATTCCACCTCCATCCCCAAGTAAGTACACACCAAAAAGGATAATTTAATACTTGTTTGGGAATAAACATGGAAGACAGAAAAGAGAAACACAGAAGTAAAATAATAAAAAGGAAATCAATTACTTGTTGTTTCAGAAAATCTTTTTTCAGCCCATGCCCTTCTTTTTTCCAAACACTTTAAGTACAGCTGACTTAACATTTAAGTACCTGTGCCTATTGCATTTAAAAAGCCGTTCAAACCAAAGGAGTTCTTTCATTATGGGTATGCATATTGGCTCAGGTCTTCCCACACTCCATCTCCCCCAGCATTCACTGCAACAGGTCAGAACCTCAGAGAGCACCAAAACCTCCTTCTGTGGAACAAGGGTGAGTCACTGGTCTCTCTACAATTGGATAACTGTAGTCCTAAATCAACTATTGGCCATGACACAAATATTTAAAATTAAAACCAAAACCTCCATGTTATGCAAAGCATACAAAAAGTTGTTTCTTTGATTTTTTTTTAAGAAAAACTTATTACATCAAAAAAATCCAAACACTATCAATGATGCCTGATTCCAACACTGTCTGAAGAGCTCAAATGGTGAAAGAAACATCACGTTCTATAAAATTGCAAAAAAACCACCTTACGTTCCAGAGCTCATAGCACGTCTGTGATGTTCTATGTACAACACAAACTATTAATAAACTATTAACCCCAGTTCCTCTCAGAGAGAAGGGCAGACAGACAGTCACAAAACAGGCTTTCCTTACATTAAGATGGAAAAGGCCAGGGACAAATACTAAGTCAGTACTGATACTTGATAATTGTGATAATCTACTACCATGCATGCCTTAAATGCTCTTCGAAGCAAAAAAGAGTTGCTTGGCTTAGCAGGGAGGCTCTCCCCTATTATGCAGACCAGCTGAGCTAAAAGCTATGCAGTACTGTATGGAATAACAGAAGGATCATTTCTGGAATACTCAAATAAATGCCACTTCATACTGCTTTACCATCCAGATCTCCCCCGGCTGATCTATTCCTTTTTCCATTTTAAGAAAAAAGTCAAAACAAAAAAAAGAAGCAAGATCTATGTGCAGAAGGAAATAACTGACTTTAAATAAGTTAATATAATAAACATCAGACAAGAAACATTTATTCCTACAGTGAAAATTAATGAAAAGGAAACTGGGACAGCTGCACAGTCCAAAATTGGCACTGATTTTCAGAGAAGGAATAGGATCCCTGAAACTATTACTAGATGGCTCAGGAATCCCTGGCAAAAAATCAAACAGTTTCTTAAAAAAAATTGCTGTAATTTAACACAGTATTTATGACAGAGCAAAGTGACACAAGCTTACACTCCAGGCTGAAAACTGAGACACACAAACAAAAGCCACGATTTATTAATCTTCCCTTGGTCAGCATGTCAGAAGCCCATCTTTCTGGAAAACGAAACCCCAACTAGAAGACTTGCTCATATATGAAAGACCTTCATAATTATTTTGTTTAAATATTTGAATAATCAAATCAAAGTTCAAGATCCACCACTAAAGTATCAGATGGCAAAAGGTCGGTACACTAAAGGAGGTGGGGAGGAAAGGGAGGGTTGTTTTTATTTGAATGGAAGAAAAAAATGCGTATTTGTTATGTAGTTATAAAATAAGCCAAGGTTAGGGCAGAATTTTCCACAGAAGCCTAAGAGCAATCAAAATCATTAAGAATGCCAGTAGATCCCTATAAAGTGCAAGCATCTGCCTCCCTTACCATCAGGCACTAATTCCAGCTCTGGTCTTAGAGAAACACAAAAATTGTAGCCTTCTGCAAAAAGCTATCACAGAACATTGGTCCAACTTATCAAATAGCATGCAAATTAGGAGGAAAATTCAGCTTTTCCCCCAAACTTTTTCAAATAAGTGGAAGTTTCCCACTGTAGGAGTATTACAGCTAATTCAATTTATACATAAGTCAGCATAATATACTTTTAAAAAGTGGCATCTTTTATAATCTACCCTTGATTCAGCAAGACATTTTTATTCCAGGATGAAGTGTTTCAGTCCCCTACATTCAGCCCAATCTTGTTACAAGTCAGAAGTATTGTTCTATGATTTACATAAAAGCATTTCCACTGAACTAAGTAGCAACTGACAGATAGGGTAAATGGGTTCCAGATAACATTTAAATAGCTGTCCTAATTACACCACACAGAGATAGGAACATGATCCCTTACTCAAATCCTCAGAGTAACCATCCAGAACATTACAAAAGAAGGGGAAAAAAAATGGTGTGAGCCATAAGACAGCATGTAAAAGAATTAAAAAAAAACCCACAAACATTCTGCATAAAGGAGGTAATCTCAACTAATTAGACACCATAATGATCTTCTCACAATCTGCTAGAAGCGACTAGTAGTTAATAACTTCACAGATTTCCTCCAATCCTTTCACCAGGAAGGAATGACAGTTTCTAAATCATTACTGCTCTGTCATCCTGGACCACTGCCAAGAACATGGAACTTCAGGACACCTGTCAATTAACACATTCCTACTGAAGGCAGGCTCATCTTCCATCCTTAAAGCTATTAAAAATTAGTGATCACAAAAAGCAATCAGATCAAAAAACATCGTAAAATCAAAATTAGAAGTGGTTTCTTGAAGGACAACAGCCTTCAAAAAAACAAAACAAAACAAAACAAACCCACAACCCAAACATGAAGAGTTGTGTCTTTGCTGAACTAACTATATACATACTTTGAAAGATGAACTACATGATGTAATAGACCTTTTTCCATCTCTAGAATCTGCAGTATACAGTAGCACATGCCAAAATGTCTGGCCACCTGATGGACAATTGTGTGTAAGAGTCAGATCTAAAGCTTTTCTCTAATCAAAGCTTTCTGCAGGGGTTCTCAAAGTACAGGCTTCTCATTGATTTTTCTTTAGCTCCAATATGACTTTTAACTCTAAGTTGAAAAATAAGAAGGTATGCATGAACCAAAAGAAACAGGTAAAATACATATTAAAACATCAACACAGAGGAGCTATTATGATTTAAAGAAACCAACAGATTTATGAGCAAATACAAAAATGGTATTTTCCTAAGTTCAAAGACGTTGATGATGATGAATTCTGAGGGAGATAGGGAGGAGAAACAGGAGAAATTAAGGTCAAATGAAAACCAAACAGCTGTCATTGACCTATATCTGGGTTGTTCAAAAATCAAAGGGTACAGCCAAGGCAGTTCTAGATTCAACAAGTAAGATTCCAACCAGATAAAAAACCAACAGGAAGGTTGCAATACACTTCAGCATAGGGCTGACATGTCCCTGTGGTTTTGTGGCAGTCTTCCACATGCCAGTTACAAATTACAGTACAACAAAGCCTGTGACAGTTTGATATCCCAGTAAAATTAAAAGCATCAAGGAAGAAGAATGAAGTTAACACTGAAAACATTCTTGCACTGAAGTCAGTCAGAGAAAATAGAAAATAAATTATTAGTGTGCCAACTGTGCTATTGCCTAATAGAATGAAGCCGCACACAGAACAATTCAGAGTACCAAACTGAAGGGCAAAACAGCCCATGTACAGAGTGATTACTTTACCATAGTTATCCTTCTCCCTGGCAACTGTTCTGCAGATTCACTTTCTTTGGATAAAAAAAGTATTTGTACCTCAAGGTCTCCAATATCTCTATCACAGAAACCTTTCTTAACCAGGTATTTTAGGAAACATGACCCTGAACTTCATCAAAGCAGATTATTACACAGTCCTGCTTTTCTGCTAACTTCCAACAGTTTAAACTCGGCAGTTTCTGGTCTGTTTCATGAACAAGGCAAATAATTAGAAAGAAAGCATTAACTTAACAAGGCATGATCAATCTGAGATGAATCAGCCATGCAACTGCTTGGCTATGGCTAGCTGCTCCTATCTCAGCAGGAAGCAGGAATCATCATTCACAAAGGCTACGTGTCAAAAGGGCACTTTTTTTTTTTTTAACCAGAGCTTACCAACCATCATTACCCAGATTTTAAAAGTTTCTCCAGCCTCATGTAATCACCAAGACTAGCATAAGATCACACAGAAATGACTGCCAAGGACTAATCCCTGAAGTAAGGTTCAAATGACGTTCTGACATTCCCCGTTTTTGATGACCACTGCTTGATGAGCACTGCATTTCAGTGACACAAGCGGGAACCACTTCCCACTCCCAACCAACAACTACTTGCTCTTTTTAGAGTTCGTCGGTTAAAACACAGAAGACTAAACATGTAAGGCAAAGGGAAATAGATTTATATATTTTTTTTATTTTTTTTTTTTTTTTTTAAACTAATCCAGGTGTTGAAAATAGGTATGGAGCAACTGTTTCTAGTGGCTCAAATCAGCGAATGCACAGAGTATCAAATTGTAGAGCAGGTATCAACATATATAATTTAATCCTACTCCCTGAAACCTTACCCAGTAAATTTGATAAAGGGCATAGCCTGAAGCTAAAGACAATGCTACCACCAGCAACATCTCCTGCATTACATTATGTGTAACTACTGGAAGAAAAGCAAACAGAGAGAGCAAGCATAAACTGAGCTTTCACATGCCTTTCAATCACCTTTTGGGGGATTTATTTCATCCAGCTTTGTCACTGCTCTCTTTCTACTGCAAAGGAAGTCTGAACAAATTCATTTAGGCTATATGCCTGACTTACAGGTCTCCTTGGTCCTAATATTGCTTGTTTATGCTAAGAGATTTGCATTGGGTATGCCCCAGCTTGTTAGACTACAACTACTTCTTGAAAATCCTCTGTCCCAAGCAGAATTCTTGATGTTGGGCACCAAAATCTATACCCTTAAAAGGTATTGCACCTGCAGCAGCAAAGACAGTCTACCTTCCACAGATAAATAAAGGTCTTGAACAAACTGTTTCATCTGTCTTGTAAGTATATTTCGATGCTGAAAATAGTATAAGCCATTCATGCATATCTTCTAAATTAAGCCAATGAATCTCGGCACAGGCCCAGCAAAAGGACATACATGCAAAAGACCACATAACCTGATCTATACAGCAAAACCTGCATTCAAAGTACTAAGAGCTTAGCTTTTAAACCAAAACAGCCTGCTATGACAAGTATCACTGCTGAGATGTCTTCATCCTAGTTTTCTTCACTTCAGATGACAAGCTGCTACTCTTGCATCTGTTGGATCTAGCTGACCTTGGTGATAAATCTGAGTGTGAGTTAAAGGAACTTCGAAACTGATGGTCATAAAACAATTTTGGTTTGAAGGAATCTCTAGATGTAATCGAACCCAACCTGCTGCCCCAGTCAGGGCTAGACTTGCCTGGTACAAAGCTGTGCATCTCTGGGAAGAGTCTGGCATCTTCTTGATAGCCCCCATTATGTTGCTGAAGACCACAATTAGTTCTATCCTTAAACTTTTTTTTCTCCAGACTGAAGAAACCCAGGTCTCAGCCTCTCCCTGTATGTCCTACTCTGACAAGAGTAGGATCATCACCACACTTAACTCATTCCCTGAAAACAGCAGATCTAGTAGGGTCAAACGAGTATTCATAAAAGACGATAAAGAATAGATCATGTAATAGTGGATGCAGCAAAATGCTTCTAATACAGTCTGTTGTGCAACAGTGAGCTTTTGAACAGTGGGCAACATTCCCAGGAAATACATGAAACTTTTTGATTATGAGATCAAAGTGTCATCTTTGAAGGACAGTATGAATATTTATTTAAGTCTTGCAGGAGACAGACACTGTAGTTACATAATTTTTCTATGCTCTTAGGAATAGTGCTTGAAGAAGAAAATTATTTTTTCCCCTTAATTTGAAGTATCTTTTATTTTGAAAACTTTATTACTACCTAGGTATCCAAATCCATGGTTTCTAAAACAGGCCAACATCCAATTTAAGATAAATGCACAATGCAAACGAGTGAGGCAGTAACAGCCTAAAAAACAACTTCTGTTAAGTCTCAAAACCAGAAATACTTTATGGCAAGCTACTACTGAGCTACAAAGATGCATACTGCAAAGACTTTCAGTGCTAATGAATATACAGGCTGAAGAAAGACATTAAAATAGTAGTTAGCACTTGTATTCTTCCAACCTTAACAGTGGGTACTGAAAAATGAATTTGTTTACAAATAGTGTTGAGATGTTGCAAAAGCTCTCAACTTTGTGGTGAAGCTCCTGCATCTCCCTTTTATGAGGCATCACAAACAAGTGAAGAAGTGAAACATGAAAGGACTGACTCTTGTGAGTCCCATAATCCCTACAGTATTCTAGATGGGATTAAAGGATATCTTCACTTATTCTAAAACCAAAGCATGGCAAACTTTGGGGGTTGTAGGATTCAAGTGCATTCCCCTATATTTTACTGGACACCTGAGAGTCTTTCCTGTTACCACTAGATGTGGAGAGACATTTCTATCTCCTAACCCTGAGGTGTCAGTCCTCTACCCAACACATAGGGCTTCTACTGCTACATTTCAGATACAATGTGTCAGAGACCTTGCTCTTTTAGGTCTCCCAGTACCCTGGTTTTCAGTTTTACCACAATTTTGGGTGAGGAAAATCTTGTTGTTACCTAGTCAGCTAGGTTAGGATAAACCTCGAGCAAAATCGGTGTCTTTTGGCAACACAGGAACAAACTACAAGATAGGAAACCATAAGAAAAAACGAAAGCACAGAAGAAGGAAAACAACCAAACGCACACCCACACCCCCCATGTTTGCCCTATTAACACTAACACTACAGCTTCACAGTCAGGTGTGATCTGAAAAAAGGCTGGTCATGTTTGACCTCTTATATCTCATACTGGGTCTGGCCCCACTTTCCAACGTCCTCCTTTCTGATAACTCTAAGAGCAGTGAGTCACTGAGTCACTGATCCAACAGAAATCGATTTTGTTTTCCTCTAGAGTAATTTTCAACTCAGATCACCAGGCGGATCCAACTCACCATGGAGCCATGCAATTGCTATAACCCATCCATGGAAATCAGTAGCCAGGAAGTGAGAGGCACCACATCTCTCACAACAGCACAATCTTAAAATAAGCAGTCACAAAAAATGAAGTCGCTCTATTCATCTGACTTGCTGTACAATCAATCTGGATCTGATCAATCTTCCCAAACACTTCTTGGTGAATATCCATTAAATAAAACCTTTCTGTCCAGTGAAAAAGGCCCATACCACCCAAAAGAAAATAAAATACATTTTTTACTTCAGACTGATTTCTTCCTCACCCAAAATATTCTGGCCATTCTTCTTAATTGAAATGTTTAATTTCCTCTCCTTGGAGATGAACAAGTCTTTATCAGACCAGATGTCATCTCATGCACTTGACTAACAATAATAGTATTTCATTTCAATAAATGTTTAAGATGTTCCATAATTTTTCTACTACTTGGTACTCAGTTTGCATTTTCAGATTGTAAGCAGCCTCTCCTTTGAAATGTCTATTCTAACTTGTTTTGGATATTAGCATGCAGAATAATGTACATAGCTTTTTCACTGGCTCACAATTGCATACATAAATTTAACAACAATGACAACTGGTTTGACCCCAACAGTTTCCATTTAAGGGCACTGCAACAATTTAGCACTATTTCTTGTAAGATTTCAGTTTGCCATTTTTATATTTAAAAGCAATTAAGAAACTCTTTGCCTAGTCTTTTGCCATTGAGTTCCACATCTTCCAAAAATGTTATATTGATGTTGTATTCCCTGTTTAAATGCTTATATGAAACTTTAGGAGGCTCCTTTCCCTCTTTTAACAAACCTCTTTTTCCCATACAACATGGAAGACACGAGGAGTCTGACAATTGCCCCATTCACATGACAACACATGTAGACTGTGTAACCAATGCTTTAGGTGCAGTTAAAAGGAAGTAGCTGATGATTGATTTTTCTGGATGAACAAGAAAAAAAAAAAAAAAAAAAAAAAAAAGAGATGCCTGGATTTCTTTACAGAAGACAATTACAATAGATGGCCATTAACCTGCTTACTTACCCTTGCTTAATTTTTTTAAAATGAGCTCATCTTTCTCCACTTCATCTTTCTCCTCCCTCATCCATTCTTTTCCCAGACTGCAGCAATAACATGCTTTTATTCTTTCCTTTTGACTGCCAGGGCCTTAAACTAATTATTAATTGAGAATGTATCTAAAGGATCTGAATGAGAAAGTTGGAACTAACCCAACTGCTTCTTCCCCCCCTTTTATTTTGCACACTGTAACACTAGATCTACCTGTTAGTACAGCTGAAAACAGCAAATGTGTTATTTTCCTTTCAAAGGCAAGTTTTCTAGCTGCTTGGGCAAAAATATGCAACAATGAAAAACAATTTAGAAAAAAGTAAGTACCTGGAAAAGGCCTCTCAGCTTTGAGTGACAGCCATTAGCAACCAAGCTGCCTACAGATTAAAATTCTCTCAACAACTTTGCTGTCCTATAGGAAAACCCTGCAGCAGAGGGCATCCTGCCTTTGGGAAACCAGACAACTGACACTTCATCAAAAGACTTGTCCTTTAAAGAGGCTAGAAAGGCATGACCTTACACTGCCTGCTAGTGCAGAGCTGGCTGGTTGTACAACACCGACTCATCTTGTTTCCAGTTGTTAAATTACATTAAAGGACAGCTAAAAATATATTAAATATTTTCCTATTACTTTTCCATGCAAGCAACTGCTGTAGTTACAACAAGAGCAATGTCCAGGCAAAAGCTTAGTAACCCGGGAGGGGGTGAGGGGGAAGGTCCAGGAATCCTTCTAACACATTCCAGATCAATAATGTAACATTTAGATTGCAAATGCATAAAGAATTTTTTAAAATTTGTTGTAAGAACAAGCATTGATTCATTTCTAATGATGAAAACAGGAAAACATTTATATTTTCCAAAAAGGTCAAACAGATCTGAGCCATAGTTTTAACTCTCTCCCACCCCAAATTTTTGCCCTTTTTTCCCCCAAATACATCAAAACTTAACCAGTCTGTGACATACACTAAATACTGACAAATACGTGAAATTCTGACAAATTCACACTGATACACCCCATCGTCCCTGCTCGAAAGTACCCACAATTGAAAAAAAATAATCAAGGAAGGCCGGTTTGAAAAACCCCACACTCAACGTTTAAAACATTCTTATGACAAAAATGCAAGTCTTAATTGGTTAATGATCTCAAGGTCTCTATCGCCATCTAGTGAAAACTCACTACAATTACAACACTATTCACATACACACGCTAACCTCTCTGCTTGGATCCAGTCTACACACGGCCAGAGTTGTAAGGCTTTGCTACATTTCTTTGCTACATGTCTTAAGCTAAATAGAGGTCAAGCAGTAGCTCATATATCGCTAAGGCTGACTGAAGAGAACTAAATTCTTACAGATCACATTCTGTCCTAGCACTATGATCTGGCTTTATAAATGGCCTTTCCACAGTATATTTAGTACTTATGACATCAAATTGAAGTGAACACATCAAACACTAGCATAGTTATAAAAAGGTTTTTAAAATGGCAATGTGTAATTACAAGAACTTTTAGTCACCATAAGGAACCTGATGGCAGCTCCACTACTTTTAGTGCATTGGCATTGCCAGACCATGAAGAGAAGTTACAGTCCAGGAGAGTACAAAAGCACTCTGCATCTGATGCTTCCAGTGCTCCCTCTTCCTACAGCTTCAGTGAAAGGGTCTTCAGTCACACAATTAGAAAGCAGCAATTTATGAGTGATCAAAACTCATTTTTTCTCAGCTATGTTAAAATTTAATGCTACAATGAGCTTCAAGAACTTCAACTTGAAATGTATTTCCCACTTTCAACTTTCACCTAAGACTCAGCGACTGAACTGTAGCTGTGTTAGTGCAAATATTAAGTTCAGTTTTCACACTACACAGTATTTTTCATGCTTAGACATCTACAAGCCTATCTGAGTTTACTCAGGTCCCCTCCACAACAGTAAAAAAAAAAAAATAATTAAAAAAAAAGTATCAATTACAAAATCAAGAAAAGACCATTTAAATTTAGGCCATTAACAGTTTTCCATAATAGTTATTTTTAAATTACCTTTTCATATAGAGAACCCAAATCTCCTGATATTTAACATTAACCTCTTTTATATTACCATTTAGTGGTAAGAGGAAACCAATTAATAGAAAAACTAATATAAAATTTTAAAGTAGTATTTTTCCAAATTAAATATTTCAACTTTAAAAAACCCAGAAAACTAAGCTGTCTTCTTGTGTCATCTTCTAGGGCAACACTACTACTCAAAAATAAGGAACTAATAAAGCTGTATCTGTTTATTGACTACCTAACTAAAAATCCAAGTTTTCAGAACAGAGCATATACCGTGTGTTTCATCAAAATCTATCATACCTGCACAGAAGTACAAAATTACAGATCACCCTGAAATATTCTCAAGTTTTCAAAAGTTTGTTATCTCCACAGTATCCACTATGACTAATGGAGACCATAAAAAATGTAAAAAGTTACATCCATTACTTGTAAAATACTGCTAGAAAATATAAAGCTATGATACTCAGCTGCTTTTCATGCCAACCTCAAAGATAAATACATCAGAATCTTACAACAGAAGACACTAATTCCTTAAAGGAAACATTAAATTTGAATTCACATGGATGCATAGCACATTTACAGTTAATCAAACTTGGAAATTATTTCCTAGTTTAACATACATGTAAGGTTAAACATACTGGTTAGATAAATTGGGAGGACAGAAAATGTGAGGTTGTCTCTACAAAACTGTTTAGATGGGAAGACTTTTACAAATATGTTATCAGAAATAAAATGCCCATATGCACATCATTTGGGGGTTGTAAATGGACCTTCAGTGCATTGAATAATTCACAGCAAGGAGAGGTGCGCTTTCCCACCACAGGGAGTATGTGGCTCTAAATAACATTCATCTCCCTGCTCAACTAAAAGGTTGACCACCCATCCTGTCACGTCTGTTCCTGGCACCTTTGAAGATTCCTGCTCAGTATTCTCTTCTATAAAGAACTGATATGAAGCATCAGGAAAAAATATGTTTTAAGACACTGTGTATCAGTGTTAAGTTTTGGATCTTTAATGATTCTTTTTCCTACTGTGATCAAACTGATGTGGTCTGCATCAGCTGCCACTCTAATCAATAGCAAGAGTAATTTTGCCTATGAAGTTAAGAGCAACTCTTAAAATCTGGCCTCTTAAGGGTAAAGCAAAGCTTCATTTTAAGGAACAAACAGTTTCTGAAAATAAGGCCCTGATACATAATCCATTGTCACCATGTGATTAATTAGCCCTGTCACAAACTTAAGGGTTTCCAGAACACAACATACCAGGGCACAGGACACTGGCCAAAGACAAGCTCACCCAGAGCTGAAGCATACTTCTGAATCAACGACTAACCCATCAAGCAGAACTGGAAATTCATGGAAAATATGGAAACAGCTTTGATTCTTTTTGTCACTATAAGCTGGTCCATTGAAACTAAGCAGTTTAATCCAAAATAAGGCTCTAGCTAGAGAGCGCTAACTTCTCATACTTTTTGAGACATTTATCTGATTCTTTTCTAGACACCAGTTTCATTTTTTTCCAACTTCTGCAATAGAAGAAAGATAAAAACTACAGTTCTGAAACCAAAGCAGGCTTGAAAACAAGACCATTCTTCTACTCAATGAAAAAACAGGTAGCTTAAATTCACCCTCTTTACCTGTGTGTTTAACCTGTTTAATGACTTACCTCTCTCCCTTTATGTGTCACCAAAGCAGCCAAAGGCTTGGCATAGAATCTGCTATAGGAAAATCCCAGGCAGCCATACATACTGTTAGCGGTGAGTTTCAAAGCTTTCTGTCTGATATCATACTGCAAAGAAACATAACCAGCAAAAATGATACAACCATAGCCAGAAGAGAACAGAATTTAATGTTCACAATTACATTCACAGATTTTTATATAGCTTGCAGCAATGATGGGTTACAAGTAAAGCACATTACAATCACTGCTCACTACTGATCATCCCTATTCTGCAAGGCTGATCAGGGCAGTTAAGGGGAGTGGGAAGAAAATCGAACAAGTTCTATAAAACACACCTGTAAATAAAGGTCAGGATTTAAATCTGGCTGTTTCATTAATTGCTTAACTTGGCGCCTTCTCTCCACCAGTTTCCTGATTTCTTTAGGCAAAACTCCCATTTCCAGAGATGGGTCTGGAAGCTCTGGAATTTCTTCCTCCTCTTCAACCTGTCAAATGATCAGCACTGCTTATCACTTTGGTTGAAAAGTAGATTTTAATGTTTTAAGTGAAAAGCTTGGGGAAAAAAAAATCCAAAACCACACAGCTTGTATCTACCTCTGCAGAGCACCCAAAGCAGTTCAGAACAAGCATGAGATGTTTTTTATGCTATTTATTACTTAGCCCCTGCTGTGGGACAGGGACTAAGCCTGTCTCTGTCTAGGAGAACACCAAGAGACATGGACCAGTAGCAGGAAGATTGTTTTTTTTTCCATGTATGTGTGTGTATTATATATGTATGTATGTATGTATATATATATATGTATATATATATATATGTAAATGCAGATAAATAAAACACACACTCGCAC
>NW_020799091.1:84960546-84995955 GCF_003259725.1 Athene cunicularia | reverse complement strand
GAAAGAAAGAAAGAAAGAAAGAAAGAAAGAAAGAAAGAAAGAAAGAAAGAAAGAAAGAAAGAAAGAAAGAAAGAAAGAAAGAAAGAAAGAAAGAAAGAAAGAAAGAAAGAAAGAAAGAAAGAAAGAAAGAAAGAAAGAAAGAAAGAAAGAAAGAAAGAAAGAAAGAAAGAAAGAAAGAAAGAAAGAAAGAAAGAAAGAAAGAAAGAAAGAAAGAAAGAAAGAAAGAAAGAAAGAAAGAAAGAAAGAAAGAAAGAAAGAAAGAAAGAAAGAAAGAAAGAAAGAAAGAAAGAAAGAAAGAAAGAAAGAAAGAAAGAAAGAAAGAAAGAAAGAAAGAAAGAAAGAAAGAAAGAAAGAAAGAAAGAAAGAAAGAAAGAAAGAAAGAAAGAAAGAAAGAAAGAAAGAAAGAAAGAAAGAAAGAAAGAAAGAAAGAAAGAAAGAAAGAAAGAAAGAAAGAAAGAAAGAAAGAAAGAAAGAAAGAAAGAAAGAAAGAAAGAAAGAAAGAAAGAAAGAAAGAAAGAAAGAAAGAAAGAAAGAAAGAAAGAAAGAAAAGCACACACACAAGCTATTATTTCTGTGCTGAAAAAATTCACCTTCCTTTTATTATTACAGAAGTATTTTTGGTGCTCAGAACTGTAAAATGGAGCACACACTCTGTGGAACTGATACTTTGAATAAGATAACAGACAAGAGAGAAATCAACAATGGAATAAAAACTCCACCCCAAGCAACTCTTGATTATAGCAGAACAACAACCTAACTGAAAGCACACATTTTTCTTATTAGCATAACCAAAGAAAGGGTTGCTCAGCAAAAACAGAAATAAATTCCAAGCACAATGAAAGAGACAGAAATATACAAAGAAAAGGCAACAGAGACACTATGAGGTTGCAAGTTTAGTAAAGTGGTCTGGGAAGAACCATAACAAGAATGACACCAAATGATTAAATATCATACCATGACAGAAATCAAAATTAGCTGCCTCAGTCCGAAGCACACTTAAGAAAGCGTGGTAAATCCAGAGTCTGGAGGAACTTACTGACAGAGTTCCACATACCTTTTTCCTCATTTCTGCTATGGTACAATATTTCAGTTGTTACAGGACTATGTTTTTGAGAATAGGCAGCCATGGATAAGTCATGGCCAACACAGCTACTGAGAAAATAGTACATGGAACTGCATCTTCAGCAGGTTTTTCAGCTGTGTTTAAAAGAGTTTAATGCTTGTATTAAACAGCATGAATTTCCATGAAGTTGGTCCTGCAGCTGATATAAACACACCATCACTCCCTGACACACACTCAGTGTTCCTGATGTCTAGTAAGGCTTGAGTTTATATTGCATTCTTTTCCCCAGGCAGAAGCATGAAACTTGTGTCTCCCCCATTCAAGTACGTTTGCACAAGTTTCGTGGCAACTTAACTTTAGGAAACCTCTACTGATCTTGGATTAAACTGGTCAAGGGGCTCAGAAATTGCTAGGAGGACCTAGGGCTGAAAAAGGACAACAGAACCTCATTAAGAATCTTGTTTCATGAGGATACCAACATTTTATTTAGATGGGAAAGAATTTACCAAGATGCTCTAAGAATATTATTGAAAGGAAGATGACAGATACATAATATTCAGAAAGTCCCAACCAAAAACTTAATCTTTAAACGAGTTACTTCTTTATGTACAAGAGGGGGGAAAAAGCCAACATTAAGCAGTGAAAAAGAACAGTTTCTTAAAAAGCTGATTCACCAAAACCACACTGAAGTTAAGACAGTGTACTTAAGTCAAAGTCACAAGTTAAACCGCACAAACCTCTGCCCTTTTCTGTGCTTCTGATGACAGTCGCTGCACTGTGGTAAAGCAGATGTTGAACTCTTGGATAATTGATGGGTACAAGCTGTTGAAGTCGAGAAGCAAAATAAACTTGTCATAAAAACCTAAAATAGAGTTTAAAACAAAAGTCATAATTACTCAGTCTCCCTAAGGACTTAATCCAACTCCAGAATTAATATTTAAGTGACAGAAATACATTGTACCACATTTCCAGCATCTAAATCCCTTAAAGTAGCTGTTGAGATGGATCAGTACCCATTATACAAAGGTGTCAGAAGTGGAACGATCCAACCCCATTAACTCACCAGAGTTGAACAGATAGCTTCTGTGTTACTATAGGACACTTGTACAGTTTTCCCCACATAGAGGAGAAACTGAAAGAAAACTTACGTGTCCATTAGAAAATTATATACACAGATATAAGGTCCTAATTCCTTTCAAGACCATAATCTTCTCACAAAAAGCTAAGAAAAAAAATGTCCCAAGAATAAGCAATTCCACAACCAATATTGGGAATTTTCTTGTATGCGACAACCCTCCACCACCACCAGCACAAACTCCCACCTGACACACAGATTGCCCACTGTAATCTGTCTGCATGAATATAACCTACCTGTCTCTAACTTCATAGAAGAAAGAAAATTGCCACAACTTACCGACTTTGGGATCCAAGACTAAGCCCCCAGCATATGCTGCTTTCTTTTTCCCTATCTTTGATTTATTCTGATCTTCAAAATCTTCATCTTCATCCACCTACATTTGGCATTTAAAAAAGTCATTATCTAGTCCCCAAGATTTCTATACTGTTGGAGGAGTTATTTTTGGCAAATCAAATATGAAATTGGGAGCCAGTGCATATAGTTCCTTTTAAAATACGTGCAAAACATGGTGTTTTCATCATGATCCTTATTAATGCTCTCTACATGTCAAAACAGCATTTAAACCAACTCCTACAGGAACAAACTGCTAACGAGATTACAAAGAGCTTAAGGAATTTTCATCATTCAACAGAGCACCAGTATGCGTTCTCTACCTGACTGTAAAACTCAACACTAGAAAAAAAATCAACTCTTGACCCAGAAGTATTATTGCCCAATTAAAATGTAGTTTTTGGAAATACAATGGCTGGGCTTGAATAAAACAAATTAAACCATTATTGCTGACCTAAAGAGTATTCTGTTATTTGTTTTGTTGTAGTAAGAATTTTTCTCCCAGTTGTTCAATACTGTTCCGAAACATTTAAAATTCTGGCACCGCTTTGATGCAACAATACAATCAACAGAATTTATTGCTTTGGAATTTGCTGCTGAACTTATTTAAAAGTAAAACTAAAAAGCAAAATATGGTGAAATATAAATACATTCTCAAATTTCAATCTGTTTACTAACTAACATACAGATGTTTCTATAAATATTATTTACACTGGTATTATCCACAGGAATTATTTTTTTAAATACCCTTGGATATTTTACCCACATTCTCAAATCACCCACTTTACAAGTTATACTTGAAATACTGTTCATCAGCAAAATAACTGTAGGGCAAATGTCCATCTATTAAGCAACACAGACTATCTTCTTTACTGTTTCCCTACACAGACAAGTGCTTAGATTATTTCAATTTTAAACTAAAAGAGCAACTGAGTTTCCATAGATCTGTGATACAATGGGAAAAGTGTTACACTGTCCTTTAAACCATACATTTCCCCATTATCAACTCAACAAAAATACATTTTTGAATTAAGCATAAACTGTAATATTAACTTCTATGTTACACCTAACATATGTTTCGGTCTTCCATGCTGTCACAGAATAGTAACGCACAAAAGACGGAAGATTTTTCTCTTTAATAAAAATTATTGGAAAGAGAAAAACTGGACCCACCAGCTTCTGCGGAGCCTTTTTAAAAACTTGTTTGTCCGGCACTATGTAGTCTTTTTCATGAAATGCATGAAGCAGCAAGAACTCATTACGTTCAGATCGTCCACCCATCATTGTCCTCGACTACAGGGAGGGGCAAAAAAAGAATTCAAAGCAAAGCATAGAAAACACTGACATACAAATACAGACTTAGCAATGTCCTTCAACTATTTACAAATTCACCTAGCAGTACTATTATTTTGTATCATCACCATACACAAAATTCAAATGTGGTATTTTTGAGGAAGTTTTACATTGTCTAAATCATCAAACTCTCACACTTGTCACAGCAAAAAATTTACAGCATCATGTATTCTCAGTTAGCGTTTACAAATTAAAACCAGCAAATCAAACACATGGAACTGTTTTTGTGGGACAATGGAGGGGGGCGGAAAGTAATAAAAATGTACCATGACATTCCCAGAGATGTTTGTTATTTGAAGAGCCAGTGGCAGAACATTCAGCTCACACATGATCTGGAGAATGAACTTGGCATCTGTCCAGGTGTTTTCCAGCATGAACATTAAGCGAGGAGAATCACTGGGAAAAGAAGGAGGATGGCCTAGTAAAGGAAAATCAGCCTCCTCTGTACTCCGTAGTAGTTTAGACTTATATGCTGTATGGAACACCACTGATGAATTATACAGCAAGCTTTTAATTGGAAAAAAAAACAAAAAACTCAAGCTTGCATATCCCATTAGTGTATCTAAGTCAATGCTCTCACAAATCATTTTGCTTCATGCAAAATAAGCCACCACCCATGAGCAACTTGAAACATTATAAAATAATGTTAAGATAACATTATACTTTTCAAATACCAGTATGCTAAGTCAGCATTTCCATGACACATCAAATAAGCAAGCATGAAATTGCATAGCGGGAAACTAGCTCCTCTGCTTCCCAGTGAAGGGTTAAAAACACGAATCAAAACATACCTGTACATATTTCGAATTTCCTCTGGTAGAACTGTTATCCTCTCTGTTTTCAAAATCTGACGGACCAGTTCAGACAAATGGTAACTTTTGCAACGAATTAATTCTTTAGCAGAAATTTCTACATCACAGATCATGCGACCGCAGGCAGCATTTCTTTCAGCAAACCCTCCTCGACCCTTAACCATATCACGCAAGGAGAAAAAAATACAAACAAAATGAAACATATAAACATTAACAAAGAACATCTATCCAAAATATGTGCTTATAAGACTCAGTCAAGTCAGCTGGTCACTAAATAATCTAATACTCTAAGTACTCTACTAGATACCATTAATACTCAAGCTTTATAATTATGCCCTAAAGGAATCCATGGTATCTTTCAGTGTATGTGGAAGCAGATACTTAACTTTCATTACCAGTTAGATCTTATTTCTTAAACTGTCATGCTTTTTTTTTTTTTTCTTTAATAATTAGAATAATCCCAACACAAATATGGGTATGGATTTTGGTTTTGCTCCAAGGATATTTTTTGTACTAACAGCAGGATGAAAAAGTCACAGAACCACATACAAATACTCATCTTTGCCTCTAGGAAGGACAGGAACAGGCAAGAATATGGCCACATTCAGCACTTCCATACTCCAAGCCTCACACATTGTCCTCTGAACAAATATGTACTAAGAACTACAGAATTACTAATTTAGCAGCTCTCTATGGGATGATTCACCAATCAATCCAAATTACATTTTCTCATTTTACAGATATAGCAGACAAAGACTGTTACAGTAAAGACTATTGCAATTAATCTGTCATTACCTTCATCTAGTTGAGATACATAAACTAAATTAGCCTAACTTGAAAATTAGTTTAGCTTATTACTGTAATAAAAGTCATATAAACACTCATCATTTCTGATCTGGGACGCATGAAATTCAGCATGACCAACAGCCAATATACATTGGTGTCACATTTACAATTCCTCAGCAAAATTAATTCATTTTTAATCACATGCAAAATAAAGGGGCTTAAAAGACTTGAGCAATCTTATTACCCCAAGCTTTGGCATATTGGACCTCCTCAGTCGACCTATCTTGGACCAGTGAGGGACTTTGCACACATTAATTCTTTGAAGCAGCACTTCCAGATCAAATCCATAAATATTATGACCCTTGCAGCAGAAAAAATAACAAAAAAAGGTTACAACAAATGCAAATTGAAAGACTTACTCTCATACACTCAGTATTCCTTTGCCCTCTGTGTTTTTTTCCAACTAATTGATGGCATTATCTCTCTCACATAAAGCACTTTCTAAGAGAACGTTCATCAACAGTACTCATTAGTCTTAACACTAACAATGCTGTTCAGTAGAATACCAAAATCAGCTCTATAACTGGCTCATTGCACACACGATTCAGCTTTATGCTTTGATATCAGAGATTAGGATTTAAAGCTTTCTAGAAAAAAAAGCCAACATTCTTTATACAGCACATAAACCTATCCATGAGTAATTCCTTTTCTCTCCATCCATGAAAGTCTCAATATTGACATCAAAATAACGTAATTTTTTTCCTTTGATACTACAACAGGCATAGCTGTTAAATCTGGGCAGGAAGACCTTGCAACCAGTATTTACATATCGAAATACTCCAGCAAATTTTGCAGAGTTTAAACAATGCTAAGGACATTGATGACACTGCTCTGTAATCTCAGCTGAAAGCAAAATGCTACCCTGTTGAACATGAGTCTGCATGGACCAGGCTACCACCAGGAACTGCAGGTTCACCGCAGCAGATACATCACTGTAGTACAATGCTGTGCTATAGAAGCAGCTTGTTAAAAATCAGCAGCAGCATTATAGCCATAGTAGAGGGCTCCTACCTTTATTGATATAGCTTGGTTTTCACAGCAATAACTAAACCAGGTGCAAATTAAACTGCACTAACATGGCTCTGCTGTTTTTAGGATCAGAGCTCTGACACCTCTACTACTGGCACCTTCAATTTAAAATCACTTGTTGCAGTGTTTCCCCTGGTTCCTTCCCATTACCACCAGGATGCTCAGCTCATAGGGTGAATACTGGATGACAGCCACAGTGAGCTGAAAACATCAGAAATCTGACTGCTCATTTCATCCTATTCCCACCACTTAATTATTTGCATTTACCTACAGAAGAATAACAAGTTGTATATAACTAACCTCAGATTTATAACCAACTTCAAATTGTCTTCAACATTAATTAAACTTTAAAAAAAAGAAAATTAGTAATTATAATAAATCCTCAGCTGCCAATAGAAAACATAAGAATGCTTATTACAAAACTTTGCTCAGATCCTGTGGATTTGTATAGGTTATCATTTTGATTTACAGCATAAACACAATCTAAATGGTGACACAAATTATATGAGCATCTGAACCGAAACAGACTTAAGAATACCAAGAGTTCCCATTTTTCTTTAAAATCACAAGGTGTTTTTTGTTGTGTTTTGTCTTTCTGAGTGAAGTAAAAAACCACCTGTTTCAGGTACTATAGAAATACTGCCTATTTCAGATGTTATGGGAAATAATAATATGTATAAAATGCTGTCAGGGAAAATTCTGTATCATCTTTCTATCAAAGTATGCCTGCTGTCTTATAAGCAAATTCAATTCATAAAGCAGTCTAAGATAAACATTAAAAAACCTGTAAGGGGACAAAAGACAAAGAACAAAGCTGACCAACTGACTATATGCCTTAATTTAAATCTCAAAGTCTCAGAACAACTCACCACAACAACATCTGGGTCAATTTTGTGAATCTTCGCAAGGAAAAATCCCAGCAGTGTTCTCTCTGTTGCAGCAATTTCTATTTTAGCATTCTAAAAGGAGCAAGAGAGCACCTGATTTCAATGACCCAATAAGTTTAAAATGGAAACATCTCTTCTCCCCTACTAGTTACAAGACAATAATAAAGCACCACAGAGTTCTCCCTTTCCTTCTATAATTCAAAGCTTTTTGTTCTCACTCCCATAGACATAGAAAGCTTTTCTCAGAGGCTTTTTTCCATTTTGCTTTTGTATGCAGGTGTCTAGTGATATTTTAAGAGCCTCCTAAGAATCAAACACACCAGGAAAATGCTCTGTGTGCATCCTTCACTCACAGGCTTAAGATCACACAGAAACAGAGGAAAAAAAATGAGGTTACTTTATTATTCTGTCAGCTCTCCCAGTGCCCTTTAGAAAGGATGTCTTCTAAGTTTTGACAGACTTTACACTTCAAGGAAAGAAGAAACAAATTCTTCCAGTTTACTACAAGTACATATAGTCAAGCATAACAAAAACGAATTGGAACCTTTGCCTCTTTGCAAAACCTTTCCAACTCTCTTGTCTAATACTCCATGTATTTTATGAATCACAGAGAGTACATACGTCTGTTTTTATAAACAACGCAGAATAAATACCTGGATTTAGGTTTGCAGAGTGGAATACTAATGAAATAATCACCCCATCCCTTTGAATATTTCTCTTACACAACTTACCAAAAGCAACATGAAGATCATATTTTAAAAGGTACTACAATAAGAAGGCTAATAAAATAAAATTACCTTTTTTTTACTAGCTTCTTTGAAGTCATAAGGAAAAATGCAATCGTTCGGTTTGGAAACAACTGCAAAAAAAAGTGGTATTTGTTCTTACATACAAGTTCTTCATTGCACCCTCCCCATAAGCATCCAGCCACAACATAGGGAACTAAGGAAAACTAATCTCTAATTCTAAAAACCTAGCCTTGTGTGAAATACTTGTCTCTAAGATAAAGTGTTAAAACAATTTTTATCAATCATATTTGTCTTTATCATTGGAGATTAAAACTATGTTGCACAGCTTCCGAAGAACTTCCTCTCACAAGCATTCAATACTCTTCATCACTTCTGACTGCAGTCTGAATCTCAAGGTTTATATAACAAGACTGCTGTGAGGGACTTTTTTCCCTAAGAAAACTTATTATAAATAAACGTCATGTGTTTAATTTTTTAATTCTGTTCAGAAGAATTGAACTGAAAAAATAACTAAGTCATCGCAAATAAATGTCTAAATTAATGGGTGAAGAAAGCAATCCAAGAGAACACATAATGAAATAAAACGAATAAAAATTATAAGAAACTGTATAGAGCAGGATTACTTCCCACTGTCTCAAACTAAAATTTTTCACAATAACGGTTTCGATAAAAAGTCAGTAATCAGTGAAGTTAAAAATAGGGAGAAAACCCTACCTGGGAGTTGAAACTTTGTCACTTACCTATTCTAAGACATTATCACTGGAGTAACAGAATGAAATATAAAAAACCCCTCAAAAAAAACACCAAATCACACAACCAAAAACCACAACAAAGAGAAAACTGTGAAGGAATTATTTTTCTACTCATACACTGTTCCAAGTACATACCACAGAAGTGTGTCTGAAAAGGAGGCTGAGGTGGAGCCTTATCCAAAGGAAATTTCTGATGAATCAGAGCTGCAACAGCCACAACCTGCACCAAGGAGATACAGAACACACAACTTCATAAAGACGACTATTATCAATACCCATTACTTCCCTCCTTTTTTAAGTTTCCTCATCTCTTTTCTCTTGTTTCTACAAAAGATCTTTTTTAAATTAATTGCAGCTATAAATAGTTAAAAAGAAGTTATCAATTGATCTCCCGTAAAATAAAGCAGAATTTACTCCTAAGTTACTATCTTAGAAATCTGAGAGGAAAAATAATTCATTTTGGAAAACTCTGCTTTTATCAGATTTTGTTCTGAATCTGAACAGACCCCACAATTTAAAGAATTCACTATGAAGTGCAGGGGAGGTGTCAGTAAGCCAAGACATGCAGAGAAGCCTTGCCTCTGGAAGGACTGCCCCTGAGCAAAGCAGTCAAGACTGCCAAGAAGCCAAGAGGTTAGTGTTTAGAAGCTCTTAGCTTTACTTTCTGCTTGCTTTACCAGCAGGATGTCCCTGGCTCCCCAGACACTGGTCAGGAAAAGCCATCAGAAGACAAAGTAGACTAGCTTTAGAAACACCTTGGCAAGCAGAGTCCTACTGATACCTTGCGTGTGTCTCATTACATTGGCTAGGAACCAGGAATTTTACATACACCCCTGCAAAAAATTTAATTTCACCAAGAGGACTAATTCTACTTGAAAAATTTGCCAGCCTAGTTTTTCTTCCATTCAGTTAGCCAGAAACAACTACCCTATCCTATTAGTGAATACTGAATCTCTTCCTAAGGTAGGGAGACATGTTAAAAAGCAGATAAATACACCTAACTACATGTTATGGTCTGCAGTCCACAACCAAGAGTGCCACCTACATCTCTCCTCCTTTACAGCAGAATAGTAGGTGTTTTAAGATTTAGACCAAATTCTCACTCCATTTCAAAATAAGTTTTATTGGAAAAAAATCCTGGTCATTTTACCAAGAACCCATGGTTAACTCTACCAAAAGAAAAAAAAAAAAAATCCATTAACAGCTGTTCCAAAACAGTCTCATTTATAACTATTATGCACAACAGACAAGATAAAAGGCTTGAAAAAATACATAGGCTCCACTATCATGGTAAATATTCTGACCAAACAGGACCCCTGAACCCACAGTTCTCATGCTGTTGAGACCCCAGTGAAAGTTTCTTTGAAAAGCCTGCAGCACAGAAAGCTTATTAAACAGTAAATATATTTAGACATGTTTTATCAGGTGAAGTTCTTGTAAGCCTTAGAAAATTTTTAGTATATGCCAAAGAACGAAACCAAATCAAACTGCAATGAGCGCAGATTACTTACCTCATTTTGGTGAGTCTTTGGGTTCTGAGTGGTCTTCATGCTGAGGGACATGACCACAAGAGGAGGAGGAGGAGAAAGATCTTTAACCACGTTCACCAAGCCAGGCTTCATGGCTATAGCCTCCACCTTACACCAGCTGACTGACTGATTTGAAGGCTCTGAGGAAACAACACAACCACCTTCATTCTTCTAGGAACCACAGGTAAGGCTTCTCTAATGACGCTGCTGCACAGAGCATGTCCTTTTAATATTTTGTCCTTGAGGAATAGTCCAAGATCCAGGCTAATCCTGCCCAATTTTGGTAACTCCCTGGGCCCTGACTACCCAGTCAGAAGCCTAATCACACCAGGGGCTCTTTAACACCAAAGAAGAGAGGGAAGATTTGTATGGAGGTCACAAAGGCATGTAATGGAAAAAATATTTCAGGCAGTTTTACACAGTCATAGTAGAGAACGGTATAAGACAAGTGAGCATAACTCCACTTAAATTAATACACCACCTCTTACCATCTAATCTTGTAGTCAGTCCAAAGGTAGAAGGCTTCATAAAAATTAAATTAATACAAGTGAAATGAAATAATACTCAGAAATTTCTCTAACTCTACAGAAAACGCAGCCAGAGTGCTAATCAAATGAATTTTGATTGAATGAGAACAAGAATATATGACTGACTCAAATGCACCAGATAATTAATTCATTTAGATATAGTCCTTCAGGAACATGATTATGGAAATAAGGAGATAGGAGATGTCATAAGAGAGTTCATCCTACACTGGTAGTACAAGCTATCCTAAAATGTAAGAAATACCACAGAAAGCTATTTAGACATAAACTGTACAAGAGCTAAAAAATTATATAGATAGATGGAGAAAAAAAAGACATGTTCATCACCCATTATGATTTGAGAATTTTTTGGTCTGTAATTCTTCCCTTGCTCTAAAAAAGAAAGTGATCATTCACAAAAGATGGTGATGAGGTAACTCACTACATGCAGTAATAAGCAGAGATTATGTTTCTGATGGATTAACCTTTTCAAGACAGCTGTTGGTAGACCTAGTTATCTTACTCCCTGCAAAATTATTTGACACCTCTCTGGAAACCCATACAGCTTACCTTCTCTCATTATCCTTGCTCTAAACGCAAACAGTTCACTGACTAAAAGATCTTCATTTATAAAACAATGATGATCTCTCTGAATGAATACAGGCAATCGATTGCTTAATACCCTTTTCTTTCATCTCCAATATCTTAACACCCAAGAGCTTCAACTAGCACTCTGTAGAGCAGTGGTCTCTAAAGTGGGGTGCATAAGACAATCAATCCATTGGGGTGTGGGAAGAAAATATTTTTTGTACCATTAATAAATTAATACCTTAAAAGGTGTTTATTTCACATACCTCAGATCCCTTTTAAATTTTTTGTGTGTTTATAATGTAATTAATATATTAGTACATTAGTACATGTATATTGTTTAGAAATAAATATCTATTTATTTGGGATATATGCTCAATTTTTTACTGACAGGGTACACAATCTAACAAGTTTGTAGACTGCTGCTCTAGAAAAGCTCTGGTGCAATCTAACACCGAATACTCAAACTGCAAAGACAGCTTCATTATGAACAGCAATAATGGGTTTTGAAGAAGTTGTACAAGTCAGATCAAATTATTTTAAACTTGCTTATTCTAAATCTTACAGGTGTACTTCTTCCCCTAAAACCCTCTATGGAAAGTGTGGAAGGGAAGCTACCCAAGAAATCAAGAACTTTCTGATACACTAGACACTCCCACCCCCCCAAATATAATTAGCCAGCTTAGCAGACAGTTTTCAACAGAGTGGATATGCCAGAGTTTTGAAATGAGCAATTCTGGTATCAAGATACAGACTCTCTCTGGAACCTGAAGGCTGTAACAGAGACATTGTAGTGGGAAAAAAATGCTCCGTTAGATTAGCATCAGTGGAATCAGTACCTGAACTCAGGCAAGTTGGTTCTAAGGGGAGATAACATGCATCAGCATTAAGTAAAATTAAATACTGCCCAAACTGTTGGTTATCATTGCCATAACATCTGTCATACTGGATATGAGGAATAAAACAGCTCTGGACTCTTTGAAGAAAGAAAACACCAAAGAAATACAAGGTCAATTCTTGGACAAAAAGTGCAGATGAAAAACCACTCTTAGGCCTTTAAAATCAGTGCCAGAAAGTACACTGATGCTTGCCAATGTCTGATGAAAAACCCGTCACAACTAATCCATCTTTTGGAAGTCGGGGATTCATCTTGTCTATTCCAGTTCAAAATCCTTACTAGTATCAGCCTTGTCAGTGCCTGAGCAAGGTGCTGAAGAGGAGAATCCTCCTGCTGTCAGCATTCATACTACCAATTCTACATTCAAAGCACCCCAAGGACACTAAACTAATAGATGGTGGCTTTTGTCCAGCATGATCAGCTTCCCTACATTCTTGGGAATAGGCAGCACACACTGAATAATGGGCTCTAATCAAGCCAAACTATGGTGGCATAACCACCTGTAAGTGGTGCATGTCACTCATGAGGTGGAAAGGATTTCAAACTAAAAAAGCTCCACACCACAAACTTTTTTAAGTGTCAGAAAAGATACTCTAACATAAAAACAAAAAAGCCATATAGCAGCAGTTTGTTCTTGAAAAGATACATTTGCAGAAAAAATACAAATCTTAAGCTGTCAAGAGAAGAAAGAAGAATAAATTTCTAGGAAACTGACTTTAGCTCATATATGTGGCCTTAGGGTATGCACCAAAGAGTAGCTGCTAGGCATTGCATAGTTCCCTCTCACTGCCATTCAAAGTTATAATCTCATCTGTACAATGTGAAACTTTATAGGGATCGAGCTCTCAAAATAGGAAGAGTAAACTGCAATTTGTACTAGATAATGAAAATTACACAGGTAAATTGCAAGGTTAATTTACAAAATGACAATTTATCAGTACAATTTATATTTCTCCGCCTCCCCCCGATCTGTAATTATGAGCGTTTTCCATCAACCAAGTATTTCACATGCAAACCACCATACGTGGATTTTTTATTTCCAGCCAGCATGGTCCTTTGATCTTCCTACTCATCAAAAGAAGTTCCAGGCTAGAGGTGTTAGTTCCAAATACATGTGAAAACGTTTGTCCTTTCAGATCTTGGGGAAGCCGAGGGCATTCAGCCTAACAAGTAACAGAAAACAGCGAGTCATTTCACCCCACATTTTCTGTCACTTTCTGTCATTTCACCCCACAGAAGTGTTCAAAGTTGACACATTATATTCAGACAGCACTGTAACAAAACTACACAATACCTGAAATCACTGTAACTTCCCACAAGCAAAGCCTTAACCCATAATACCTTACAGTAATTGAAGAAATTAACACTATTGACTCAATTTAAATAGGTCCATAACAAAATCAGGACAGTGACGTAAAAACGCACTGAAGCAAAGTTCTTCATCCATACTGGATATAACACAGAAATATTACCATCAGCCAAGGCTACTACACTGTTCAATGACCATTTTAATACAGAAACTGCTCATGTTGTAAACTTAATTAGATACAGCTTTAATTTTGTCTGTCATATAAAGACTGAATAAAGAGTTTCTGCACTGCTAAAGAAAAAAGTGAGATGGCCAGCAAATCTCTACAGGATGCTACTTTTGCACCTAGAACTAGTATTTTAAAAAATGGTTTAAAAAGGCATTATCCCAACAACTGAACCAATAGGTTCAGGACTACTGAGCCTCTTAGATTTGAAACCAAATCAAGTATTTTTGCTAATGAAGAATAGCTACTGATGTTCTTGTGGGAATTCTTTCCATCTTTGCTGCTCAATTTTACAGCTCTTCAACAAAAGTCTTTCTTACCCAGCTGCTATTTCCAAGAACCATATAAGCAGAGGTATCAGCTACATTCTGGATATGAATTCAACAAAATATTTAAAGGTAGTAAGTAATTTTTTTAAAAAATCTTACAGTACTTCAGGCCCTGATCCAGTACAGCTAAAGGATTGTTTGGCTGGTTAGTTGATTCAGGGGCAAGGTGTTAAAAAATAAAACAGGATAACTGGGAATACAGATTGTAAATCAATAAGCAAATTATAATTGAGGGAGAAGGTGGGAGGAATGCGGCCACTGTACTAAGTATTTTTTCCCCCTCATGCTTTATTTACACAAATAGAGTTAAGGCTAATAAATCAATATGTTATAGGTTACCAGGTAATGAACTGGTTTTGTTAAGGACTAACCAACATATAAATGACAACAAAAAAGCCAGAAGCTTAGGTATTAACTGTGTGCTTCTTTCCCACAATTAACATTTTTTTTAATTACAAGACAATAAGCAACTAAATACACACTGCAACAGAGGTACAGTCACTAGCTACTAAAGATCAAATCCTTCAATTTATTTTTTTTTTAGTAAAATCATTAAATTTTTAATTAGATAAGAAAGCAGGTTACAGTCTTTCATCAGATTAATTATACTCACCGAATATTTAACTTCTAAGTACTCAGATTTTGCTGGAACATCTGGGATCTCAAAAGCATAATATTTTTCCACTTTCTATAAAACAAAGATATTATTTTTCAGTATCTCCCATCCGAATATTTATTCTGTCCAATAAGAAATCTAGTGAAATAAAGACCAGCCAAAACATACATCTCAAATATCATGGGCTTGATTATATATTACCAATTCTGCAACTCATTATAACCATTTAAGGATAGTAAGAATATTTTAGTACCTATATCTAATTTCTTTAGGTCTTCTCAGCATTAAGAGTTTCTCCAGAATTAACTAATCGCTACAAAACAAGAAACGTACAAGTTTAATAGCTAAGGAGTCTCAGAAACATTCTGTAAATTCACAGGCTTTAGACACACTCATGAGAGAATTGGTGGTTGCAGACCACCACAAAATCAATAAACAGCTGAGATGGAAAGGCATCTCCAGAGATTGTCTAGTCCAGCTGCCTGTTCAGGGCTAAGTCAACTACAGTGAATTGCACAGGGCCCTCTCCAGTTTGGTTTTGAATATCCCTGAAGATGGAGACCCCACAGTCTCTCTGGTCAACCTGTGCCAGTGTCTGACCTTCCTTACTGTAAAAAAGTGGGTTTTGTTCTGATAAATTTCATGTGTTTCTAATGGTACCTACTGATCTTGTCCTCCACTGGGCACCAATGAGAAGAGTCTGACAGTCGTCTTTACTCTTGCCCACCAGATGTTCATACACAATGATAAGATATGCACCACCAATCCCTTAGCCCAAACTTTCTCTTCTCTCAGCTGAGCAGTCCCACTCTGTCCGCCTCTCCTCACATGACAGATGCTCCAGGCCCTGTCATTATCTTTGTGGTCTAGTGCTGGACTTGCTCCAGAATGTGCACATCTTTCTCACAGCAGGGAGCTCAGCTGAAGGCAGCACTCCCCAAGTGTCTCACCAGGGCTGCATAAAGGGGGAAGGACGGCCTCCCTGAGACCTGCTGTCAGTGTTCTCCCTCACGCAGCCCAGGCTGCCCGTGGCCACCTTTGCTGCAAGGGTACCTTGTTGGCTCTTGTCCTACTTCATGTCTACCAGCATGACCACGTTGTTTTCTGCAAAGCTGCTTTCCACCTGGTCAGTCCCCGAGTCCACGGGGTTATTCCTCTCCTAGTGCAGGACTTGTTATTTCCCTTTGTTGAACTTGATGAGATTCCTGTAGGCCTTGAGACATCTCCAGTTTGTCAAGGTCCCTCTAAACAGTGGCATCCCCATCTGATACACCAACCACTCCTCTCCGTTTTGTATTGTCTGCAGACTTGCTGAGGGTAGGTACATTCTGCGCCATCGTGCGAGTCATTAACACAGACACTAAACGGGACCGCATCTGCTGGTGATCCCCAATGTATGCCACGAGGGATTGGCCTTTGCCTGGACTTTGTGCTGCTGATCGCAACCCTTGGAGCCCAGCAGTGCAGCCGGTTTTCAGTCCGCCTCCGTGGCTACTTCCCTAGCCCATATTTCATCAGTTTGTTTGCTAAAGTCAAGATAAACAACAGACACTGCTCTCCCCTTGTGCACCAAGCCCTTCATCTCTTTCCAGAAGGTTACCAGCTTAGTGAAGCATGATTTCCCCTTTGTAAATCCGCACCAAACACTCCCAAGCACCTTCTTGTGCTTTGTGCTTCTGGAAAACAGTTGCTTTCACAATTAGTTGCTCTACCACCTTTTCCCAGGGCTTGAGATGAGGCTGACCAGCCTCCAGTCCCCCGGAAACTACTCCTCCTTGTCCATTCTGAGGACAGCTTTGACATTTGCTTTCTTCCAGTGCTTAGGAACCTCCTCTGATCAACATGACCTTTTAAAGATAACCAAGTGTGGCCCCGTAATGACACTGGCCAGCTCCCTCCATGTGCATCGGTGCATCCCATCAGGTCCCACACACCTGTGTCTGTCCAATTTGTTTACATGTTCCCTAACCTGATCCTCGTCCACTGAGGATAAGTCTTTGTTTCAAGTCTTCCTTCTGGCCTGTTGGGGTCAGGGATTCCTGAAGGCTGGACTTAGCAGTAAAGACCAAGATGAAGAAGACACTGACTATCTCAGCCTTTCCCATGCCCTTTGTCACCACATCTCTTGTTTGTCCCTTTAAGCAGCAGTCCCACATTCTCCCCTAGTCCTGAACCTATAGAAGCCCTTCCTGCTGCTCTTGGCCTCCCTCACCAGAATCAACTTCAGGTGGGCTTTCACTTTTCTTTTTCCACCATGATGTTACCTCTATTAGTCTGCCTCTAATCCTGCCTGGATCTGTGCCCATCTTTAGGCAGGGCTCCATGCATTACCATTGCTCTGACATGTAAAAGGGACTCCCCCTCCTCACCATCCCAGCCTGTCCTCTTAACAACATCCTAACCCACCACGTGTCCATGATCCCCATCAGATCGTAGCCCTGTAACTACACGAAGTTCCTCCTTTTATTCTGCATGATTTAGTGTACCAGCACTTCAGACAGGTACCCAAGAGAGCTGATTGCCCAACCATCTGTAAGCTGTTTACTTTATTACATGCTTAGAACAGAATCACTTCTATGGCAGTATTGTATTTTTCATTTTGAGTGACTTGGGTTTTACTAGAAAGTAGTCAAGTTTGTTTACGTATCTCTAACAAAGACAGTTTCAAGCAGCCTCAAGTTCAGTACAACTTCACTGAAAGTATCACTTCTGCTTTCAAGAACAATAGTGATTTTCCACAACATGCACAGCTTGTCAGTTTCTAAGAATAACTACCTTCATTTTCCAAGTAATTACAATATCCTGTGCACACAACTCTACGGTACCTGCTGAAATGCCACGTTCTACCCTGTAATATGCATGCTCTGCCCTGTAATACTTCACAAACCATCTGCACTACTGTTATATATTATTGTTATTATGTTATGCCATAACTCTGCCAGAGCATTACTCTTACTACAAGAATTCCTAGAGGTCCCTTAAAATTAAGAAGCATATTTTGACTGGATGGTGCAGTAAGTTCAGCACGTTATACACAGAGTCAGCATAATGTACCAGTAGAATAACAAAAAACAAAGTCACCATGAATCAGGATAAAATGTACAAGTAAACAAAAAATTCGCGCACAATTAGGTAAACTGGAAGTTGTTTGGGGTTGGGTGGTTGGGGTGTTTTTCCTTGAATTAATAGCATCAGCAATAGCTCCCTCAGAGCGCTACAACGACCAGTTAAGATTGCTACTTCTCCTAACACTGCAATTTTAAGGCTGCAAAGCCTGGGTAGGAGAGGAGAGGGCTCTCTTCTAGATTTGCCTTCCTATTTATAGCAACAACTATGGCATCAACAGCTACATGGAAGCAGAAAAAAGTAATATAACTTGGTACAAGAGCACCACTATGAAGTCAGAACAGCATTACAAATTAGCATGCAAATGTAGATCTGAACTGTTGAGCCAAAGCAGCACCTCACACGATCAGTACACCATAGCTCTAACATAACAGATGGCGATGCACTGCCTTTAGCACATATTATTGGTGCCCCCCTCCTTTTTTTTTTAATTAAAAAAAAAAACCTCTCAGGCTTCAAATAAGTTCTTGTTGCAAACGCAAGCCGAACATAGTGTAAAAATAGTATGCTGCAGTGATTCATCTGCTTATTCCACAGAGCTCAGCTCAATTACACAAGCGTCTGGTCATAACTGCAGTGAATGAATGCTTTGCTGCAGAGTAATCTGCCCTTCAAGTGGCCCTTCAGAGAGCAGAAATGAGCAGCAGTGATTAGCTGCTAAGTTCCTAAGTGGAGTAAGGCTGCTTTCAAATTGATTTGTGAAGACTTGCTAACTTGGCAGCAGTGCAACCCATTGAAGCGACAATTAGCAGCAGGTGCAGGAGGAAATGATATGGCTTAAGTGTATCTGTTCTCAGGGACGAAGTTTGGTGCTGGCAAGGCCAAGATGCAGGCCCACACACACGTAGAGAACAACTTGTCTCAATGTATAAACACTGGCTCTCTCTCTATCATCACAAAACGGGCTACTCTGAATAAAAGAACTTTGGGTACATGGCAGGTATGCTAGTAACTTTTCTGATTTCCAGCTAATGATGGAAGAATAAGAGTTTCTCAGTTTCACAGTACTATGCCAAAACTGAGACTCTTGCTCTGAATGCACTGCTCACAAGTGCTCTGCTCCCCTGAACAATGTTGCTATTAGTCTTTTAAAAATCTTCCAAAATACCAACCCTTAACAACACAGTGGTGGGATACTGCACATCACAGAACAGGGAGGTTCTTCTAAAACATATTAGCTCTTAACCACATACAGTCACAACTGTGTGGACATCACTTTTTTGAGCCTTTACTCAGTTGAGTGCCACCACCATTTCAGTTTGAGAGCTCTGCACATCCCTATAGAAACACAGATTCATGGGCTGTATAACAGGTGATTTGACTGCAATGAAAAGAAAGATGATGACTCCATACAAAACCAGATTAATAAGATATATAACAAGGCAAACTAAGGTCTCTCAGAGAGAGACAAAAGAAAAGGAGGGTGCAGTATTGCAACAACCCTGCTACTTCCACAGTAGCGGGCAGCAAAAGGACCCCACAGCTGCAGAGATGTAAACCTGGCCAGATTTGGTGCCATTTGTTCACAGTCAATTTTGTGTTAAACTAGAATATCTGAATTACTGTAATACTTTCCCTTAATAATCCTCCAAAGGCCCCACCAACAGCCTTGTTCTTCAATCCTACCTTTCTCTTATCCCCACATTACTAGTGCCATACTCTCATTAAACCCTTCTAGGAGGCAGTTATTTACTGTCTTTTACTTAGTTATTTACTATCATATACTACAACTATCAAAATCAGCAGAAAATTATGCCAGTAAAATAAAGCTGGATAGCCTTGTACCATGTCAGTAAAATTCAGTTTACTGAAGAGTCTGATGAATTCAAACAGAATTTGAATTCTTAGTGTTCAGAAACAATTCCAGTAGGCTATTTCAGAGCTTCTGCACCCCCAACTATCCTGACAAATTCAGTCATGAATTTATAAATTTGTTCTTTTTGATAAAACTGTCCTTTAAATAGTTTTCTTGCTGCTCATCCCCTTTTAATGTTTTTGAAGAGCAGAAAGGTCTTACCATTATTGTTCATTTTACTAGGCTAAAAAAAAATTAAAGCTCTTTCAGTTATCTCTGGCATAGCTCATTCTCCTTTTGTCTCATCCTTCAAATTACCATCTTTTGTACCTGTTGTCACTTAAGTTAATCTTTCCTCACCAGGATGATCAAGTGTTATAATATTCTGGGTAAGATCTGAACAGTGCCTTAGTGCTGCTACTTCCCTATTCCTGCTAGGGATCACTCCTGTGTTACACCCAAGAACCCCAGATGCACTGCAGCCATGTGTCTGGACAATATCACTGGGTCTTTCACCCTGAGTTCTGTGTAAACTCAGTAAAAATTTGATAAGCTTGCAACCAACATCAGAAATAACAGTTCAAATACTTCCTGCATATGGTTTACCTTGATTTTTAAAAGCCATCTCTGAAGGTTAAACTATATTACTCCCCTGCCTCACTCACACTATTCTTCATTAGCACACCATGGAACAGGTGGAGGTTTCCTAAGATTCTGTTAGCAGATCTGAGTCTTTTCAAAGGCCTTTCACCCTCCTTCCATTTCTAGAGCACAAGGGTTTGTATCCTCTCTGTTAATAAAGAACTGATTTGCTCCAAGTTTCCTCCCTCATTCCTGAAAAGGTCTTTGAACAGTGAGCTATTACAAACTTGTTTTTTCCCTATTGTTAAATTCATCCCTTTGCAATCCCCATACAGTTATAAATCAATTATACAAGAGAAATAACACTGAGAAAACTGAAAAAGCTAAATTTACATCAGTTTTGAGAGAGTAAATAACCTAGAACCAAAAAAAAAACTTTTACAAAGTACTATGACACTTGCACTTTCCCTGAATGAGGTAAATAATGCAAGAAGCTACACATTGATGAAAAGATGTCAAGTCTTGCATGAATATGCCATCTGAAAAACACTGCTCACATTCTCACTGTAACAATTTAAACTTTCACAAGTACTCTAGCTTTGGATTAGATGACCTCCAACCGGAATTACCACATGAACTTGGTTTTATTTTCTCTCACTTACATACTGTTAATTCCATTCCTCCCTCATTTTTACTTGCCATCCCATTCCCTGATCAACTATTCAGAAATTAATCCTATGAAGGCACAAGACTGCCAACCTGGGAAAAGTTACAACTAATTCCACACCACCAATTACAATGAAAGACAGCTTTACCCAGCTAATGACATGTTATTTCAAGAAGTGGAAACATATCTGAACACTACACTCTGAACAAATCTTTTCCTCCAACTTGCATGTTAGCCGCTTTTCCCCACACAAACTCCCCACCCCTGCCCCCACTCCCCACCAAAAGACAAATGCTCTATGTAAACAAACAAGAAACCTCTCACACTAGCAAACTAATTCAGTCCAAATCTGCAATACTATCAGCAGCATCAGTTCTTTCCCTACAGACTTATGACAAGTATTATATTACTGTATGTGCAAATTTTCAATGACAGCAACATTTTGGTTTATCAACATTCAAGGATTTGTTGAGCAAACAGAACACAGCAAAATAGCACTTAAGACTACTGCCCGTAACTGTAAGCCTGGAACAGCTTTAGTTCGAGACTGGATGCCAGCCCTTACATCTTGTTACCTCTCTGTATAAATGTACTATGACAGCCCATGCTCAGAACAGCACGTGTTCTAAAAAAGACAAATCTGCAAAGGTGAGAAGGAGGATGAGACATGCCAAGAGATAAAGTTCAACATAACACCTGGTCATATGCAAAGATGGTCTAATCTCAGTGTACTAACCTGGACAACACAATCTTTTATTTTAAACTTTGACATCATGATAAGCTTTAGGTATCAGAACTTCCATCCGTTCTGTATTCTCAAAAACAGCTCAGCAAGCAAGAAAGACAGTCTTGACATTCAACCCAGTTTTAAAGAAGCTAATGAGTAAGTATTTTCAAAAGCAGTATGGTTAAACTTCTGGTGAAACAATCATGTTGCAGATTTACTGTTCTTAAAGGAGTACGGATATTTGGGAAGACACTGGAATGGCTTTTACAAGCAGGTACACTTATACATGTCAGGAGTTACATATTCGCATTTCAGCACAACCTCCCCTACTGGACAGCGTATCAACAGACTTCTCACCTTACAAACCAGAACAATAGAAAATTACTTAACAGGATGCTTGTAGACAAACCTTGGATTTGAACTTCATGATCTTATACTTTGGTGAAATGCAGTCATTAAATTCCTTGAAAACACTCATTATAGTTACTGGAGTCTCTGTCTCTTTGCCAACGGATAGGTCAATTTCCTCAAAAACAGAAGTTAGATTTTACAAATTAACAAAAAATGCCAGCAGACATGACTAATAAACTTATTTTTGCTTTGCTATTATGAAATCATGTTTCTCTTCTTTAAGGGAAATCTACAATGCAATCAGCCAAGAAAAGCCAAATTTTAAAAAATATTATTTGAAACAAAGTGTTTACAAAGCACTAAGTTTTTTAATAATACTTCAAGAAAAATTTCCTAAGCAGCAAGCCTAAAGGTAACGATTTGTCTGCAACTGTTAGAGGGGAAGCAGCAACACTCTACTCTGCACCTTACATGATACACTGTGTATTGTACTTAACTTTACCACCTACATCAGACAAGATTGGCTTCAACAGTTCGCATAAACACACTGCTAGAACTCATAACCTGCCATAAGCAGAATGAAAGGTACTTATGTTTGACATGCTTAAAAGATATACTTACTGTTTCACGTGGCAGTAGATAAACAGTTCTCTCAATATTTTTCACTGTCACACAACAGCTGACATAAGCATTCGCAGATTCAATCCAAACTTTGCCAAACAAAAACACCACGCCTGAGGAAGAAGGACAGAACAAAGAATTCAATACCCAATTCTTCAGTTATTCATTCTTAATGTTGCTTAAAGTAGCTTATAACGTATTCTTGCATGGAAAAACAATTGTTTCTGGTTTAAGTCCTTGAACAACAGATCTTTCTGATGTATCAGCACATTCTAAATTGTTTTAAAGACCCACTTTACAAATAGATACCCGTATAGTTCTTTGTGCCCCTACCTCCATCACTATAGTGACACCTTGATATGTGAAATTCAAATGGTATCATGTAGCCAGTCTCAGATTTCTGTTCTGATATTTCATTTCTACCTTCAATAGTTTGATAATTCATGGGGAGAAGGAGGAAGGAGAGAGAAGTCAGTGAAAGCTGACGATAATCAGAATGTCTGTGCTGTCAATCACTCCTGACACATGTGTTATCTACAATTTTTCATTCTTCAGCTAGACCAGTACAATTAACTCTTTTTCCCTACACTTTGGTAACATGAGATCAAGATGCTGCTACTACTAAAACCCGGAGAAATACTTTCTGAAGACAACAACTAGAAGCTGATCAACTGTAAAAAGTTTTCAACTGACTATATCTAACATTTGTGAGGACACTGAAAGATATACGTCATCACAAGAAATCCTGGATGCTAACAGTGCAGTTAGAAATCCTATACAGAGCAGGACCAGTGCAACTGACTTCACTGTGGATCACATCATTATTGTACATGCACATCTCTGAGCCACAGAGAACTTGGCATTAGCACAAAATGCTGCAAACTGCTAATCGAGTGATGTTAAAACTCTGAAATAACAGAACAAAGCTAGCTGACTTTAAGGTACAGTTTGTAAATTACAAGTAAACTGAACTTCCAACTACAACTCAAAAACCTGACTTCACCTGAGTTCCTTCAAACTGCAAATAATTTGGAATTTGATTACAGGAAAAAGACACTCTTCTTACAGTACACTATCAGACGCGAGACAGTCTCAGAAACAGTGTTTCACAAAGATTTTGGGACCTGCGTTTCTCCTTGGTCTGACCATGCACAAACAAGACCTTGGTTATGAGTTAATTTATCTTTGCCATGCGATCTATCAGATGTAAAGGCACCTTTCTTACTCCATTAGATTGAAGACAAATCAGTGAAGATGCATGAAGATGGATGACAGAGTTAGAGTGACAGGCTAAGAAAAATCATTTCTTGAGTGCTTGGAATAGATGTGAACAAGACTACTTTTGTCAAGGACAGAGAATGCTGCAGTTTTGAAGATGATGAGAGCAAGGATACAAGTTTCAGCTGCACAAAGTATTTTAAGAGATTTTAATACAGAGGCAATCTTCAAGATTTAGACAGTTTGAATAAAAGGATCTAGAAAGAGCTCCAATTACAGACCTAAATGACAGGGAAGATGGAAGTTCTTGTCCCCAGCAATCTATCTTTTTTTTTTTTTTTTTTTTATCATACAGAAAGATGAAACTATGGGATAGATCACAAAACAGTAGTTAGTTACTTGAACAGCTGGCAATATTAAGAGCATGGAGAAGTTAACCTGTCAGAGGCATACATATAAGCAGGTGAGGTAGAAAGAAGCATACCTGAGCAAAAGACAGGGTAAAAGGCTGCCTGGATTGCAAAGGCAAACTTCAATCAACTCTAGCACGGACAAATAAATGGTCTTAATCCCCAGATTTCATAGAATTCAGGATGGAAGGAACCTTTGGAGGTCACCTAATTGAACACACTCACACCTACACCCCACCCCCCAATAAAAGCAGGGCTAACTTCAAAGAGTTTTCAGAGCATTTCATATGTAAAACCAAGAAATAATAGATGAGATATCAGGCCCTATCCTCTGTAAGCCTGATCATAGAAGGTCGAAAGAATGAAAAAAATGGAAGTAAAGCTTATAAAACACAAAGTTTGCAAGAAAAAGATCATGCTACCAATGTACCAAAAGGGGAAAGGGCAGGTTTTATTCATTATTTCTTTAAAGTGTTAATAGAATTACAATTCTCAAGTTCTCTGCCTAAGATAGTAAAGGGAGTTATGAAAAGTAAGCCTCCAAAAAATCATTAAGTTTGAAAGTCTTATGATTATGCTATAGTATTTACTCTTCAGGCAATGCATTTGACATCATAGTAAATGAGGCATAAACAAAGATCATGAACATGTTAAACAAAAAGCAGTATCAAAATTTTCCCTTCTACATTACTAATTGAAAACAGGTGCAGTCTTTATTATTCAATTCTGAAAAAGTCATAATGAGAAAAGAACACTCCTTGCATGCGAGGAACAGAAATCCTTTCATAATTATGTTCCATTCAGCAACCACTGACTTAGAAGACAAAAAAAAAGGAAAAAGAACAATAGTGGGGTCTTTAAAAGCAGCAATTTTATATTAAAGCCATTGATTTCATCAAGATAACTATGATTATTACCACTCCCATCACCAAGCTGTTCAGCCCAGCCGAGTCTCATATTTAAGTTTGGCATCCCAACTCACAACAAAAGGTGTAACAAAGAAACATATCTGACTCAATGCTTACAGCATCAACCTAAAAATCTTCAACAACACATGGAAGAACCTTCCGGTAAACCTACATGAAGCACAAATTAGAAATCCAAGATCCTAAAGCTGCTGATGAAATGAGAGAACGGATGGGAAGTGCTTAGAACAGATGCGAACACAAGTTCTTTTGTCAGGGCTGAGATCAGAATGCTGCACTTTTGAAGATGATGAGAGCTAGGATTCACACTTCAACTGCACAAAGTGTTTTAGAGACAATAATCCAAAGACAATCTTCAAGATTTAGACAGTTTGAATAAAGGGATCTAGATAGACCTTGTATTTTCCAGGTCACCTTCCTCCCTTGATAGACATATCTTTCCGTCATATAAAATCATGCAACTGCTATTGTACAGGCTTTCTCATAATCCACCAGAATTTTAAATTGCATTTCCAGAAACAAGAAGAAAGCACGCTCAATTGTTGCATCACTGAGTAAAAAATTAACATCAGATTACTCCTGGAGTGTACAGGGTTTAAGAAGGCCAACAGGTCACCAACACTGAGAAGTGCTAGTAGCTCCCTTTGTACCTTCCTATTGCTACACTAGACCAAGAGATGACATTCTTACTCTTCCCAGTCATAGCGCCCTGCACTGAGGACAGAGCTGTGGACAAACAAGAGATGAATGTACAAGTTACAGAGCACAGAGAGATGAGGTATCTGCACATAATTTAAGCAAGTCTGAAAATTCCAGTTACATAAAAAGAATCAGAATAACATTTTCTGCCTTTAGCTGAACAGTTACCTGGCTGACTGTACTGATCTTCATACGCATCCAGCCAATAAAATCTTAAGACTTGATCACCATTTTCCCCATTCACAAGTGGAAGAAGACTGGGGTCCAGCTGAACTTCTGCTACTACTAGATCAGCTTCATCCTCATCAATTCTGTCCCAACATGAGATACCTGGGAGAGAACAACTTCTGCAGGTTTCGCAGAAGAAAGAAACAAAAAGTAAAATTGTGCTTTTGCTATTACCACTACTGTTTTGCCTTTTTTCAGCCCTATACTCTCACACCTTTTGTTGCTATTTCCACTACCAAGAAACATTCCCAACAGTTAGGTTTCCTCATATTTCTTCTGAAAAGAAGGATAGAGTGACAGACAGAAACCCACACGCAAGTATGGTTCTCAGTACACAACACACAGATTAACAATCATTCACCTAGTACTTCAACCTTGGTCATCCAAGACTACATAACAAATATATCAATCCATCTGTACAAGTTGCTCAGTGGAAACAACAGATTATTTCTACAAAAATACCTTTTCGGTCATTAAATGTTTACATCTTTTTCATCATTCAAATATTTTACAGCTTAAAATTATAGAAAGATATGATTCAAGATTCCTCCAAACAAAAAAAAAAGGGGAAAAAAACCCTTTTTTCCTATTTCCAAAGACATAGCCATTCAACATATGAAATTACTTTTAGCAACAATCCTTTTAACTACAACTAATGTTATGAAATACCTTCATAGCTGCTCAGAATAAGCATCTGTAGCAATTCTTCATTTTTGAAGAATTTATTGGCATCAACGTTCATTGTCCAACACCCACACTGAGTCACTTCAATGTACTGAAATACCTGTTACGCTCTCATGTGCTAAATCCCAAAAACATCAAGCATTTTTCAATTAAGTAGCTATCAGGATGTTCAACACTGCAACTTTTAACATCACTAAAAAAAAAAAAATCATGTAGCATTATCATCATTCTGTCTGCATCACAATTATCCCATTGGCAAAGACAAACATGAAGATAAATCTAAGGCTTACTGGTGGAAGGAAAAAAAAAGAAAAGGTTTCTTACAAAACAGATGTCTCTTTCTTCTCTGATTCCAGCTGCTCTGTCTCCTTCTTTTCAATTTCCTTGCCTCTCTTCGAGCTTTCAGCTGTCTCAGGTATAGTTTCCACATGCTCTGCTTCCATAGGTTCATCAAAGTCCTCCTCATCAAAATCCATCATTCCCTGATCATCATCTGGAAGTGTTGCACATAAAACTCAAGGCTTGAGTCATTAAAATGACACACTGTATACCACAGCAGTATGCACAGATAGCATACTATATGCATGAATGTAATATACAGTATCAAAATGCAAAATAACACATTTAAGCTACCTAAGCATCTAACTAGTATTAAGTAAGAGGTGTTTTAACACTAATATGCCATATTTAAAGGGTTTCCAGAACTGGATTTCCATTTCTTTTTGATACCTTCAATAGCTTTCTCTTCTATTGTCTTCACTATTCCCCCATTTTCTGTAGCTTTTTGCACATATTTGGTATCCTCATTTTTGGAGACTATGACAGGTTTTGCTACGTAATTGGGATGTTTAGGATGAAACGAAGCTGGAGGAAGAGCTTCCTTTCTGAGATCCGCAGGAGCTTTCTTTGATACTGGGGTGATTACCTGAAAGACATTTTAGACGCGAGTTTAAAAAAAATCTCTTGAGAATAAAAAGAAAAAAATAATTTAGTGCTATTTGCAGAACTAGTAACCAGGACTAGAGGAAAAGCACCACATATTTTGCAGCACGATAGCTAGAACTTCTTAAAAGTAAACTTTAAATTCTGTAGTATCATTTCTGCTGTTTCTACTATAATTTTAAAAAGCCATTTACAACAGAACGTGGTTGACATTGAATTGTTTGTGGTTCCTTTCACTATTTTTCCCACATAGCACTACTCCACTCCTAAATTAAAACCTCTCTGTCAACTGAGTATGTGACAATGTACGTCAGGCAGGCACAGAGCCTGGAACAACTGGGCAAGGCCAGTATGGCAGCTTACACCTGTTCATATCGGTAATGAATTCAAGATGTGTACAGGACACCACGGGTCTAGAGAATAGAGTGCTTCTCCATTGGATTTCCTCATGCTGCAGACACCACAGGAGAGTGAGGAAAACAAAGAAACCACCTTTAGCATGCTCTGCAAACCTAAATGCTGAGGTAAGCACACAGTTTGGTTTGCAGGCAGGATACCACTATGGCAGAAGCTACAGAACCTCTTATGGAAGATGTATATGCAGTGGCCTCCACCATGGCCCACAACAGGTCTCTGCATCAACTGGCCCTTAACCTGTGGCAAGGTCCAAAACCTTTATCTCTGCAGAAAGCTCTTATTTACAAACATAATTTAAATCATTTCTAGGGTTTTAATCTCAGTAGAGCTACTTCTACTGCAGCCAACACAAAAATCAACCCTTCACTCTCCTTAAACAGCAAGCAAACACTACTTGGTCTGCGTTCACAACAATTTTTTGCTAGCTCAGCCAAATGAATTTATTCATACTTATATTCCTGTTCATCTCCTGAAGTAGAAAGCATCACTGCCATCTTGCTTTTTATGCCCATTCATCCTCTTCATCTGTTTCACTGTCTAAAATCTCCAGTTCCTCCTCCTAGGACCACAGAAGCTAATATCTAAACAGCGTGATTGGAAATTTATTTCCTTCTCAATGTTTCCTACTAAAAGCAACCACTATAAAGCACAAACATCCTCTCTTACTGTCTCTCCGCCTTTTTTGTTTTTCAAATACTTCTAGGCTCTAATACAGCTGTTGAAATGAGTGCCACTGGTGATTGTTTTCAACGTAAGAGCTGATGTCACTATTACACAAGGTTTCACAAATCAGATTTATCTACTCTACTCCATTTGTCCTCTACAGTCTTACCAAACATCTTATTGTATTTCCAGCTATAAAGTCCTTCACATTTACCAAAACTCTTAACAAAATACTAGTCTTACATCCTTAGCAGCCCGTCCCTCCTTTCACTCCAAAATTTTCCACCAAACTTTTATCCATAACTTCCATTTAATTTCCATTTTTGCAGAAGATGAGTTTATCCTTTTCCACACTCACAAGTACTCTTTCACTTCCCATCACCTTTTCCTCGCCATAAGGGTCTTTTCTACTCTTAGGAAAAAAGAGACAAAAAAGCAGAAGCCCACCTTCATGTGATGCACCTAACATTACAAAAACAGTTTCACTTCTCAAATGTAATAGCTGTATACTACTACACTAAAAATACAGAAAGAGTTGTATTCTGTTTATGTATGAACATGAAGGGGAAGACAAAAAAAAAATGCATGAGGCAAGACAGTAACATTGCTATGGTAGCTAATGAGAAAGGTAATTTCTAGAAACAAAAATAAAAGACAAGAGTATTCTAATAAATCAAAATACAGATTAATAATTATTAATGAGAACTTTTTTTTATTTTTTCCTTCTACCTTAGGAGTTTGGGACTTCATGGAGAAAGGATTCAGTGGTACTCCAGATCTTTTCCTTTTCAGCCTTATAATTGGTGGTGGACTTATCTGAACAGTCTGAATATTGAAAGAAAAGAGAAAGTGAAAAAATGAACAGGTATCACTTAGTGTTTTCTTTTGCCATGGTTAGTAATGTTTTCCAGCAAAGAGAAAGAAGGCCACCAGTATTTCTCATTTGCCAAAACACAGCTCCTGATATACAATTCAGCCACATAAAAAGAAAAAGTTATCTGAGCAATCAGCCTATGAAGACAGACACTAGATTTATTTAGTAAACAGTTTGAGAGGAAAAACTGTCATCAATAAGTGACAGGTTTCAAACAGTGGGCATTTCAATAGCTAACCATGACTTTAACGCACAAGTATCAGAATAACTGATGTGACGTTCTTGATGTGTGCTGAAACAGCAGTACTGAGTGCACATGCCTTAAGAAAGGAAGAAGTGCTCTTTCAGCACTGTCGCACTAGAGGAAAAAACATTTTAATTTGTTTCCATGTGCAGATACTCTATACTCATCCTTATCAACAGCTAATAACAAAATAAATTTTAGAGAACAAACAAAGCAAACAAACCCAACAGATAACTACTATTTGAGTAAACAGAAGCCACAGTGTAATTATTAGCATTATTCCTCCTAAACAATGCTCCACAAAATTTGACAGTGTTAAAATGCATTTACTTAATGATGTGAGGGGTTTTGAAAGTCTAAGATACTATAACTCTCAATCAGGTATCATAGGGAGGAGTAAAAGAGTAAGCACACAAAACCAAGAGAACAACTTTACATTGGAACATCTATACCTGTTATTGCTCTGTAAAAACACATGCTTATGATGTAACATACTTCAGATCTGTATCTCACCACTACAGCAGTTTCACCACTCACATGTGAATAATCCTTTCAGTTTTAAGAAATCCTGCTAAGGGGCATTAACTCATTGACAAGTCATTAATGACAAGGAACAACCTCATTTGAGACAGTCCAACCCTGCTACAGCAACCTTCTTGCACTTCCAACTCAGAGGAAGTGTTAATCTGTTTCACTGTAGCAAACTGCAGAAAGCAGGAGAAGGCAGACAAAAGTTCAGGCTATGTCATCTGCTGAAACAGTCCTCCCTCAGCTCTTCTCGTGAACCCAAACACGCCAGCTGGAAATATCCTACAGCATACTGGCTGGAGCATGGTGATACACATATATGGTATACACGATTCAGATGCAGGTAACTCCTCTTTCACTCCAAGCTGACTAAAATCTAGAAGGCTGCATTAGCACAGGAGCTATATCACATTAATATAAACCATCTCTAATCAGGACATAGCAGTTTTTGCTTATCAGACCAATAGTCGTGCAACTGCTGCAACGTGGAGATGACAGGTAAACTGCATACATTTGTGGTATATACCATGGAGACATGCTATGGAAGAAAGAAATCCTAGATAGTCTAGTTTTAGGAAGAACTTTATTTTCTTGAGATGTTCCACAGCAAGAAAAATTAAGGGATTAAGGTGTTTCAAGCAGATTTTATTAAGATACTTACTTCAGCATTAAGATCTTGAAGAATATCTCCTAATAAATCATCCTTTGATAGGTCCACAGTTTTCTGTAAAATAACAAATTAGCCAAACAGTTCTGAGTTATATGTGCAAACCCAATTGGGAGACCAGCAGCAAATGACTAAAGGGTTTCTACAAAACACACACAACGTTTTCAGGAATGCTTCATACATAAGAGATTTTAATAGGAGCTTATGTTTTGCTAGACACAAGAAACTGAAATGAGTCCTTGCTTTATTCCACTCCCACTAACACACTGCAAACAAATCAGAAATCTTTAAATTAAAAAATGTGAAAACTTACATCCGTGGTTTTCTTTCCAGCACTGGCTATAAACATAGACTTAATTGTGTTTGGCTTCGACACCACAGATTTTTTCACATTCTTTTTATCAACCGTAGATGTTTTGCCGCCTCTTCCTACAGAAAAATAGAAAATTGTGAATTCTGCATCAGAAAAGCTCAATGTTTAAGGGTCCAGTTATTAGAAGAAATAGACAGCTGAGGTAGTCTATTTCTTCTGCCTTTACACTGCTGGCTGAAATCATGTGACCTAACCATCTTTCATTTGCTACCAGCTTTGTAATGGCTGTCATACACACGCACAAAAAAACCCAAAACCTATCAGCATCTTATCTCTCCTAGTCACATCAGAAATGATCTTTGTATACACAAGTTCATACTCCAGAAAAACAAGCAAGATATTTTACATGAAAGCATCTCCCGAAAAAACACGAGTGTCCAGAAGTTTCGCACTAGGCTTGGATTCTCAACATCAGACTCAACTTCTCAGTTTGCCACCAACTTCATATAAGTTGACAAAACCATTTAATCCCAGATCCTTAAAAACATTCAAGTATTTTAGTGGTGAAAGAGATCACACATCCTTTAGACACTGGCTTTAGAAACTGAGGTAATTTCTAGGTGCATTTGTTTTAGAAGTGCATATATAAGCCACAGAAGACTGTAAGCAAAACTGCCCTGGTAGCACTGAAGTGGTTAGCAGTGATTTGACCTCAATGTGTGGACCTCTATCTTCTGTATCACAGGGGTTAAACAAAAAAAACACAGTCACAGGCATAGAACTACAGAACTTCTAGCAACATGTCATTTGGCCATATTCACAACTGATGCCAAGAAGTTGCCTGTTTAAGATACCTTTTAAAAGCCACTGGAAGACATTCTACAGAGGTCATGTTCAACCTACCCTTCTTATTGGAACCAAGAGCATCATCATCCAGATCTTCATCAAAGATTTCCCTTCCATCTTCTACATAACCTATCCCATCTGTAGTAAAACAAGTTGTAAAGAATTTACATTATAAATTCTGTCATCTGATATATTTATTTACATAAATTTATTTATTTACATAAATACTTTTTCCTCTTTATATAAAGTTATAAATATAAAAACATTAAAAACTACAGCACTCTCAGCTGTATCTTCTACTAGACTAAATATATTATGATGTGTTTAATTAGAAATTATCAATTACAGTACTTCTTTTTAAAGTTACATCATTGATAACTGGAAATAAAATTTCAAAAACTTAATGGAAAAATATTTTCATTACCATTCTAATACACTACTATGAGAACAGTACAAAAGATTGATTTCCATATAAAATTTTACCTTGTCTTCTAAAACAATCTGTAAGAATGTACTAACTATAACTCAAGTCATGAACATTATGAAGCCTGAGTTATAACAGAATAATAAAAATAACTCTCCAAATTTTAACTTACCATCATCAACAATCCAGTCATCATCCTGACGTTCTCTGACCATCTTGGAGTATTCTTCCTCATCTATTTCATCATAAACACCCGTGAACTCCTCAACCTACAGTTAAGGTATACTGAGGATTAACAGTTCCCATGACATTACTTACTAATATAGGTCATCAGTAAGAACATAGAAGTTCCCAAGAAACACATTGCTTCCTCCACTATTACACTGTTCACAACTACTAAGTGCAGCTATTCATTCAGTTAAAATTTCTCTTTTTGGCAGTGACAAATTATCACAGTATACTGAAACTCAAAATCTAGTGAAGCACTGTCAGAGGTTTCATTTGAAAGTGAGATGCTTTATTGCTCATTTCACATTACAAAATAATTTTTAAAAATCGCAGCAATGGAGACTTCTGACCTTTGGCTCTAGTCTCAAACACCAACATGAGCTCAATGAAAAGGAAGGTAATTCGATATGCCCAAGCATAATGCTGAAAATTCTCTTTTGTGCCTCAGAGATCTTTGCATATTAATGATGTACACACTTCAGGCTTCTTTAGATTTATCCACCTCAGTGTGGAATTCACTTCCTGTTGGCATTAAAATTACTTGAACAGTATCAATGTTACACTGTCAGACTTCAGTTCTACCCATTAAATACTTACATTTCAGTTTCTTTGTGGAAACATAGCATATCAATATTAACAGTTTCCAATCATGTGAAGCTTTAAAATTCATTTAAAGTTTAAAATAATTTGAAGGGTTTTTTATAAAAAAGTACATGCTATCATAACGTTACATAATTCAATTTAAACGTTGGTCCTTCCCTGTGGGATGGTTATCAAGCATGTTTGACTTGCAGTTAAAAGAATTGTTTTACTTTTGAAAACAGAAAGCAACAATTAAATGATATCAGAAAGCAGCAAAACAACTACAGTTACATTCGGAAAACACACTCCATTAACAAACAAAAGCTGCTTTTGCTCTGAAAGGCAGATTTTGTTTCCCGTAACTTTTAGATACATATAGAGGGTAGTTAAGCATCTTAGCTCACATTCACTTTTTATTAAAAAGATGAGGAATTTTCACCTCATATTTTATTTTTTCACCAGCTTTGACTTTTTTCAGACGTTCCAGTGCTTCTTGCTGGCCTCTTCTAGACTTCTTGTCACGTCTAGAACGTGATGCTGCAAAACTTCCAGGCTCATACATAGCTGAAATTAATTAAAAACAAGAGAAGTAAGTTTAGTAATGAGCTGCTGTTATCTTTGATACTTAGAGTTCAGTGATGTATTAATAGATGGCTACAGTTTTGCTTAAAATGAACATAGAGACCTACTTGGCTCAAAGCACACAGATGGCTCTTGGTAAGTCAATTCTGGAGTTATACTGAAGGGATGGTATCAGACAGACACCGAGATCAAACAGACTCCATGCCAGTTCACATTCAGCCAGAAGCTACCGCCTAGATTTCCAAAGCACCTCTCAAATCTCATCAACCCTTATCTGAAAAGGATCCCCCCACTCTTTCCCTGGGAATTTCCAGCTCCTTTTATTTTGCATGTCTCCATGACAACTCGGGAAAGACAGACTTTAAAAAGGCCTATATTTCTACAAAGCAGTAATGGTTTTTTAGGTGGTTTCACAGTGTTTTAAGAGCGCAGCTAGATTGAGACTAACTAGTAATTTGCTGCCAGAAGACTGCCACCCCATTTCCTCTTACGCTTTCTTCCCCTCACAGCGGTCCCCTCCTGCAAACTGCTCTCCACTTCTCTTGACCTTTTTCTCTCTCTTGATTTTGGGGTACGTTTATCTGACTGCAGAGAATCAATGGTCCTAATCCTACTAACGGAAGCAGACAACTAGTCCAGGAACAAGACTAAGGGTCTTGTGTGACGAGCTGAATCCCCCAGCTGCAGGCAGAGGACACCCAGGGCTAGTGCCAGTGGCCAGGCAGGCAGAGACGGCCAGTCCTTTCTCGGTAAGAGCAGGAGGCCAAACTGTTAACCGAGCTGCACCTAGGCAGTGTGGCTGAGACAAATAAGTAAGGATTTGTATTGCTAAGGGCTGGGATGGGCTAAAGAGGGGCATTTAGACTGTCTGGTACCAGATGTGGAAGGACTGCAAGGAGGTAATACTTTTGAGTGTCTTTACACATGATCTCCTGTCAATTCTTCGCGTTTAGTGCAAGCAAACACGTAAGGCAACATGCTCCTCCCGAGAGAAACCTATTTTATCCCCAGCTGAGACCCCCAGTGCCTGCTCGTGACCTCAGCACCGAAATGCCTGCGCGTCCCCAGGCTACAAGCGCCCGCGCCG
>NW_020799091.1:84848177-84960496 GCF_003259725.1 Athene cunicularia | reverse complement strand
CGTGCCGTGCCCGTCGCCGGAGCCGCGTCCTTGCAGCCGGAGGGGGGCGCTTTCCCAGACGTTGCGCTCGTTAGTTTGTCCTGAGGGCCCGGGAGGGGTGCGAGGAGGCGTCCGCGCCGGAGGGATCTCCGGCTGGGCTCCGACCTGCTGCAGGGGGCCCATAAACCGTAGTGGCACGGTGCCCTCCTTGGGGCGAAATAATGTAAACGCGCTCTCCTGAGCTGGGAGAAGGTGGTGGATGATGTCGAGCATCTAAAAACTGGAGCCAGGCTGCAGCGTGAGGGCCAGGGGCCGCCTGAGTAGAGCTGTCCCTGCTGGGAGAAGCGGGCATTGCCCACACAGGTTTAAGCAATATCTAACCACTAAAGCTAGGGGGACGATCACGACAGACTATGACTATAACCCATAGGAGCCACGGTTTTCTTTTTACGTATTTAAACGAGGTATTACCCTCTGTCACAAGTTTCAGGAACTCAATCAGTAGATTACTCCCTAGTCTCTTCAGAGACGTGTAGTGGTCGGCCTGCTTCGTGACAAAATAGCTGATGTAATGGGTGCCCTCTGGCTTCCCAAATCCCTTTATCTTTTGGGGTATTTTCATTGCTAGACATGGGAGAAAAAAACAAACAAACAAAAAAAACCACAACAGATTCAGACTGGATTTCTTAAGAGGCTAAGTGTGAGGAGGGCTCAGAGAAAAGACCTATTAGAGCTTTTTCCTTGTATACACCTGACTGGCAGGGTGGGAAGGTGGGGTATGTTCTGCTCATCTTGATGTTACAGAGATGTCTTCACTCACATGTGTCGAGTATTACACACCAAGCTTCAGCTGAGGAGCAAGAACTCTGTCTGGAAAAGGACACAGTTTCTGGCGTAGTTGAAAATGGGTTTTTTAAAACCTTAGTGAATACAACTGAAGCTTTACAAGCCCTCTCTAAAACGGCTTAGATCTATCTGCCTGTGCCTTCATTAAGAAACCCAGAGAAACCGGTAGGATTTGTGCTTTTTCATCACAGATTAACCTTGACCTTTTTTTCCAAAAGCATCAGTGTTGGCCAGTCACTAAGAACTTGCTGCCTCCATTTGCAGAATTATCTGGAGAAGCATTTGATGCTCATGAAAATATATAGGCACTGACTCCAGCTTCTTACAAAGGCAGGTAGCACCAACACTTCCAAGCTGTTTGAGAGCAAATAGGACTCTGTCCTTAAGGCTGATACACTGTTGCAGGAGCATTAGCTGGTATTATTTGGCCTGGATAAACTGACTATTTTCAACCATCTAGAAGAGAGAATTTTTATGGTCCTGAAACTGAAAATTATTTTACTTCTCCACAAGGATTCATTTGCATTGGTAAGGGAGAAATAAAAAACCTACCAGATTTTGATCCTTCTAACTTATCTACCCAGTTCCTAGTGCAAAACTACCTCACTGCTGGAGCTAGTCCTAGACGGAAGCAGAAGAACTGCCCTAACTGCCTGTGGCAGCTCCCTGGTGCCAAAAGAAGCTGGCCACCCTGACAGCCAGAGTGCCCATTCCCAGGCACTCGAGAGAATGAGACCACCCCTCTCAGCAGCAGCTAGTTATTAAGTCAGCTTAGCTGTAGCAAACCCGCATCCTTGGAAACACAAACAGCTATAGGAAGAATGCCCATCTGACCTGCAGAAGCCTTTCATTTAATGCAGTGTATCCACTTTTATTTCTTTATTTTAAACACGTGCAGAAAACAAGATTGCATCACCAAGCACGATGTGGGGTTCAAATTCAGAAGTTACTCAAATTTTTAAGCTGTGATAAACATTTATAAAATAACAGTCATTAAATTGTTCAGTTTGAATAAAATAGTGATACTGCATTTCACATATACCTAGTTTTCACATGCTTTGGAATTTTGAATTGACTGGTATTTAATGCTTTTGATTAAAGTAAAACAATACTCTTTGTCAGCTGTCATACAAACGGTGGCATGTTTGTCATTCAGGTGATGCCATGATTTGAGCCAGTACACAGTGATACAGTTAATTTACCAAACTGAAGTTGTTGCCATAGCTCCACTGTGGGCCAGCACAGAACAAAAGTCTTTTTCATGAATGCTAGTTCAGTCCTGACATTCATCTCCGGCCATAACAAGAATGCATCTGTTTTCCGCAGCACAGCATAACAAGCATATTTAAATGCTGCAGGGGAAAAAAAAAAAAAAAAAAAAGGGGGGCAGGGGATGTGCTTTGCTTTGGAAAAGGAAAAAAAAAAAAAAAAAGAGCAAGATTTGGGACTTCCTCTGCTAAATGGCTTTATCACAGCAGATTACTTTGAGCTGATCTTTAACCTCCCTTGGGACAGTCATACAAGAACAACTTGGCATGACCTTTGCTCAATTGTCTTTTCAGTACAAGAAGTGGGAATTCAGCTGTGTAGTTCAGAGCCACCCAAGGTTCTCTCAAGGAAAGTGTGATAGCTGCAGAGAAAAGTGCAAGAGGAGCACAGTAACGAAGATGGTAGGCAGCCAAAAATACGGTACAGAAGAGGAAGCTCAGGAAACTCCCAGATTTCAACGAAAGGTGACAAAAATGTATTTTCCATGTTATTTTCTTAGAGCTATAATTTAAATAGATAAGTTATGAATAGAAAATATTGTGAACTCGTTGCAAGAGCTCCAAGATAATATAAACACTAGTATATATTAACATATGAAAGTACAAATGGAGTATTGTATCAAGCCTAAGTTAAATTAACAAAATAATTACTGCATTGAGGATTATTCTTGTCTTTTTTATATCTAGGGCATGCTTGATCTGACTCAAAGACAGTAGGACAAAAAGTTAAAACTCTTAGATTCAGACATTACACATTAATTTTATGGTTGGTAATTTTTTTATGATGGAAAAAATCTGTTGAAACTGAAAGGGATGGTATCAAAAATGAAGAGGGTGGTATAAAAAACCAGAATGCGAGTAAACCATGGATTTTAGAAAGATAGCAAATTCACCTGTATGTCTAACTCAAAATACCTAAACATTATTATATCATTGTTAAGTACAAACTGTCTTTGTGGAGAATTGTGTGTGTGTGTGTGCATGCTAGTGCTTGGGATATGAGTGTATATGCTTTATGTGTATGTTTCCTACAAGCATGAAGTATTTCATTCTCTTGCTTTTAATCCTTACATTGGCCTGAATTAATTGATGTTATCACTCAATTAACTTGAAGGTTTTACATCTGATATGATCTGACTAAATTTCAGTAGCATCTTCCTAAGATACGCTATTCACGTGACATTTCAACATGAATTACTTAACTGTATGGGGGAACTAAACTCCTAGAAGCACAGATTACATAAATTAAAAATAAAAAACCTCTAGGTATTACTTACCAAGAGGTTTTTAGTTTCAAACTCTTCACAGATAGTTAACTGATAGAAATATGAAGAAATAGGTGCTTCTTTGCTTGTTTATCGATAAAGATAATGCAGACATTTATGTTCAAAGGGTAGGTTCCTTGCTTACTAGGTCTGTAAATGCCTTTTGTTGACTGCACAGCTCTTTTTAATTTCCTACCTGAGTTACCTGCTAACATCAGAGTGAAGAGAATGAAGTTGCTATTAGAATGCTAAGGCCCTGAAATTTAAACATGAAATAGAAACTAGAACAACACATTAATTTCCATTCTGACAGAAATAAAAATAAGGTCTATGGAATGAACATCCAGAGATACTTATTTAAAAAACAAACAAACAAACAAAACCCAAACACATTAAATTCTGATTGCGGTTAAGTTGCAGCAAATTCTAGTAACTTGACCAGAATTGGTGGAATTGCAATAACCGGAACAGAGAGCAGACTCTCATCACCTGCTTGCCTAATACAATATTCCTATTCAAGCCTAGAAGAAAAGTGCAAAATATTATAAGGTAAATTAAATAGGGAAGACAAGTGAGAGCAAACTCACAGAGAATGAGCCCTCACATAATTATAATGTCTAAGAATTAAGTCTGATGCCAGTGGTATTCAAGAGCCTACAGTTATTGTCACAGCATGAAAGTCTATGTTTTAACTACTTTCAGCACTCTCTCTTTACAATTGCACAAAAATTAACAATTAATGTATAAGCAGAACATTATTGCAGAGAGGCTGTTACATTTCAAGACCTGGCTGAAGATCAAATGTGCTTCCATGGGTGAATGCTCTCAGCGTTCACCGTTTAATGTCTCATCAGCAGAAAGGAGGACAGCATCATGAGATGCTGCAAAGTCTCATTGTAATCCTGACACCTCTGTTGCTGGATGGGTGCCGGTGAAGGCTGTGCTCACAGCGTGAGGAAGCAGCAAGGGCCAACCCCTCCCTGCATGCAGAGAGCCCAGCATGGCAAGGCTGGCGGGATAGTCAGGACCTCAACCCCCAGCTCCTGAGAGCTGCGAGCAGAGCAGCCCTGGGATGGGAGTCAGAGTCAGCCCAGAACCCAGAGCAAAGTCTGTGGTAATGCAGCAGGTCTGAGGTCAAACCAGAGGTGTGACATGGAGTCAGGTCTAGTGACAGTAACCTGGGTCAGACACAGCCCAGTGATCACCAGACAACTCTCTGGTGATAAGGCAGGTTGAAGGACAAGCCACAAAGTCAGCCCATGGGTGGGGATCAGATCAGGCCGGATGTTGGTAACCAGCGTCAGACACAGCCTGGGCATCACCAGACTAGTCCATAGTGATGAGGCAGGTCCAACATCAGGCTGGGAAGCCAGGGGCACCTCTGTGGCTGACCTGGAGACCAACAGCACTCCTACAGTCCAGCTCCAGCAGGGACTGACAACACGAGCTAGAACTCAAACAGAACCCTGAAGCAAAGGGCAGGGGACCCAGATGAGGCTGGTCAGGGCTGTGTGTGCCCTCAGGGCCCATGCAGCAACCTCCCCTTCCAACAAGGTGTGTCCTCACACCTTAGAGATCTGGGTTCAGAAGGGGTTTCCTCTCGAGTGATTCAGTCAGTGTGGGTTGTCAGTGGGCTACTTCATGGACACTGAGCCATGGCAGGGACAAAGGCCTGGGAGCGGGTCATGGCAGAGGGGACTTGTGGATGGCAGGAACCCTGGAGGCCAGTCCCCAGAGGCTGCCAGGTGGGCTCTGGGAGGAGGGTTCACTCAGGAGCTGGAGCTGGGCAGGGGGCCAGCATGGTGGGGAGAAAGCCCAGGGTCAGGCTGATGACTTGGGAGAGATCACCAGAGAAGACCCCACACAGCCCTGGGGCAGACCCACCTGTGCTTGATTCAGGGCTTAGTAAGGCCTAAGCTAGCTGTCAGGGTGCAGCAAGGGTCAGCTGCTCCCTAAGTACAGAGGACCCCCAAGCAAAGTGAGCTGGGCAGGCCCAGCCAAGAGTCTGGCTCATCAAACAAGATTTCAGAGTTGCCTCATCACCACAGGCAAGCCAGAAACACAAGTAAGGGTCAGGTCTGGTGACAGTAATGTGGGTCAGACATAGCCCAACAATCACCAGGCAAGTCCATGGTGATGAGGTGGGTCCTTGGCTGAGGTCAAGATAAAGAAGGTCCCATGACCAGGCTCAGCTGCAACACAGCTGGAGCCACCCACTCCTATAACACAGTTCAGGCATGAACTGAAGGTCCAGGGGTGAATTGAAGTGGGTATTTCCCAGCTGAGGGTGGTCAGGGTTATTAAAGCCTATTAATGCATTCAGAGCACTGACACAAATCCCATCTCAACCTAATTGTATGGCCAGAGCCCTTTATTATAACAAAATCTTATATACTGAATCACTTTCCACATATTTATATTTGGCCTTTTGGTAGCATTAACATTTCACTATGCTAGGGCAGAAAACTACAGAAGTTTAGCAGTTACTGAGGGTCACTCTCTCTTTCTCGCATGTATTTTTCAAAAACTCATGACCTGTTTAGAAATTATTTAATCCACAAGTAATAATACAGAAACTGGGAAATTACAGTTTCTCTCTCACCTTTCAACCATAACTACTTCCCCAATTTTTTCTACCTCTCCCAGATTTACTGAGGCTCATACACTGTCAGTGTTCTTCCCCTTAAGACCACAGCATAAATCATTTTATCATCCTGCTGGTAGGTAGCTTGTCTAAGTGAGGGATCTTAGAATAATTCAGGTTGGAAGTGACCTCTGAAGATCTCTAGTCCTCTTCCTGCTCAAAGCAGGCTCAGATAGAGCAGATAGTCAAGTAGGTGGTCAAACCTCAACTGAACCATGGCCCGAGCAATCTCAAGGATGAAGACTCTACCGCATCCTGTTCCATGCATCAGGACAGTCTGTGTAGTGGGTTTACCTTCTCCCTCTCCTCCATCTCTCTACATTCTACAAGCCTTACAGAAGGCCACTTCTGAAAACAGTGAAGCCTCAGAGTTGTCCAAAGCTGAAAAGAATATGCCTGCCATAACAGCCCATGCTACCTCCTTTCAAATACAGCAGAGAGCCCACAGAAATACTAGAGCTATTTTGAGCTTGAATATGAGAATAAATGACAGCAATCTGATTTCAGTATCATACTTGAACAGTGTGAAAAATTAGTCCTAGGACTCCCATAGCATGGTAAGTATGCATGGGTAGGGTTCAAGAACCTTTACTGAAATTATTCAGTGAAAGAATTAATAATTTTATTGACATACTTGAAGACAGGTAGGAATTCATACAAGCCAGACAACTTGGGTTTTGTGTTTAACAATGCAAATCCAGAAAGCATATGAGGTTCTTTCTCTCTTTCCTGTGTTTGATTCTTTATGGTCTACACCTTCTCTTCCCTCATTCTGTTTTTACAAAACAGAATTTCTTTAGGAAGTCTTTGCCCCTTCCCTTCCCATTTTATTTATATTAGTCTATCAAAAAAGTAACAAAAGTAACCTTTGACTGAATGAGGTTTGTGGTTTGGTTTGGGTTTTTTTTTATAAAAATAACTGGTTTGTTGTCCCATTTCCTAATCCTTTCTTTCAGCTTCACTACAGAGTGTGACCTAGATTTTCTTTTACCGCATGCTATTCATGTGACATGGAAAGCAGAATAATTAGCCTCCTTATGTCTTAAATCTCAGGAGGAGTTGGTGCTTCTTTATTTAAAAACTCTTATCACTATAGTATACAAATGGTTCAGAAACAGTGTAACAGTTAGCATCATAAAGGAGGATTTAAGATTATCTTTTCTGACAGGGAAGTGAGTAGAAAGTTTTTACAAATGGTGGATGACAAATTTGGGTTGTCAGTGTCTGATTTACTAAATAGTTAGCATTCTATAGTGTTTCTCAGGTGTCTCCCTGTGTGTCCACATTCCACTGGCATCTGATCCTGCTTTCCAACACTAGCAAGTCACTTTTTTTTTCTTGCTTTCAAGTCTAAGATGTTTTTGATTCTTCCTTGTGGACACTAGCAAGAACGTTAACTGTGAACCTGAAAGAAAAAGTCCTTCCAATCAGTTCTGGTGCCTTGATCTGCCTTAGTTTAGGCAAAATGGAAGAACCTGTTACAGAAAGAGGCCTTCAGAGTTTCCAAGTCCCAAGACTGAACATAGGCAGTTGTTCTGTAAAACTAAACAAGTCTGTTGGGTTGTGGATCTTTTCCCCCCACCTCTTACTCAGTAATGAATAGGGTTTCCAAATACTTTGTTAGCTAAAACCAAGAAAATACTCAGCATACCAATACCGTACATATTGCTAGGGATCTGCTCCTTAAGAAAAAGCAAACCAAGAGCCAAGGGGAAATCACACTGCCAGCAGGTCAGGGTCCTCACCAGCCAGGACTCAGTCCCACAGTACCGGAGCAAGGTGATGAGCAGGACAGAACAACAGAGGGCATTCCAGTCCAACAAAGAGTTTAGATCATAAGGTAGTATCATAGCAATGAGGCAGGTCCGAGATCAAGCAGGTCCACAGAAATAAGGCAGGGCTGAGGTCAAGACAGGAAATCAGTCTGTACCTATAGATCCAGATCCAGGAAGGGGATTTTCAAGGGGAAAGCAGGTGGCTGTGAAGCTTAAATAGAGCTCCTGAGCCCATGGGCAGAGGGTGTGGGGTGGAGGCCGCAGTCGAGGCTTGCCAGAGCCATCAAAGTCTTTTAGTGCCCTCAGGGTCCTGACAGGTATGAAGTGACTTATATCCAAGGCCAAATTTGCCCAGTTTTCATGAAAATCATGAGCACTGAACCTCCAAACAAATATCAAATCTCTCCTCCCAACCATGAAAGCTCTTGAGTATTTCAAAGAAAAAGTCTCCAAAATATCTGGAGTGTGTTCTCAATCTCTTTTCCAGAAACAGCTACATTATGCTGGTAGAAGTTGTCTGTAACTGCCCAGTGGGTAGAAGATGCCTAGCTAGTAACATATCAGATTGGGAGTTCAAAGGTAGCAAAGTTATAAGCAACTGAAATAAGATCGTAGGGTCAAACACTCTTAATAACTAGTAACAGCTAAACTAGCTAGCAGATAATCATTTTACAGTGCATTAGTACATGTTTAGTTTTAAATAATGTGTGTATCTCTACCCAGATTATGAAAACTTCCAGTTATTAAGTTTTTGGTACCCAAAATATTAAATGTGAACCCTCAACAGTCACTTGAATGCAGTTTACAGTATGATTTTTTAATGTTTTATTTGGCAGGTTTGCATTTGAAATAGTATGGTGTGGTGGTTTGACATTGGCTAATGCGAGGTACCCACCAAGTTGCTCTACCACTTCCACCCCTTCCCCCTTGTTTTCTCAACGGGGCAAAGAGGGGAAAGAAACTAACATAGACCAACCCTTGTGGGTAAAACAAAAGCAGTTTTAATATAAGCAAAGTGAAGCAAAGGTCTGCACGCAGAAGCAAAAAAAGAAAACATTTATTCTCTACTACCCATTACCAGTTGATGTCAGCCCTTCTCAGGAGCAGGGCTCACATACATGTAGTGGTTGCCTCGGAGGACCAAGGGTGACCCCAGCCCCTTCCTCCTTTCTCCCAGATTTATACTGAGCAGACAGCACATGGTCTGGAATATCCCTTTGGTCAGTTGGGGTCAGCTGTCCTGGCTGTGTCCCCTCCCAAGATCTTGCCCACCCCGTCCCACTGGGGGGGGAAATGTCGGAGAGAGCCTTGGTGCTGTGTAAGCACTGCTCAGCAGTAGCCACAACACCAGGGTGCTATCAACACCCTGCCAGCTCCCAGCATAAACCACAGCACTGTGAGGGCTGCTATAGGGGAAAACCAATTCCAGCTCAGCCAGTCCCAGTACATATGGGAAAAGACCTGTGAAGGCATTTGCATGAAAAATTGACAAGAACAGTGGAGGGAAAAAACAGTATTGGAGACTTGTAATACTGGAAAAGATAGTGTGACAGAATACTGACAATCAATCCAAGAAGTCTGAAATAATCTGGGGGAAAAGGAAGGCACCAGATAGATTGAAAATGGGTAGAAGTGAGTGCAATACAAAAATGCAAGAAAGGCAGTCTTAGCTTTGTGTGGATTTAAGAGGATTGGAGTGCATATCTAGAAAGCTGGGAGAGGGAAAAAAGAGAAAGGAGGGATAACAACAGTTTAAATGTGAACAGGAAAGATATTTTTCTTAAATCATATTTTATCTGTAACAGAGAAGCAGGACAGAGTATGAATCAGTTAGGGAAAGTTTATAGTGAGATCTAGAGATCTGTAATATTCAGTATTATATTCTTTGATAGCAGTAAAGTTGCAGCTGTAGTACTGTGCTTGCAGCACTCTGCAAGAAATCTGTAGAGAACCCAAAATAGAACAGGGAGGATAATAGCAAGATCTGTAAAATATAACCTATGAGAAACTATTGCAACACCTGGGGCAGTTTAGATAGAAAAGTCATAAGTGACATAACAAAAATACCAACCTACCAGCTGAATGTCATCTCTCTACTCCAAATCCTCAAACTATTTTTTCAAAATCTTAACCATACGGGTCATACAAAAAGCAAGACAGTAAATCTGTTCTCTATGTCCAGTAGAAAAAGCAAGCAGGGCCAATAAATTGCAGCAATGTAGGATCAGGTTAGACATTAAGAAGAACTTCCTAATAAGAAAGAATGAACAGTGGTAAGAATGGATTGACTAGATAGTCGGGGTTCTGGGAAGGGAATGACCAACAGAGGTTAGCTAATTGAAGTGCTTCCCAACCTCTGTGCATCCAGCAGGAGAGTCCCACTGCCAGAAATCCCTCATCCTCCCCTGACAACCCAACAGTTAAGAGCATGATTGTTAAAATTAGCAAGGACAACAGAACAATCTAATAATGGGACAGACAGACCTAGCATTTCCCACAATAAGTGACCTCCTCTTTGACTGTGGAAAAATAAAAAGAAGACAGATAGCCTCTTGGTCAAAAATCAAACATAATTTCTGACCATGTTCTTCAAAAGTGCTTATAAAAGTAGTTCATGAAAGAGCAAGAACACAAAGAACCTACCCCAAAGTGGGTAGCCCTACTTATTCAAAACAGTACTGTAAAGCACAGAAGAATGGCATCATCAAAAGCCACTATTTTCAAGAATTTATGGATTTCAGATGATTCATATATATAAACCATACTGGAATTAACATGACATTTTAAATTAAACTCTTATATAAAGATTGAATAATTTGATTCTATACAAGTAATATGAGAATATAGCATTTATTAAAAATCACATCTCCATTGTGGAATTATGGAAAGAAGCAGGTATAAGATTATGTTGTACCAAACACTGTTTTTACTTTTCATAATTTACGGACTCATTGAATATAAAAAGAACTTATGGATTTAATCCGTATACAATTCTATAAGACTCTTCCATAAATAGGAAATATTTTGTATTTATTCTAACAAAACCACTAGAATGATGAACTATGTGTGAACCGATACAGGCAGGATGAAGGAACAACCACAAAAACACGGACAAAATGCAGAATAAATTATCATTACCTCACAACCCAGGGAATCTCCACAGCAGACCCAGACAGAGGCACGCAAGTAAGGATGCAGGCACCACGGAGCTTGGTCCTTCCTAGCCAGAAAGAGGAGAGGAAAGAAACGATCTCAAACGAGCTACTTTTGCCTGTATATCAGGGATGTTCACAGGTGTAGTTTTCCACTGTGCTTTGATCATCCCCACTGCAGGGCAGGAATCTCAAGCATGTTAGATAAGGTGCCTCTGAGTCTATCACAGGTCTATGTTATCTAAATGCAGATGTTTTACCTATCAAGCACACAAAACTAAACAACAATTAGTATGATATATGTTTTTCGATATCCCAGCTGCAAATTACTTGAATGTGTTTACAATCCTCCTCACCAATCTTCCGTTTTATTCCTACAAACTACAACTTAAAAATGAATTAAAGCTACTACAGTATCAGGCAACATTACATGCAAGCAGCAAAGCAATGGTGTTGGAGGTGGTGAAAATCAATAGGGTGTAGTTTAATTCATACCTTTCATTCTCTCCCTTTTCTTTCCCACCTATGCAGGGGAAAAAAAATCTACCATCGTGAGGTTTTAACCTCAGTCTAAACATATGTGATTTAACTAATTGATCGTCTCAGCAATAAGGTATCTTTTTCTGCTATTTTTTGACTAACAATGCTAGCATGTCTGGAATATATAGAATAGATAGACAGATACACATTTACATACATAGAAATATAATATTTTAACTGATCTGCTCCAGACATAAACCATTGCTCCATCTTATAAAGTCTTGCAGTTGACAGTCATTAGAACCTTCAGGATCCAAAATATATACATTGCAGCAAAGTTCAGCTCATCTGTTAAATATTCAGTAATTTATTCTGTGATGTTTTCTGTAGGTGTTTGGCTTTGAAGTCAAACACTGTTTAACCATACCAGTCCCTGGTTTTCCGTAGTTTTCTGCTGACTTTTGAACAGAAGATACATGAGGGTCTATTTCTCTTTATTATGTCTTGGTTATAAGTCAGAAGACTCTTGCAGCCTCTCTTATGTGAAAACCATTTTAAGTAGACCTTTTGCTGTGCTAACTGGTGCTTGAGATCCACTGAGGCACTTCAGACACCTGATGATATTCTCCAAGGGCTGCAATGTATTCCAGTCCCTGTTTTCACAAAGGACATCAGAATAATGGAGTATATTTGCTTTAATAAAGCAAATGTTGCAGGCCTTAGCCTGGAGACTTTGTTGAGCATTCACAGACTTGTCTGTAGTAGTAAGATCTCTGGACAGCTGTGAGCAACTAAGACAAAATACCTTGTTAGGAAGTGGCTTGGATGTAAATCATTACGGTCTTCAGCAGATAGCAGGCTGTGTCACTGCTTTACCATTAGAAGGAGTAGAAAGCACTCCTTGTTAGAGTAGTTGTGAAATGCATATCCTCTCTGCTCAAGCAGTTTGAGGTCTTTAATTGGTTTATTCACAATTTCCAAGTACAGGTTGCTCCTTCTAGGAATTTTGCCTTAAGATAAGGATGCAATTAGTGTACACTAAACAGCATAGCTATGAACCTGGATGTAATAAGTTTGATGCGGTAAGCTTCTTGCTTGTCTCAGTCCATCAAATATAGGGAAAGGAACCCCTCTGAGGGAAGTGGATACATTAATTCGTGTTCAGATTTCAACCATGTTTGCCTACCAGTGGTAGTCTGCTAGAATCAGTTTAACATGCATAATATAGTAAAAGCATGACAGAGGTTTTATAGGTGCTGGTGTCTACAAGGAATTGAAGTTTGTGTGGTTACAGCTGTGGGCACTGATCAGTGCTCCACTAAAAGATTTAAAAAAAAAAAAAAAAAAAAAAGCAAAAAAAAAAAAGCAGAGAGATATTAAAAAATTAGGGCCTGAAGATATGGAAGAATCTCCACAAAATATTTGTCTCTGCAATGTTCAGTTGCCCATGAAGGTCAGAGAGGGATAATACTTTGAGTTTGAAGAAGGAGAGGATTTAAATGTAACACCTAAGCATATTATTTATTTATACTTTTCATCCCTTGAGAACAAATCGTTCCAGTTTGCAAACTGAAATTCCATATAGAAAAAGCCCCACAGACAGAACCTTCCTAAGATTTTTCCCTGTCTGCTGTCTATTCAATTCAGACCTTGAAACTAGTGTTAAGAGAATTGAGAACAGTGTTTCCTGGCTTGTTTGCATGTAATGTTAATTTATGCACCTTGGGACAGGATTTTTATGCATCAGATGTCTATTGAAGCTCAAGCAGCTGTTGCCAAGAGCTCAGTCATTAAAGGCAGTGGCTATATGTCCCTGTTACTTCTGAAGGAATGGCAGGAGGATGCCCAGGAGACTGTACTCTGCCTGGTGCAGGAAATTTGGTTACATAAAAGAAATTAGATACAGGAACCTTCCCACCATCACTCTTGTTCCACTGTTCTTTTATAACTTGGCTGACTTGTAAGGATTTACAGAAGACCATCTGCTGAGCTTCTTCAGTCAAATCTAGTTTTTATTTATTTATTTTAGATAATAAAGAAGACACACTCCAGACTTTTGAAAGCCCATATTGCCCCCACCGTTAGAAGAAGATGCAATTTTGGCTATCTTATTCAAAGTATCCAGTATGTTGACTAAGATCATCACAGCCAAGATGGCTGGCCTGTGACAAATTCCATTTGGATAGACATGACAGACCCCACAACCTTCTCTCTGCCGTTATTTCAACTCTGTCTCTATTAATGAGGTACACAACATTTCTTAACCATGCTGTTCAAACAGAAGGGAAAAAACCTATAAAATATTTCCCAGAGGTGGAAATGACATAAACAGCAAGAAAAGCATTGCACTTCCACTTTGAAATTCTGCCACAACTTAGACAGGTGATAACACTACTACAAGAGAGACATCATTCTTTAATGCTATATGTATATGGAAAAACTTAAATCAAAATGCAGCTGGAGTCAATAGCAAACACTCAGCATGAAAGCAAAGATTGAAATTCACCCTTTCATGCTCAAAATAAATAAAGGCAAGGGAATTTACATTTCCAGTTTATTGGGAATCAATCCAGCTGCCAGAAGGTCCATTTCCTATTCATCTCTATTCCCATGCACCTGACCTCGGGTATGTCCGTACCCAGTGCTGCTCCTTCAGCTCACTGGCAGTGGTCTCTTAAGAGCTGGCCTATGTGCTTGGGTTTATAAAAGGGCTACCAGCTATCTCTGCCTGCTCTAGTCCTAACACTGCTCAGCCACGCTGTCCAAATACTCTTCTAACAGCATAACACTCCTGCAAATATTATTCCTAAGAAAATGAGCTACAAATTTCAGGCAGACTGCTGCATTAATCATGGTTTAATCATTTCGTTTGAGCATGGTTTCCATAGTGTGTGAGTAGTCCTCGCAGAATAACTGATAAAGGAACTTAGTTATAAGAATAATATTCAGCTGTGAGATTTAGTTTGGCTACCTGTTCCCCTTGGTCAGTCACCTCTTTTGGCATGTATTTTCCTTTATTCTTGACTGCTGTCTCGTTCTTTTCAGTTTCTTTTTTCCTTCTACTTGCTTTCTCATCTCTTCTTCACTGATCTACCCCTTTCCCTTTCACACAACTTATATATTTTGTTTGTTACACTTGGCCTCCTCCTGAAGATGTGCAAAAGAGACATTTGAAGTTAAGCTCTCAAGTCCTAGGGAATGACCCTGAAGCACAATTCTCTTGTAACTCACAGAATCACAGAGTCATTCAGGTTGGAAAAGACCCTTGGGATCATCGAGTCCAACCATCAGCCCTACTCTACGAAGTTCTCCCCTACACCATATCCCCCCGCATGTCATCTAAATAACCCTTAAACACATCCGGGGATGGTGACTCCACCACCTCCCTGGGCAGCCTATTCCACTGGCTGACCACTCCTTCTGTGAAAAATTTATTCCTAAGGTCCAGTCTGAACCTCCCCTGATGAAGTTTAAAGCCATTCCCCCTTGTTCTGTCACTAATCACCTGTGAGAAGAGACCAGCACCAACCTCTCTGCAATGTCCTTTCAGGGAGCTGTAGAGAGTGATGAGGTCTGCCCTCAGCCTTCTCTTGCTCAGACTGAACAGTCCCAGCTCCTTCAATGGCTCCTCACAGGATTTGTTCTCCAGGCTCTTCACCAGCTTCCTTTCCCCACTCTGCACTCGCTCCAGCACCTCGATATCTCTCTTGTATTGAGGTGCCCAAAACTGGACACAATACTCCAGGTGTGGCCTCACCAGTGCAGAGTACAGGGGGACACCTTTCGGCTTTGGATGGCCCTTAAATGTTTGTATCCCTTGATGAACTCTGATTTTTAAAAACAATGCCCACAGTGTCCACTGCAGGTAAGTACTACTGGAATCCACTTTAACAAATCCACCAAGGTTAACAATAGCCAACGGAGTCTGTCTGTACTAAAAAGTGTTGGCTTTATATTATCTTGGTCATGTTCTATGCTGTTTAAGAGAGCTGGGCATTTCACTTCAGCAGCGTGGAAGCCACAGCTGCGTGTGGTGAAGCTGCCGTGCAGCACGGCTGAAGATGTGGCTCTGACTCCTGGGCTGGCACTAGCCAGGTTCCTCGCTAAGGGCCTGGGAGCGCTGTCACGTATTTGGCTGTGATGGAAACGTTTCACCGCACCGAGACAGAGCCGCTACCGCTGCAACCGCGTCCTTTTATCCGTCTCCTGGCAGAAGAGAATGGCATTTTTACCAAAACTGTTACATTCCATAAAAAGCAACTTTATTTCCTTAGCACCACAGCTGCGCAGAAGCATTGCCTAGAAACTCAACCCGAGTGGCAGTGAGGGGGTCCTTCTGAAAGAAACGCACCCCCGCGGGCCCGGGCGAGCCCCCCCCCGGCCATCCCCGGCATGATCAGTGCACCCAGGAGTGGTCAGACCCGCGTGTCTCAGCTTAAGAGCCTCGTGAGGAGTTTCCTGTTCGCTTCGGGAGGTGTAAGGCAGAGAGTCGTGGGGACCTGCGGTTGGGGGGGGCAGGAGGATGAAGGAGAGCCAGGAAGGTGATGGTAAAAATAAAGTCCTTTGGTGGCCTTTGGTTAAAGATGAGGGAAGGCTCCTTCAGCTCTTTCAGGCAGCTTCACAAGGTACCCCAGGAGTAAGAATCTGAGAGCTGCCCTTTTTTCACATGCTAATTTGAAATAATTGGACTGTTTCCTTACTTCTTATTTGAACCTTTTATTATTCCCATCAGGAATGGGCACTCCTTTCCCCAACATGGTATGCACCGTTGGCAAGGCGGTAGAGAAATAATTGTAACGATATGTATACGTACACACACAAATGCAGAGGCAGTGTCAGTGTGTGAAAGTGCATGAGGATGCAACAGTTTAGTACTGGAAATTAGATCATTTAACACTAGAATTCAGTCACAGTCCTAATTAAAACATATTTAAACATCAAACTTCAGTAATTAAATTCAACGCTGTAGTTGAGACATTGTTCTGATATGACAAGAAATAGCAACAGTCTTTGGAGCTGACCTAAATTAGTGTTTTCTACTTGATAGTGTTATAATTAGAATCAACTTTAAAGAAGACTTAATTCGTTCATGGAAGGCTTTTGGAGCTGTTTTAATAGGGAAAGTTAGCTCACGTGTTGTTACTGCAGTGTGTTCGTACAGGCTGTCTAAGATTTCTCTGTCAAAAGCTCAGATATAACAACCCGTTTGAATATAGTACTCCATGTAGTCTGACATTTTAAAAGATTTTAAAGAATGAAGTGACAATATGATGCCAGTATTTACAGTATCATGCATTCCAGTATAATTTCTGTGGAAATTAAGGTGACAGCTAGAGTACATGAATAAAACAGGAATTCATTATGATGTTTTAGATCTTCCTGAGTACTAATAATGGACAATAGAGACGTTTTGAATAAACATTTATGGAAAGTATGTGCTTATACAGTGATATTTTGTCAGACAGCAGATCTATGTTATCTTCAGGCAAAAAAAAAAATTCTTGGTGAAATACAATGCAAGACACTGTGCTTGTTAGGGCCACAAGGAGTGATACAAGCAAGCATAGTCAAGTATGTCTTAAGTAGGAAGAATTCAGAGCTGGTGTCCTGAAGAGCTAAAGTGAATCACCCCTTGACAGATGATCTAATAACATGGCTATCAAGTTCCTATCAGATCTTTAAGATCTTCAGTACTTTCTCTGATCCTACTCCTATGAAGGCAGCATGTACAGTGGTGGGCCAATAACCAAGGCACTTAATTCATTAATATAAATGAAAGAGGGTGTCTCAGTTAACATTTTAGTGTCATTTTATTATCCTGGACCTCAGGATGGTACCCCAGGATGGCTTTGCTACCTCAGAATGATGTAGCTGGTGGCAAGTAAAATCTGTGATATTTACAGATACGTTTTAAAAGCTGTTCATTGGTTATTATGCATCTCTAAAATTAGTTATCTGGGCTTTCAAGTTCTTAATATAGGCCCATTCTTAGGAAGCAATTTTTGTTCAGAAAGGAATTATAACTTCAGAATCAGCTCAAATTTTAGAAGACGGAAAGGGGTTCTTTTCTGAAACAGTTGGCATCCTTTTCATTTAAACAGGAATTATTTATTTAAAGCCTTAAAACTGTGAATATTTTTAATGGATATCTGCCACTAGATCCTCTGATTTTAGGCTATGGAGTCTGCTAGCTTGGCAGGAAGTGTCACAGTAGGACTAAAGAAAACCCCTGTATCCTTCCAAGAGCAGGAAAACAGGGGACATTGAAGGCAATTCTCAGGTAAGTTTCAATGTGTATTGAAACCTGATGTTTTTGGAGTGCCTAGTACTGTTGTGATATAAATTGCCATTAATTTTTTCCCAAGACACTCTTTGGGTTTTCTTAACTGACTAGAACATTAATGAGCCGTCGTGCTTCAGGCAATTCCCGTGCTCCATCTCTCACTTAATCTTTGCCTTCTTTACTTTCTCAACTTCCACGTATGTGAATGCCAGGAAAATCTCTCTGAGTGACACAAGTACCTCAGTCTTAATGCACAACAGAAAAACAAACCAATTACAGTTGAAGGCTTTATTCGTAGCGGTGTGTTTAGCAGTTTTGTAGTCAAGAAAAGAATCCCACAAATAGTGATTCTCCAATCCTGGTTTGTATAGGTTTGCATTTATCCATTTGTTGCCTGGACCAAACTACTGGTTTAGGCCGCTTTCTCATCTACCATTTTCCCATCCATTTTTTTAAGTGAGTGTTGCTTCTCATACTTTAACACTAGGATACCCATGGTTTGGTCATGGGGGCCTTCATTGTTTTAAATGGGATAAAACATCACTGCCAGTTGTATCATGCAGCACATTCAAGGTATGGCAGACTTCCCTGGAAAACTTTTCAGCAAGCTGCAAAGCACTGCTGGGCTATGGATCTCAGCCAGGGAATCCCAGTGTCAGGGTTTGCCTGTGTGTGTTGGTACTAAAAAGGCCTGTAAGTGAGGCAAGCTCTTAGTTTAACTGGATGGCAGAGATACCATAAGAAGAAATACCAAAGAGTAAGTACAAAGCCTTGTGAAATTATTTGCCTTTTAAAAAAAAAAATTGATCCCTTGGGATCAAGAGTTTCACTTTGGTCCCACAAGACTTTGGTTCCACATGTGGGCAGCTTCTTGAAGGATCGGTGTGCACCTTGAAATGCATTTATTTCTTTCAGGGTGAGGACTGGTAATGCTCAACACACTTTGTCAAGGAAGGCTATTCCAGATAGTGTCTTTCATAAAAGGAAACAATGGCAATTTATGAGGACAGTGCTGCAGATAAAGCAAAACCAAATACACATCGAAACTTACTTGAAAACAAACTTTAAAACCTACTCATCTTTCCCTTGAACACACTAAGAGCTTCTTTTCCTCCTGTTTCATGTTTCCGTCATCCAGTGTGGGCCTCAGTGGGAGCATCTGGGAAAGCACTGTTGGGACCTGGAGTACCAATGTCTTATTTTCAAAACTGGCTGAAGTCCTTAGGGTTAGGTCAGCTAACGGAATGCAGGGTGATGAAATGTATGTTTCCATTGCTGTACCTACCTCCTTGTGCTTTGAGTTTAATATGAGATTGAGCCTGAATCAGGAATACAGGCTCTTCTGTAACACAAGGAAAGTTGGGCACAACTTAAGGAACCTTAAAAAAAAAACAGGCAGAAAACCACCTGATTTAGCCAAAGTGTACTACAGGGGAGGAGGGGCAGTAGGCAGGTAGGCACATAGGTAGTTGGTTTGGCCCGTCCTTGCAGGTATGTTGGTGGGCAGAGTGCCAGACAGGAATTAAGCAGCAGTTTTCATTAATTTAAAGTGAATCTATTCTTCAAGATGATGTAAAGAAGCAGATAGGTGGTTTTTGCTTTGTCTTCTCTGTCCTTGGCAATGCAATCCCAGGAATACTGGGCTGTTCCCAAGATCATGGTTACCTGACATCCGTGCTACTGACAGATGCCTGTTCTCAGGCAGCTCAGGCTGTTGCCAGATCCCATTTGCCTGTGCAGGAAATGGCCCTGGGTCCCTGTGTGGAAGTACCCAACTAGTTTTCTCTGCTTAGCATCACCATTACAAGGGACAGGCTAGCTGAAGTCTTAGGACCTATCTTTATGGCAGTTAAAACAGGTTCTGCCAAGGCACTATTAAGCATCAGAGCCATCTGATGTTCACTCTGGCAAGCCCAGTGCCTGCTCCCAAGCCTGGATTTACTTCTACTGCTGTCTCTTGAGATTCAGAGGCTACAGACTTTTACAGTTCTGTAGGAATTAGGTATAAAAATCTTGGGGCCACTGAATCTACAGTACATTGGAGAATCAGGAACAGCTGAAGATCACAGCTCTCGCGTCATTTTAGGTATCATCATCTGTCTTGGTAATTTTGTTTATTTTACTGATTTTTTAGAAGAAATCTGAGTACATGAATTTTCAGATTATTCAAGTACATTTGGAAAACACCTTTCCTTTTTTATCGAAGGGTAGAGGAGAATGTTTTAGTACTTTCACTCACTGGAGCTGTATAATGGTTTAAGGGAGCACTAGACTCCTTTAGACGGTTTCTTTGTTGCTGCTGTTAAGCAATGAAATGCTAAGCAAAATAATTTTAAATAATTGCAAGAGAAGTGTGCATGCCTTGAATTCCTGTATTTTCATCCCTGGATGCCTTAGTCTCTTCATATTTGCAAATGGTGTTTTGAGAGAGTCTGATGCAACCCTTAGAATTATTTCAGATTTTTTTTTTCCATGAGCTGCCATAGATCTCATACCTATCTGTCCTGTATCACTGAAAGGTGTATGCAGTTTTAATTGGAGGAGCTAATGATGAATTTTTTATCGTGGGTTTTTATTGTTGTTAAAAAGTGTCCCGTGCATCTGTTTCTCTCTCACGTGATGTTACAACTTAGGGGATCTGCCATCTGTTTACTTCAGTGTGGAACTAAGCATAAATATATATGTAAATAGCCTTACATTTAAGGAAAATTACTTTATTCGACCAAATACATGTTTGGTCCTTTACAAGTTTGGGTTTTGCTCTGGATTAATTTTCACTTCCATAAATGTTGGCTACTACGTAAAAGGACAAACCCATAAAAATACCAAAAGTAGGTTGTGCCTGGACACCTGTAGCGATCTTGTGCCTGGCCACCTGTAGCAATCTTTGGCGCACTTAAAAAAAAATAAAAAATTGCATGTAGACACAAAGAATCTGCTGTGGTTTCCCTTTACTACATCAGTGGACATGCAACTGGTATATGTTCTGAAATGCCTTAGTCTGCAAAACCTTGTTGCAATATGTATTCGTCAGATATACAGAACTACAGATGTTTTTGCAGGATTCACAAATGACATATAAATACAGGGAGAAAGCATTACATTGTATGTATTGCATTCCTTGCTTGCAAATGCATATATACAGTGGTATTTTCAAAGCAGCTTTTATTAGGAGAATATTACCAATTTCTTGAAAAGGTTTGTATTATATCTTTAAAAAGGAGTGGAAGACCATTTAAATAGATTCTGTCTGCTCTTTCTTCAAAAACGTAAACACCATATAGCGTATATATAAAATGTAAAATGAAACACAACACATACATGAATGTGGAGCAGAAGAAATACAGAATTAGGAGCCAAATACTAACTATACAGGCAAGAAGTACATGTAGTGTATAACCACACATCCAGGATTATGCTCAGACAGTGCAGCCAGGACTGTTTATCCCAATATGTGCTTATATCTTTGTTTCCACATAATCTGCTTTCCTTTTCTACGCACACATAGACAGACGGCATAAGGTGAGGAGCTCTTGTGAAAGGCACTGGATGAATCAGGGATCTGGTAGAGAAGCCCAGTGCTCTCCCTATGGGAAAGTAGTTCTTCCCAGGGTGCTTCTGCCTGCCAGCTGGGGAGCTGCAGAGAGTACGTACCTCTTGTGCAGGAGGAAAAATGGGGGGGGGTTTGGCTTTATTTAGAGTAACGGTTTATACAAGATAATGTCCTACATCTGACATGCAATAATCGATAGATGTTAAATATCTTTATGTAGAAGCAGAAGTAGAGATTGAATTCTGGACCAGATTCACCCAGTAGCTTAACTGTAACTCAGTTGATTTCAGTAGATTAACCCTTGTCTATGTTAAAGCTGAAGCTAGGTCCTTTTAGCCATACATCAGGAGTGTACACTAATGTACAAGTAAAAAGAAATGGGTAGTAGAAATCCAAAACATATGAACTGACGTTATCTCCAGTTTCTGGATTGATCAATAAAACACAGAGTGTCATTAGAGCAGTAGTTACACATTTTTGGTCTGTTGACCATGACCAAACCTCAGCATCAGTCATGGGGCAGCAATCACCTGCCATTCAGTTTTGAATTGCAAATGCACTATGGCTAGTTGGGCTCTGCAGTCCCATTGCAACATCTTCATTTTGCAGTGGTGCCCCCAGTCTGCTGCTTGCTAAACCAGTGCCCTGTTGAAGAAGCCACATACTTCTTTATCCTGAAATACTGCATATTCCTCTTCAGTGCCAGCACATCTGACAACTTGGCTGAGTCTCCAGCCATGAGGACAGGAGGACATCAAGGCTTAGAGGCTGCATGCTGCCTCAGCTGCAGTTTGTTCTTTCAATGGGTCCTACCTGGATTCACTTCCAGCTATGCCAGGGGAGTGGGCTCAGGTGGGTAAGTTGCTGAGGGTCACATTTCTTTCCAGCTAGTGTTCATGGAGGTTGAGATGCTTCAGTGGCAGTTCTTTCACTTAAGCTCTGCTTGACTTGGGGCCTGTCCTGCCTCTGGGATGGATTTTATTTTCTAAATAACATGTACCAGTTCAGTCAAAAGTCATGGCTGTCACGCAGGAATTTTGTCATGAAATTCTTTGGCCTTTTGCAAATATGAGACTAGATTATATAATAGTTGTTCCAGTTTCATGATCTATGAATCTGTACATACATACATCATTGTGTGTCTTGAGAAGGCAGTGGAAGCTGCTTTTCTTCTATTACATCTTCAATTTGTAATTGCATCTTGCGCTTAATCGTTACTGACTTAATACTAATGAGGAGCAAAGTATATTTGATTGAAGATAAAGCCCAGAAGAAGCAACTGAGAACAAGGCAATTTGGAATGCTTGCAAACAGATTTATCTTTTTTAAGTTATTGTTCTTATTAGGTTAGTTTGCTCTATTTTTAGTTCACATCCATGTCCCTGAGTCAGCAGAACTGTGGGAGAACAGGCTAGATTTTCTTTTGATACATGCATTAATACTGGAAGTGTTTGTGAAAAGTTTACCTGGAGGCACCCACCAGTAACATTCAGTTACAACTGAATTGCTTATAAGTTTACCTGTTTGGGCCAAGGTTACTAAAGGTAATACATGGGGCAACATGATTTTCATTTTCAGAGTGTTCACTCCCTGGCCCTCTAAGAGAAGACCCTGGTAGTCCTTAAGATGGTCTTTCCACTTGCAAAGGGTATTCATACTTCAGAAACTCAGCACGTATTTTTACTTCCTTCTCAAGAGTTTTGATAGTGGTTTTCTCTTAAATGTTCCTTAAAACTGATGTCACTGTTTCCTGCCCTGTAATTATTGTTTGCCAACATCAGGAGCAGGCTCCCAAAATAATCGCTCCTCATATGAGTAGATCTTACCCATGTGATTTGTTCCAGTAAAATCTGTTCTCTGCCGCTGAGATAAAAGGAGATTACAGCATCAGACCTCCCATAGAATTTGCCTGCCAGCTTAATTGCTTTATAAGCACAGGCTCAGCCTTCTCTACCAAGTTTTGCCTGTGTAGCTATACAGGTTCAAGATCTGACATTTTCTTAGACCTTTGCTGATGATAAAATCTTAGATGACAGTACAACTATTCTCTCTACGAAAAGGACAGTATTTTTGTCTATGTCATGTAGTGAGGAGGGTAGTGTAGCTATGCAAATAAAAAATTAAAAAAAAAAAAGTAGCTCCTTCCATTAGCACATGTTGCATGCAGTTACGCTGCAGGCAGAGTTATATGGTGGATGCACTATGGCATAGATGGGTGTACATTTGCCCATTTAAAAAAATATTTCCATCTTCCTTGCTGGTGTGTAAAAAGAACCAACCCAACAGCCAAACATAGAGAAAACAAGCAAACACTAACACAACTAATTATTTCCTATTACAGGCTGTAAACAAAAGAGAGGGTGTAGAGGTATTTGTGCTTTTGACCTGTTATTTCAGTGGTATGACTCCCTTTCACTAAGCACTTTCCTTTTAATCCATTGGAAACATAAACTATAAATGTTTATCTGCTGACTAGCAGCTAATGGCTAATGTAGCTAATGGCTATAGCAGCCTGATAGACTGTGAAGAGTGGTAATAAAAAGGCAGCATCAAGACACACCTGAAAATAAGCTGCTTCTAGCTGTCATGTAGAGTTTCTTCATAAAGTATTCCAGCTACAAACCAGCTCAGGGCTGCCTACCATACTATACTTTCTGGGCTACTGTCTCATTAAATGTAGTCAGGTGTTACAACTGAGTGCAAATGGAGGTATGAGTTGTTTGCTAGGAAGTCCCCCTTTACCTACTTTCCCTCTTTTAATGCTCCGAAGTTTACTGAGCATCATTCAGTTACTCTGCAAATTTGTGAGAACTTACACAAGATACTATTTAAACTTGCCATAGAAATGAAGGGCTTCTGATATGCAAGGGTTACTGGCTATGATGTTTTAGCATGCACTCATTTTTAAGAAGTGAATTTAATTATAATTGAATGTAGTGTCTTCATTCCCAGAAAATAGGACTTGGATTGCAAGAGTTTTTTTAATATCTTCTGTAGTAAATTCACTCACAAGTCCTAATATTACAGTGGCTTCTCCATTTATGACATGTAATAGGCTCTCTCTAGACAGCACATAGTAATAGAGTAACAATGTGGCATTTGGACTGCTTAAATCAAAGTAAGGTCTCCCTGCTGACACCAGGTGTAAGGTGCTTCTGTCATCAAAGATAACTGTAAAGTGTGAGCATCATGTAAATTATTTTCTGTTCCTGTCTGTTAAAGCTCTAGAGACTGGAAGAGTTATCAGTTTGAACACTGTATAAACCACCTTGCAGTTAACAGAGAAGGGCAACAAAAATAATCAGAGTTGTGGATCAGCTTCCACACAAGAAACAAATAAATGAGGTAAGCTCTTCAGCCTAGAAAACATGACTGAGGGAAGAAAAGAGAGAGGCAGGGAATAGGTGTCTACAGATGAACTTACTGAAGCATCCAGTACAGAATAATACAAATAATACAAAGAGGAGGCAGGTGCTGAACAAACAAAATGAGATAATTCATCCCTGAACTCACACTTAGGCTGTAGAGCAACCTGCTGTGGGATGATGCAGATCGTGGAAGCTTATCTTGGTCCAAAATACAAGGCTAAATTGACTTACTTGACTACTCATAAAATGTAAATGCCTAGAACATAATGAAGGCACAGATGAAGGGAAAAATCTGTCAGAGAAAGAAGTATATTTGCATGGTCTTTATCTAACTATCTGATTATTGGCAAAACTATAGCAAACTTGTAAAAGTACTTTAATGGATTAACCAAAATGTAAAAGCTGCTATATAAATTACTTGCTCTCTTTCCCAATTCTAGTTATTACTGACAAGAAACTAGAAAGAATACAAGCAATAATATACAAATTGAAATAAGTCTGATAAATTATTTGTTTTTTAATAATTTCTTGAATATTTTATCTTATGCTCTTATTTACAAATCAAATGGTCTCATCTTACTGCATTCATAAGATGATTTCTTAAGCTCAGCAATGTTTTTTCAAGGCCATATAAAACAAAATAGTATTGGGTACTCATTGGGAAGCTTTTGCTGTATTTCCCTTGATTGGTTGGTACATGGTATTTATGCATTTCTCTGTGTGGTTTTGGTAAAATATTGCTGATTTTAATCTACTGTATTTTCATATCCAGTGACTGAGAGGTCGGTCACAGATTAATGGGAATATTGACAGGTCTGGTTCTAAGCCCTTGGCTGTAAAGTGAGCTTTAATGATAAACATATAGAAAAGCTGGACTGATGGGAAGCTAATAGAGGTTGCTGTCTACTGAGCAGAGACTGAATGAAAAATCTTGGTGTTGCAAAGGTGTTTGCATTGATGAAAAGCACCACTCTGTTTGCCTGGGGGGAAAAAGAGCTATCTTCCTGCAAACCAAGCCTATTTTCTTCAAATAATCCCCAAGGAAACAGCCTCTGCCAAGCTAGGATCTGATTACCAGTTGTAGGCCTCAGACCATAGCCATTATTGTTTTAAGATTTCTGCCTTCCTTTTTATCCCAGCAGGAACGAGGCTGTATGGACTGCCGTGTAACTTGACCTTGCGTGGAGTTAAAAAGACAGGTTAGCACACAGTGATCGCAAAGCCAGAAGCAAAAAGACAGTATTTAGAAAATAAAGGAAGGAGCTGGCATGGTATGATTATGTGTAATGTTGTACACTGTGCAGCGTGGGTGGCCCAATGAACAGTTTCCATCCATGAAACCCAGACAGAAACTTGGACTTGGTCATAGTTTCTCCATTTTTAACCTTGTCTGTGCAGAAATGCTGTGACTTTCATCACTAAGATACTAATGATGATGATTTCCTGCAACATTTGAGATTGTGGGGAGAAAAAAGGAAAGAAAAATGGAAGGAAACCCAAATAAATCTACATACAATTTTAGTGCTTTTGATAAACAAAATTAATACTAAATGAGCAGAAAGAGTTGGATATGAATCTCTCTTTGTTGCTGTTTTACCACTGTCCTCTGAGCTTTCCGTGCAACAAGCCAGTGAGCCCAGAGGTCAGAAGCAATGACATATCTTAAAGTGTCTCAGGGATGCTAAAGAAAACAAATTCTCAGTGATTAAGCATTCAGCATCTAAAAGTTGAAAAAAAGTGTAAAGGGCAAGAGAGATTCTGATATAATTGACCATGGGTGCTCAAATTGGTATGACAGCTGTACATCACACAAGTGGTCACTGTCAAAACCCAACCAAGCCACAGCTTCAAGGCTACGAGGTCTCAGCTAAGAATGGTGGAGGCAAAATAAGTGATAGATTTCCTTCGGCTTGTCTCAACCACCACCTCATCTCACAAAACCAAAGAAAACCAAAACTCAACTAAGATTTTGTAAAGATTTCAAGCCAAGAGCAGTAGAAACATGTTTTTTCATATCAGACCATATGGCAGATAATAAATATCTACGGTTCTGATCACTGATAACTTCCTACATAGGCATGGGCAGAAAATATAATTTCTGTAATCAAGTTTCCTGACAGATAATGCCACGTCATTCTTCACACATTTTTGCTTGCTCTCTCTTATATCTTTAGGTTATAAGCTCTTCAGAGTAAGTACTCTTGTGGTGCTCTGATCACAGTTAGAGCATTTTAGTACTATTACAGTATGTGTCAGACTGGAGAAAGGAGTTGCAGCTCAGTTAGTTCTAGTTAGGTGGGACTTCTGATTGCATTCTTGACTTTATTTTGAATGGCTCTTCAAAATTATACAAGATTCTGATTAAAGATACAACAAAACAACTTGTAGTCCCAGTTACCTGTGCTGATAACAGTGGAAGGAACTGGTGCTTGTGAAAAAGCGGCTCATTTGCAGCTTTCTAAATCCCAATCAGTTTTTCCAGCTATTATTTGCAGGTAGCAGAATACGTTTTGCATCTTAGGCCTTTGGAGTTATGGAGACCAAAACGAGGATTAAACTGCTTGGGCCATCAGACCTGACTTTGTTCTGCAAACAAAAAAATTATGTACCTGCACCCACCTCAAAAATGCTTGAGCTTCACAACAGAGACAAAGAATTAGGTTGCATTACATGTTTGGAAATCTTTATTTTCCTCATCATTTTACCTTGTGTAAATTGTGTATGCTCAGGGGAGAAAAAAAAAAATCCTTAGAGAACAAACCAGCATTAAGCCTGGTTACAGTATCCTGCCACGGTTAAATGGTTCTTTTTTAGCTACTTGATGGAGAAAACAAATTTACTTCGTGTTTTTTCCTCCTTTCAGACTCTGACGGCACCTGCTCCGTTTGCAGATGAAACAAGCTGTCAGTGCCAAGCCCCCCACGAGAAACTCACCATTGCACAAGCCCGCCTGGGAACACCAGGTATGTGGAGAGCTACACCAGCAGGATCATGGGCACTCACAGAGCACAGGCTCTCCCTTACAGACATCTGTCAGTGCTCACTTGTGCCTTCCACTTGGAAGCAGAAAGGCCAGCTTGGTTATCTGGTACTATCAGGTAACAGGGAAGAAACCAGCAACTACAGGACCATTATCTTCTATTAGAGAAACAACAACAGAAAACATTTCAAGTTAGTTTGATATTTTCGTGGATATCTGCATGTTGGTCAGAAGGAAGCCTTGCCAGCCCACTCCAGCCAGCCTGGAAGTTGTGTTGTGTAGTGGCTATCTCCTGGATTCTCTTCCCGTACTGCCTCTGTATCCCTAAATTCCAAGTGATTAAAAAAAAAAAAAGAATCCTTTGTTTACTAATTTTACTTATTTAAAATAAGCTTTTAAAGTACATACCCTTTATAGGGGTAAGCCACAGCTGTCCAGTCAGCTCTGCAAGGAACGGTGTTCTCCTGTGGACCCTTGGATGTCCTGACAGCAGAGACATCTCTTTGTAGCACTGAAGTACAGTCCATGGAAGTTGGAGCTCTGTTCCTGTCAACTCTGTTGTCCTTTTGCTTGGAGGTAGTACAGCTGTCAGGTGTGTCTTTTGGTAAAGCAAGTCCTTTTTCTGTTGGAAGGCTGCTGCTGAAGATGTCACACAGAAATCAAGAGTTATAAGGGTGATAGCAGGAGGATGGTGAGAAAAATAAATGATAGGCTTATTAGAGAGAAGAGCTGGAGGAAGTATGAAAAAAGGGAAGTGAAAGGTTTATGTGGAAGAGGTAAGCAATACATTTTTACAGCAATAAGCTATGGAAAAAAGAGAGCCACAGACAAGAGAAGAGGAAAAAAAGGACGATAAGAAAAAATAAGGAAAAAATTGAAAAAATCCATAAGGCAGAACTGACTAGAAAGGCAGAGAAAAAAAGAACAAGACATATGGTGGATCTCTGAATGAGGCAGGAAGATGACATTTTTGCTAAATTAGAATACATGGATGATGGATGATAATAAATAGGCTAAGTCTGAGAGAAAACAGCAGAGAGTACAGAGAAGAACAAGTAATGAGCAGGATAAAACACTGAGTTCACCCATGGTGCTTGTGAACATCAGAACTGGGGTAAATCTCCATAATCATCTGATCTGGGAACAAAAACCTGTCCAGCAGAATTGTGCAACTTGTTTGGGGTTTGAAAAATCACTGTCATGTTTCTTTCTCCACAGTTGACAGACCTGTCAGAGTGTATGCAGATGGGATATTTGACCTCTTCCACTCTGGCCATGCTAGAGCTCTTATGCAAGCCAAAACTCTATTCCCAAATAGCTACTTATTAGTAGGAGGTAAGATCAGAGTTATTTATTGCACTGGATGTTTGCTTCTGTGCCTCAATATCAGAGTTATTGCCATGCTCGCACCCCCAGCTGTTTATACACTATGACTTTGAATGCTACTTTCACTCTGCGGGCTTTCTATAGGCGATTTGCCTTGAATTACGTCTTACAATTGCATCAATTAAAGTAAAAGTCAAATTCTGCCCTCAGCAGCATGGGCACAATTCCCATTCTAGTTAAAGCAGGTGCCTGCATGACTCTGAGCTTAAAATAGCTCCATATGAATAATTTACCTTTTTCAGTTATTCGCTCAAAATTGTTCAAAGATGGAGATGAGTGAATGAGATCAACCGCTCATTTATTTCTGGCTCCTCGGTCCCTCTGCCAGCCAGGCACAGTCCACGGCCCCTGACTGCCAGGTCAGTACTGTGTGTGCAGACCCAGCCCTCAGCATCAGTAGAGAAGCTAAATCCAGCCCGTTATTACTGGAGACCCAAATGTGGGCCATGATTTGAACATAGTTTTCAGTTCACAGGTGTCCCCGGGCAGGTTATTTTCTTATCAGGTTTTTTTGCTATGAATATGTCCTTTTTTTGCTGTGTGGTTGGCTAACAGCTGTTCAGCAGTTGGTACATGTCTGAGGAGTCACCGGAGGGTGGCTCTTTCCTGCCTAGCTGGCTGTGCAAGCCCTACTCTCGTGAGGCCTCATAAATATGCATTTTGGTTCCAGTTTCCCTGCACTGAGATATGCCTTGCATCAACATTTCACAGCAACCTTCAGCCGCTCAAACGCTTACAGCAATGATGATAAAGCGAATGTGAATGCGACCTTCAGACACCTTATAAGATTCATTATTTTGTGTCTTTGTCCCAAATCAGTTGGAAGGGGGGTAAAAAACATAGAGCAAAAGCAAAATCTCCTTATAAGCACACTTTTTGGGTTTACTCTTAAGTTTATGAATTGTGGCAATTCCCATCGAGCTTCCTGGGAGGGAAAGGAGACATCCCTTTGTTAAGAAGGAAACATTTGGGACTTTCTTATTTTCCTGATGAGCCAGGTAGCTTGCAGAAGCAGCATGTGGAGATGCAAGACTCTGAGGTTTAAAAAATCTGAAAGTTACATAGGTTTTGTTGTTGCTTTTAAAGGAGTGGGGGTGTGTCCCAGATCAGGGAAGGAGCTCTGGGGCAAAAGCCTGTCTCCTTTGAAATTCATGGCATAGCTTCACTTTCCCTTTATTTTTGGAGTGAAGGACAAAGCAGCCAGCACTCATCAGCACCTTTTCCCAGCAATGCACTGTGTCTTAGTGTGTTTAAAAAATGGGCACCTTTCCACACCCACATACAATTTGTGCAGCAGAAGCACTGGTGTCATGAGTCTTTGTGGGCACCACAACCAACCCCTTCTATTCCTTGTTGTGTAGACAATTATTGGGAGCTAAGATTATTTTTTTTTAATAGACATTTGTACTTTCCCAAATCAGTCATTAGAGCAGGATGACAGAATCAAAAGGACAGAGATACTATGTCTACACTGTACGTGAACAAACAGTATTCAAAAAATAAAATCAAACCTTTCTAATAGTAATTTTTGCTCAAACTCTGTAGAGAGTTTGAGCAAAAATTACTCTTTTCCAATAATTTTAGTAGACCCTTTCTTCCAAGAGAGGGTAGCTTTAAGATGACATAGAGTCTGTAAATAAACATAAATACAACCTCAGAAGGGATCTTTTTACTGAAAATGCTTTGATCTCCATTAAGTTTCTTGTCAGCATGCATCAAAAAACGACATAATAGGATAGAGTAGCATTTCACTTGCTGAAATTTGTATGTATATTATCTGGCTTTGAATTTTGCACAAACTCCAGGGCTATCTAAGCCTCCCTACGTTTTTCCTATTTTAAAGGTCCTTAACAACCATCACAGCAAGAACATCCATTTTAGATCTCAAAAAAGACTGTGTCTTTGCCAGTGCCTTGCCTGATAGGTTGATGTTTTCAAATTAGAAAGAAGCAGCAGCTGTAGGGCTGCTCTCATGCATCCCTGCAGCACTAATAACGTTGCATTTATCATTTGTCAAAGTACATTTACTATTTGTCCCAGTGTCACAGACAAGTGAGATCCAAAGGCATGGGTTTGACCTATGGTGAAGGACAGCCACTGTCAACCCAGCTATAAATGGGTATCACATTATTCCATATGGGGTGTCAGATGACTATCATAGCTATAATACTGGACAGAGCTACAGTTGTGGGGACAGGGTACTGTGTTTTACGCAATGTTATGCTTGTAGGAAGATAATACCTAACTTTTGTAGTCCTCTGGTAACATGGGTGTTGCTTCTCTCATTTTAAAAGCATCATGACAAAGTATTGGTACACCTAGAGTTAAAGATGCAGGATTTCTGGACTTTGAACTCTGCTCATTCCACTAGAGCATACAGCTTCTCCCAGTCCTTTCCATGGGGCTTCCTCCTGTGATTTCCCATTTGAACGCGGCACAAGCCTTCTCTTTCTATGAAACTTGCTGAACTCAAAGCTAAACTCAGAGACAGATTCCTGTAAAATCTGCCATGACTTGTTTTCCATCCATGTTTATTTAGTGAGAAACTGTTCTGCTGTGATTTAGAGCTTTGCTGTTAGCGAATTCATCATTTAGAGCATTATTTACGTGAGAACAAAAAGCAGGAACAGGAGGCCCAGAGAGGCTGAGGGGTCTCCATCTTTGAAAACTCAATGGGACATGGCCCTGAGCAACCTGCTGTAGCTGACCCTGCTGTGAGGAGGGGAGTTGGTGATGTCCAGTGGTGTCTTCCTGCCTTGACTGTTTTGTGATACACAAAGTTTGCAAGCACTCTGTGACTGCTGACACTGCACTTCTTGATTGTTTTTAAAGCAGTGGCCATCATCCCTGAAATTTCACAGCCTATTAAATCCCCACTTACAGTGGGATTGAGTTGCCTTAACATGTGTATACCGTACCACCTGAGGTGTCCTACAGTATCTCACATGGACTCTGACTGCAGCTCCAGAAAGGGAAAAATCTCTCAGAAGTCTATGATTGTACCTGCCAACCCTGAGCAGAACTCTTAGATGCCCTGGAGCACCCCAAAATTAGCTAAGCTGTAACTATGTGCTTAGTGGAATTACCAGAAAACTGCTGGTCATGCTAATTCTACTTAGTGTGGAGCCATTTTGTTGATACTTCCATATTTTAGTTTGCAGTGATGATTTAACTCATAAATTCAAAGGCTTCACTGTGATGAATGAAACTGAGCGATATGAAGCCCTCAGACACTGTCGTTATGTGGATGAGGTCATCAGAGATGCACCCTGGACACTGACACCCGAGTTCCTTGAAAAACATAAGGTACATTTCTCCCCTTATCCCTCGCTTCTGCTTTGTAGATTGGCAGTTGAGAGTAAACAGCAAGTTTGTGAAATCTTATTAGCTGGAGGAGATTATTTAACTGTTAATTCCAGGCACTGAAATTAGGTACATGGCATTGCTCGCCTCCATCTTTGTCTGAAAATGTTATTATTTGTCTTGCCTTTTTTTCTCAATATACTGAGATGATTTCTGTAGTGGGATTTTTTAACAGGAAAATAACCCAGAAGAATTATTCACAAATTGACTTTCAGGAAAGGAGATCATGAACCAGGAATGTTACCATGTAGTTTAAAGTCCTGAATTAAAGGCACATTTCTTATTAATGGCAATGTGTGCAACAACTGGCCAGAAAATACGTTAAAATGTCATGTGTCCTCTAAAAGGCAGGACAGAATTTCTTACATGCTGTTGACTGTCTTGCAATATATATGAATCTTAACAAAAATATAATTAACGAGGATGTATTTTAGTGTCCACATCACAGGGTGATGAAAGGACAGCATGACAGTACTAGGTATACATGTGTATGTGCACAGCCTTAAGGAGGCAGGATCAATAATCCTCCCTCCCTGGTTTTGAAAGCCAAAGCTTTGCCACTTAATTTTGCTCTTCCAGTAGCAATAAAAGCAGGAATGGGTGTCTCAGGTTTTCTACAGAATATCACAGAGAGCCAGCCAGAGGATGTGTTAATGGCAGTGCTTCTGGAGACAAGCTTCCTGTTCTTTCATAATCATACAACACTGCAGTTGTAGGCCTAAATCTAGTGCAGTATTCTAGGTGATGGCTTTAGGATGAGAATGTCAAAAGCAAGTCAGCTGAAGTGGAGAAAAGAGATGATCCTCCACAATGACCCCCACTAAACCAAAATTCAGTGATGGTGGCATGTGTTTCTTCTGTTCGCTGGCAGATTGACTTTGTAGCCCACGATGACATCCCATACTCCTCCGCTGGCTCGGATGATGTATACAAACACATAAAGGAGGCAGGTAAGGGCAACTTTACATTTTTAGCACCTTCCTTTTCAGCCTCATCTCAAATTCTTTTACTGCCTTTTGACTACAACTTTATGTTCTTTTACACCCTAACGGTAGGTACTGCTGACATCAGCAGAAATATTCACTTTGTGAAGCCACGAAGGATGTCATTGGCTGAATTCCTGCCATAACCCCCCAGATAACCATTCAGATCTGACATGAGAGAGTCCCATCTGAGTTTTAAAAATTATTTTAGGGTGCTTGACTAAGAGCTTTGAACAGATAAAAATTAGTTTAGTTCCCACAACAGCCCAGTCAACCTTCAGTTGTTTGTTGATAACCGTAAACTGATTACTTCCTGACACAACCCAGTCTGGAATATGGGCAAGCAGAGGCAGCCTTCAGGAGTCATTAGGATCCACTTCTGATTTGCACTGGAGCTTCTTTTCACTACGCTGGCAGAGGGTTTAAATCAGTACCAGAGTAATGAATTTGCTGTAACTATTTAGCAGTTTGGTTGACTGCCACATTACATTGAACATGAACATGCTGAAGTCATCAGAAGTCTGTATCTCTTCAGTTCAAGGAAGCTGAGTTAAATCTGAGAAGATAATGTTAAGCCACTGTTTGCCAGCAGCAGTAATCCTACCACACTGAACAATTTGGGAGGAGGAACTGATCATACCTTTCTTCTGCTCTCTGGAGGTGCTGCTTTAAACCCTGGCAAATCCATCCTTTTCCTGGTCTACGTAAACATGTATATGGGAAGCTTAAAAAAATTCCAGAGCAAATCTGATTTGTTGTGCAAAGTGACCTTCTCAAACTATACAGTGACGGCAGTAGACCAGGTATTGACCTGAGCTGAAAGAATAAGCTTTTTATAGCAGCAGATCTTGATCATTTTTCACTTGCAAACCTCACTGTGGTGTCAGACTCACAACCCTCCTTTGCAAACTGCTGTTCTACAATTTCAGAGCCAGCACCAGGTTACTTCACTAGGCAGTGGAACAAAGGTACCTCTGGTAAGGACAGGTCACCGAGGGACATACATACAGCATATGTGCTGGACAGGCAGCTATTTTGCTTTTCTTCTGTAAGGTGCTGAGTGCACGGGACAACATGACAGGAGCCCTTGGTGTCACTGCATCGTTACCAGACTGAGCTGGAGAGTGCCCAAACCTGGCACATCCTTCTCTGCTGTTGTTGGGCATGGGTGCAGCGTGCACACGTCCTGATGAGAAATTCAAACTTTGCAGAATAGAGTATGGACTTAGAGCTTCAGGGACTTGTGGTCCGTCCTGTGTCTTGTCACTGCGAGATGCTGGAAAAGTGATTTCAGTCTTGTATGGCTGAATTTTGTTACATATAAACTGGGAATTACGTTACCTTATTTGTAAAGCATTTTGAGATCCAGTGCTACAGACAGTATTATTACAACAGTGAATTTCCCTTTCCTCCTAGAAGGTTTTGTTTTAAATAGACCAGTGCTGCAGATGCATTTGTGCATTTTCCTTAGTTCCAGTACTCCCATTTTCCCACATCAGGTTGTTGGGGAGCAGATAAGCAGATGGGAACTGTAGAGCTTTTGTAGATTCTCACGGGCTCCTCTTTCCCCACTCCCTTCAGTGAGTGGGAGGGCATATGGACAGCAGTGAGCTGGGTAAGGGTGCGCTAACTAAACCTCTGCATACCTGTGAAGAATTACTTTAGAAAACATGAATCAGTCCACACATGAAGCATATGAAAACAAAATCAGTGACTAAAGGTAATGTTCTCATATGTGGATTTGTGTATTTACTTGAAAACAATTCTGCTTTTGTCTTAGCAAGGGTAGGGTTTGGATTTTGTTCATTTATTCTGGTAGCTCCTGTCTATAAAGGCTTCTGGCTCAAAGTGCGTTTCACTGCTGCCAAAAATAGTTTCCTGAGTGACTGCTGCAAGCCTGAAAAGCATGATCGGGGAAACCTCTCTGCTTGTGATTAAAATAATCTATTTTTTTAGCAAAGTATTAATTAGAGATCAGAAAGAAAAAGTATCACATAGCATTTAGTCACAAGAGGCTGCTAAGCTGCTTGGTTCCTTCTCCAGATCTTTTTCTAACCCTGTGAAATTAGCTATCAGTGCCTGCCTACTTAAAGTGAATGTGTAGGGATTAATTTGCTAGTAGCTATAGCTCCCTTTTAAGACAAAGCATTACTTTTTTTGCAAAACCATTTCCAATCTTATCTCACAGCTCACTCTTATCAGCAACTTGATGTTGCAATTGCATATAAGTGAAAGTAGTAACTTTTTGTAGCTCTAAGTAACTACTAAGCCAAGATATGCTAACACTCTGCTGTTACTGCCTTTGTGACTTGCATTAACAGTTGAAGTGATCCTGTCTTAATGAGGAGCAATTAAAAACAATATATACCTCTGGTGAGTTGAAAATACAGGCAGTATTAACAAATGGTCAATTTTCTTAGAGACTGGTCTGTCCTAGCAGGGAGAGTGGTTATGCAGCCGACTGATATGTCCAGGTGGACATGAAATGGGCTATGGAGACCCCTCAGTCCCCATGGTACATCCATGTTTGTTCACACTTTCATTTCACCTTCCTGTTACAAGCTACTGGTACCTCCCAGGTCTTTTCCAGTTAACTGTAACGCATCTTTTACCTGAAGGTGCTTCCTGGCTTTGGCCAAGGCCAGAGGCTGGTCCATGTTAGTCAGGACAAAGACCATCAGATGGTGCAGCATAGGAGTGGAGGGGAGAATGGAAATACACAGGAGAGCAGCAAACTGTATTTCAGTATCAGGAGAGGAAGCCAAGCCCCCTGCTCCTTTATATAACATTAAATAAGGTCTACAATTATGGAAATAACTGCTCACTGAATTGACACAACTGTGAGGTTTAGCCTTCCTGGCTTGGGAGCCCCTGCCAGTCAAATATCACAGCTGTCATTGCGAAGAGGGCAAGTCAGCCTTCCTGAAGACTTGAGGAAAAACGAACGGTATAGCAACATAGTGCTTTTCCTAAGCTCACATGGGAATAAAAGTAAGAAACTAGAAATAGGACAGGCAGAATTGCAAGTCTCTTACCTTTGGTCAGGCATTTTTGTGTTCATCCTCAGCTATCTGCCGCAGTGCCTGGTTCTGCCGTGCTTTCTCAGAGGGCTTTCTTTTCCCACTTTGCTCAGGAATGTTCGTACCAACGCAGAGAACTGAGGGTATCTCCACATCAGATATCATCACAAGGATTGTCCGGGACTACGACGTGTATGCCCGGCGCAACCTCCAACGAGGATACACTGCCAAAGAGCTGAATGTTAGTTTTATAAATGTAAGTACACTAATCTGCATTTGCTTCTGAAACACCCTCTCCTAAGACCATGAATGTACAGTAAAGGTTAAGAAAGCCTATCTTCCTCCTTCTGCTTTTAAAATAGCTGGAAAGAACTTAAAAGAAACTGATAAGCTGAGAGTAGTTTTACTTGTTGCTATTAATTAGCAACTTCATTTCCATCTTATGCTTTCATGTTTGTAACAAAGCTGTTGCTCCTTCTTCCTCCTTGAGCAGTTGGTGGCTTAATGACACACTAGGAAGGAGCCTATCTGCCACCGCAGGCTTCTCAGCCACTTGCCCAAGACACGAGTTCTTTCTTTATTCCCAGTGCGAGAAGGCAGCATAGAGAGCAAAGATTTTGTTATCCAAACCTTCTCTACAATGCAACAGGATAAAAAAAAAAACCAAACAAAACCAACTGCTGAGCAGTGAGATTACAAAAGGAAGTTAAAATAGTTTTTAAAAGACAAGGAAGTGTGTTAGGAAGCTGGTACATAAATGATGCTGAAGAGGTCAGAAGCCACATTAGGTAGGGCAAGAGTGCCATTTGAAAGGATGGTTCAAATTATTAACCTGCCATGTACAGAACTGCACCTTATCCTCCAGTGAGGAGTAAACACTTAACAGAAATGAAAGTTTACTTTCCTTCATTTTCTGTTTCAAATCTCAACTTACGGCCTCAAGATAACCCACATAACTGAAATCTTCCTTGTGACCGGGTTGGCTCACAGCAGCACTTCCCACCTCTTCCCTGGAGCTGGGAAACCCCATTGCGAAGGACTGAATTGTGTCATTTCACGAGGGTTTAGCTTACTTCTTATTTTGAAGCCTAGCAAATAAATCAGGCTGCAGATCACAGGGCAAAAATATTTATTTCACTGCTTTTATTTTTTTCAGTCTTCTGCACCTCTAAAAAAATCCTGCTTGTAAGTACTCCTCCCAGAAGGATCCGTAGTGCAAATATCCATTAAATTAAGGCCTGGATGCCTTGGGGGTTCTCAAATTTATCCTTTAGCAGCTCCAAGGTTAGGATGCTGTTGCATAAGGTATGCTTCCCTCAGTCTCAGACACTGATGTATCCTGAAATCTCTCCTTACATTTGGTTATTTAGCTTATACTAATTTAAATGAAGAAATACTAAGTTTGTGTGCTTCGAAATAAAAACCACAGGATTTCACCAAGGCTGGTTTCCTCGTTAAAGGAAGGGTTGATCACCTATTAGGTTCAAAGTGAGTTTGGTTTCTTTGGACATTGAGGATTTTGTTCAGCCTTGTGGAAGCTAGCATAATACCCACCTCAGCACTAAACAGTTGTTTTTTTTAAAGTAAATTAAAGTGCTCATTAAATTAAGTCCCCAGGAAATTAAAAACCACTAGTGATCTGTGCTTCTACAGAGACCATTACACCTTCAGGGGCCCAGCATTAGTTAGCTGGGTGGTACATTTGCAGAGCACAGAAGCGTTTCAAGACAAAAGCCCTTTAACTCTGAAGTATTTTAGAAGCTTGGCCCAACAGGAGCTCCCTAACATTATCTTCTCTGTCCCTCTCTTTTCTGTGTGACTTAGCAGTTAGGAGTTTGTTCTCTTACCTATAAAGTTTGCTGGCCACAAGCCACTGGCCTACACACATCTTTATTGCAGCCAGGAGCTCCTGTATTAGCCAGGCTCAGAGGTGAAATGAGTTTTCCTTCTGCACTGGAGAAACCCAACCAAAGAGATATTTTGGTTCAAGTTAACATCCAAGCTGGCAAGTCAGCAGTGGGCTGTGTTTGCTAGGAAACCCAGGGAGATTTGCCTTTTGCTTACTGCTAAGTTTGAGCTGTTAATTTCTCACTTGTATCCTTCACAAGATTCATATAATTTTCAAAGTGCATTCAGTTTGAAAATATGGAAAGATTCACGTAGTGAATTAAACACAGTAATCACACAAGACAGTCTTTGCAATATGTACCTTCTGCACTTCGTTCCACAAATGTTAAATTTGCATTTATAAAAATAATATGGGAATAGTTAACCAAGGCCATATGTATTAGGATACATTAATGCAATTTTTTTCTTCTCAACTGTCAATGGCTAATTATTTCCAAGTCTCTGTATATTAATCTCTGCCCACACTTTTAAAACAGGAGAAGAAATACCGCTTTCAAAACCAAGTGGACAAAATGAAAGAAAAAGTCAAGAATGTGGAGGAAAAATCAAAAGAATTTGTTTACAAGGTGGAAGAGAAGAGCCATGACCTCATTCAGAAATGGGAAGAAAAGTCCAGAGAATTTATTGGCAACTTTTTAGAGCTGTTTGGACCTGATGGAGCCTGGGTAGGTATTCTGCCATCCCAGGAAGTTTGAGTGAGTTTTGTTTTCTCCTCTGTAACACAGATCAAGAACAGATTCTTTTGCTGCAGTCTGTTTTGAAAGCCAGCACAGTAGGATTAACACCAAACCTGCTTGCTGAATCCAGTAATGCATGCCAACACTGCAGCAGGAGGATTTGCCACTTCTGGCTGTTGCTTCTTTAGGATTTCTGTCTTTTGTGAAGGTGCAATGCTGAAAGTGAGTAGAGCTGTGTAACAGCAACACATGAGCGAACAGGCTATTAGAGTCTGTTCTCCCCATTAGCACTAAATGGGACCACATAGACATCAGGGAGGAATTATACACTGGAGGTGGTGAGGGAAACAGGACCATTGAAAAGTTCTTCAGTAGTTCTGTTCATGCTCTGTACTCAGCAATAGAAGATGTCAATTTTTCTAACTTCAAAACCTACTGATTTAAAGTTCCAAGAAATTGACTGTCTGCAAGGTAGGCTCAGGTGGAAATGAAGCACTTTCAAAGCTCTCCTCAGTATGTGCTGGCTCCACAGAGCCCATTTACCAAAGGTCCCCAGGTGCCTTGGAAAGGCAGTTCAGAGTATGCAGCAGCATCCTGTGAGAAACCCCAGGGCCTCACCTGCTCAAACCAAAGTCACACGCTGAGGGGTGAGTTGGTGACACTTCAGAACCCCAGAAGAGTCCTAGCCCCCATCTTTCAGTTCTGGTATCTTGCCAAACGCTGAGAAGCTTTGATTTCTTTTAATACTGCCCTTTGCTACACTGAAACCAGTAGCGAAGCTAAATTTGAACATAGAGTTTGTCATTTGTTTGAACAGACCTTCTTAGACCTTCCTAGTGGGGTGCATTCTTTCCCAACAAGCGCTGTGCAGCTGTGCTGTGGTGAAAGCCCAGGCCCCAGCCAGACCCTCCAGCGCAGGCATCGGCTCGGACATGCTGCTCTAGCTGCAAGCTCGGAGTGAAGCTCTTGCTCGGTTCGAGGAAATGTGAGCAAGCAAGGAGGAGAGCAGCAGCAGTGCAGGGTGAACTGAGTGGAGCAGAGGAAGCGCTAGACAAATAATCCCTCGGAACAGCAGGATGTACTTCAGAGGTATGTTTTCAGACTGTGGCACACAGGCAGCTCCCTCCTCACTTGAGAGCAAACCCTTTGCAAGAGGCTTGTGCAAAGCTTTTCACTGCTCATGGATCACAGTTTGAGGCAAAACGTCGATAGAGGCAGCAAGCCAGAAAAAACAGTTTAGGACCAGCATGAAGTAGATAGTATTGGAATACTTTTAAAGAGCCAACACATATGTAATGTTCTCTCAGGTCACTCTTATTATCAGTTCATACCTGAACAATCATGAAAGGTACCTTCTGTTGAAAGGATCTCAGCACAGTTTTTGTTTATAAACACAGTCAGGAAGAGTCACAGATTGCTGGTGAATAAGTAGCCAGGTCACAGCTGTGTCACAACTTGGTGCCTCCAAAGCAGGTAGTACCTGCCTCTTACCTTTTCTCTGGCACGGTTTGCTGTATTGATTACCACTCGGTTGAGAAAAGCCTAAAATTCGGCTGTGAAGGCTTCAGAACAGAGACTGCATCTTTATAATCTTCTTACAGCTATGTCTCTAACATGCATAGGCAGGTGCTCTCTGAATAACACTGGATCCAGCTGTATAAACAAATAACTTATTTAGCAGTTTGTTCATTGATTGTATGATTTTCCTTGGGGAGGGGAAGAGGGTAAATCTTCTGATAAAAAGCCCAGGTTTACCTGCATTGTAGAGCTTGGCAAGTGTTCCCCATGTGGGATGGTCCTGTGGCCACAGGTGCTGAATAAATAAAACTGATCATACCAGAGTGCATGAAACCCACAGAAATTGAGATGATATTGGCTGTATAAAGAAAGGAAGATTTTAAAAGCCTTGATCCCATTCCCTGGCTCTATCTACTCAGCACTGCATACTAATGGCATTTTTAAAAACCCTTTGCTGATAAAACATTTCACCAAATTCAATTAGAGAAAAGCTGCTATGCAAAGGTCCTTCAGGAGCTGGGTATTGCCTGTTTCCTGAGTTAGTGTTTGACCACAGAGTAGGAAATCTGGTGCGATGACAGAGACCTTTGCTAAGAAAACAGGAGTGAAGCCTCCTCACAGTGTTGTAGGAAAAGCATCGGTGACAGCGAGCTGAGAGGTGGTGTGGCTTTTTTGAAATCAGTTTGAGCCTTGGCAACAGGAAGGACTTTCAAAATAATGATAACTTGCTATTAGTGGCAAAACTGCTATTAACATTAATTTACCTTATCACTGTTAGTTAGATGTTGCTTTTAATGTTGACATTAAAAGTACAGGAATCATTATGGGCATGCTGGATTCCTAGATCAGTAATTTGCATGCCATTAATATGCTATTATTATTTCACAAATAATTATTATAATATGCTTTATGCTAGCATCAATTTTCTAAAAGTAAGGGCCATGTAACCCACAAAAAATGCCCATTTGTGAAAAAGGTCAAAATGTCAGTTTTCAAATGTCAAGATGTCTATAATTCATCAGCAATTTTGCCCACCTGTGCAATCCCCGCTATGTATTTTTTCTGCAAGAGTGTCACAGAGGAGTCAGAAACAATGATTAATGTGGCATGAAACTTTTGTTCTGGTGTGAAGGACCACCAAGCAGCCCAGCACGGAGGCCCTAATGGCAGGGACGCTGCTCCACAGAAGCAGAAGGCAGCGGGGTTCATCCTACCTCCTCAGACACATACAAGCAGGCAGCTGCAGTGCAGGTCAGCAGAGAGAAAGCAAAGCTGACAGTAGAGCAGGGTTTCTGTGCCTCAGAAGTGTTCCTTCAGACAACAGAAGGAAGGGCGGCTTCCTTCTGTTCAGTGCACAGAGGGTGTCAGGGGCAGCTGCACCAGGAAACAGCTGCATCACCTCAGACATCAGTGGGGGCTCAGGTAGATCTTACAGGTTGCAACCAGAACTCAGGGACACCGTTTAGCCCACACCGTGTCCCCACAGCCTGGACCTGAGCACGGCCTTGAAAGAATCAGCAGCTCAAAAGCAGCAGTGCTCCGTAACACCAGCTAGCACTTGTTTTGTAAAGCAAAGGAGTGTCAACATGTAGGCAATCAAATTCAGAATCAGGCAAAATATTTTCACCCAGTAACAAGTTTGTCAAAAGCAAAGCATTATCTCCCTAAACTGGTTGGGCGTGCCTGAACTTGCTTGAACCAAGGCTTGGAAATTATTTTCCCATCTCTAGTAAAGGTCCAGAGTGTACCCAGTCTTGTCTAACCCCAGCACTTCAAGGAAGCTGTTAGCACTTGTTCTACTTCTTCAGCACCCAGTGGCCTGAGGAGCACCCCCCCGATAGGAAGCCCTTGCCTACGAAGGGTAGGGCTTACCCTGCTAGAGCACAGCCAGAAGGGAAGAATCATTCTGGAGGCAGATGAATTATACCACCACCTCCTCCAGCAGCAGTTGTGGCTTTGGCCAGCAGCCTACTGGTTAAAGCACTAACACAGGAGACAGTTGGGACGGGCCAGGCACTTCCTTGCTGAAGGTGTGAGCACACCAGCTTGTTCAAGCAACAGACTCTGCTGGAGCAGGGACTGGGAAGTGGGTGTCCTGCAGCCTGGCTGCAGGACTTAGCAGGAAGGTGGGATTCTCCTTTCCATCCCTGGCCTCTGTGGCCCAAGGTACAGTTGAGTACCCCCTGGCACAGGGAATACCGGGCCAAGCTGGACCACTTCAGTCTCTCCCGGCACACCGCCGGGAAGCACCACAATGTGACTCAGCTTTTTGAAGTGGCTGATAAGGCACCAGGGGCAGGAGGGAGGCAGTGTGTTTTACTTGACCAGGAAAAAGATATTTCATACCAAACATTTTTTTTGTTGGGGTTATCTTCAGTGAGAGGATGAAACAGACTAAGTCAAGCCAACAAAACCTCGGTTTCTGTGATCTAAAGGAAATTTTGCACTCCTACCACTGAATTTCAACAGGCTTCGGGGCTTTGCCAGCCTTGGTGACATCTTCATGGCTCTCAGCAGCCCAAACCTCCCCCCATCCAAATGCTTCCTGGCACCATTTATCAGGAGCAACCACCATCTGCTAACTATTGAGATTTTAGGAAGTCGTGACTATTTTGGACCTAGCAGTAGTGCAGAGGTAGGTTACACGCCATGGGGCTTTATGCACGAAAGCAGGGCTAAGCGTGGCTCCAGGAGGGAACTGTTCTTTCATTCTGCACTGCAGCAACATGCAGGCTCTAAAGCTTAATAAAGGCCAGTGTGATGAAGTTATAAACTGGGTGAGGGAGTTTACAGAGGAACAGTTACATTTAGTATTTGTGCTCAGTGGTTAATGGCCAGGATTAACCAACACCAGAACTCTGATGGGAGAATTTATACTGGCAGTGAACGCTGAGTTTCAAAGAGGGAAAGGAAGAGCAAGGTGGGCAGCCACATGCTCCTTGGCTGGGAGGAGTATCATCACAAAGCAGAGTTGCTGTAGGGGAAAGGGAAAGAGGAATAAAACAAAAACTCAAGCTGAGAGTCTGTGGACTGCAGGTGCCCAAGCAGGCAAACCCAGAATACAATTCTGCACAAGTATTTTGCTCTCAGACCTGAGCAACAACTTAACTAACTTTGGGCTGGCTCTTCTGTTCCAGCCGAGCATCCCCTGTGACCCAACTCCCAGTACTCCAGCCAAGGTTGAGACTTGTTCCCCAGCCCCAGGAGGAACAGCGAGGCAGTCGCATTTGGCATTTTCCACGTGAAGCCTGCAGCAGCCACACAGTATGCACCAGATCTCCTGTAACCCAGCCCGGCAGCCTAATGCAAGGTCACGGAGGCACTAATGAGTAGCAGCGTTTGCCTTAGTGTAGCAGATTGCTTGATAGAAAAGGTGGCCTCTTCCACCCCACCAGCGCTGGCTGGCCTCCACTCAGCTTTACAAAGCAAAAAATGACAATAAAGCCCAAAGCAGAACATAGAGGCTGCACGTGTTTCTCTTTTCAGCAAAGATGCCTGCATTCTGACATTCTTAGGCCCAGTTTAAGGGGTTGGGTGGTGCCTGCTCCAGGTAGCTGGGGAAGTGGTTGCCTCTCTTGAGAAGGGAAGGAGGAAAGAAGGTTGGGCCAGCCAGGAGGCTCAGCAGGAGCTGGGTGGTCCATTCCAGCACACTAAAAGGGAAAGGTCCTGGGAACAAGGAACATTGGGAGTTCAGGCAGAAAACTGACTCTTCGATGCGCAGAGTGTGACCAACATATACAAAAAAATCCAAAGGGAGCTCCCCCTAGCTGGCTTAGGACAATGCACACACTGAGGGTGTCCGATCAAAGAAAAAACCTTGTCATATAAAGAACGGGTTATCACAAGCACAGTAGAAGAGGCAAAGGCCAAATGTGAGGTGAACTGGCCACACGTGCTAGCGGGTCTGTCCTCTGTCTCCCTGCTCTCTCCCAGGTCAGAGGTGCAGCGCAGCCCCTGCATGCCCACAGACATACCTTCCCCTCTGTGCATTACTCAAAGAGCGTCTTTTCACTGTGCTTTTACAGAAGCAGATGTTCCAGGAACGAAGTGGCCGAATGCTCCAGGCTTTTTCTCCCCGGCAGAGCCCAAACAGCAGTCCTACACGAGGCCGTTCTCCATCCCGCTCTCCATCTCCACCCTGGGTTTTCAATAAAGCCTCCCCTCCCTCTTCTCCAAAAGCTCCCTCTGCCTCCCTCAGCAGCATGAGCGAGGGAGATGAGGATGAAAAGTAAAATATATATTTTTTTAACCATGAGACAGAAGAACAAGCTCTGAACTCAGCTGCTGGATGGGGAGAAGCGTGAGGAACATCTCTGGTATCTCTGACAGCAGGGAACGTGCTCTGGGAGATGCTGAAAAGACTGGAGCACAGCAAGGGAGATCTCAGGAAGTGCTTATCCCATCCACACTCCCTCACGGTGCCTGGAGGCCCGGCCAGCAGTGCTTGCCAGACACAGTACTGGGGCCTGACAGAAAAGCATACACCTTTGTACAAGTTTTTGCCCATGTCTCGCTGCTTACAGCTGCTGCGGCCAGGCCGGGGCGGCGGGGAGCTCCGCACTGAGTGGGGCTGGCGGGACGAGCCCTGTCAGCTCCCGAGCCAGACGCAGCACGCAGGCACGCAACGGCTGTGGCCCGTGGATGGAGAAGATGCAGTTGTACTGGACCCTGCTAACCTCGAGCTCTTCTGGCATGTGAAGAAATGGCATTGCTGCAGCAAATACATTCAGAAAAGGGAAACAATTTTACTTTTTTTTCTTTTTAAATTAAATCTGCCCCAGACTCCAAACCATGCCAGTGAAAGGGAGAGGTCTCCAACTGAGTTGGTGGAAATCCCCTAAATATATTCAAGCTATTGAATGCTGCTTGTTGACCAAGCCTCCACAAGGGGTGTATGTAAAGAGTCAGGCTGTACTTGCTTTATCAAATTGCTCCCCCATGTTCCTAGTGCCTGAACAGCTACCTGGTAACTTCTGTTGTGCTCCCTGGCTTTATGCTTTGGAGGCAAGAAAGTAAATGAAAAGACACCCCTAGCTGGAATGTGTTGTTGTAGGAAATAGATAGTTTGAAGATGTTGGTGATTTTTACTGGTGAAAGCTAAAACACACACATGGGATCCCAAGGCCTCAGGACATGGCCTCCTAGGAAACCCTCCTGCTCCCTGCTACAGGTCACCAAACAATGAGCATGACAGTGCTGCTGTCCTCACATGTTACTTGGCTGGTTAAACAATTTCTCCAACTCTATAAACAAGATGTGTTCACAGACACCCTGTGCTCGCAGGGGTCCTGAGGCCATTCCTCTACCCTAATATGGAAAAAAAAAAAAAGTTGGAAAAAACAATGGAAATCTTTTAAACAGGATTAGGCATGGGGATTTTCTTTTTCCATCTGTGACACCCGTACAGCCCCAAGCAGAACCACAGAAAGTGTAGCATGAGTGAAGCTTTCCCCTCGATGCCCTAGCTGATGTCCTTCCAGCTTGGCAAAGCCAGACCTGCCTGACATCCAACTCCACCATCTCATCCCACAGCCGGCACCTGGGGAGGTGGCTGCAGACTTGCAGGATTTCTGGGCACGGGGACCCCCCACCCAGCCCCCAAGGCTACCTTGCCCCACAGCTCAGAAAAACGCAGGAAACACCCAGCCCACACCAGTGGTTGGGCTGCAAAGCAACGGTGCCATCTAGCTGCCGGGCTTGCTCTCCAGCCCAGCGCCCGCTGCGGGACCAGGGCAGCGAGGTGAAGGGAGCTGCCGACTGCCTGTCCCACCGGCAGCCTGTGGGCACAGACCCTGGGCACCGTGGGCAGGGGGTCACAGCAGCAGAATCGCTGCTGTGTCACTGCCGCCTGGAGTTTCAAACCCATGAGGACATGCAGGCTGCTGCGGGCAGCACCAGTCAGCGCTTTGCTGGTTCCCTGCACAGGCAGCACAGGAAACGCTGGGAGAGGGGGTGCTCCAAGCAGCTCTTGGGAAAGAACAAGATGCCCAAGTACCTGAGCACACGGGGCAGTGGTACCTGCTGGCAGAAGTCCCCCCAAGGCTATCCTTACCTCAGTGAATGATACAGTAGGTCCTAAAACTCCTTTTACTTCTTCCCTTCCAGACACTTTTCCAGGCAGGTAAATTACAGACCCTTGTACCAGGCACCACATCAGCCCCACACTCCGTTCATTCCCTACAGCTTCCATCCATTCCCCGCTACGGGGTATCCGATTTTCCTTTGGCAACGTTTTGCCAGACACTTCTTGGACTACCACAAGACTGAGTACATAATAACTCGTGGTTTACTTTGTCCTTGGAGTTCAAGCTAGTTCCTTCTTCACAGAGCTGCAAAAAGAGATGAGCAGGGAGCAGGGTCAAAGTGCAAAGGGAGAGCCACAGCTACTTCAGCTGCCACAGCTGTGTGCCCGATGGGACGATGCAATTAAGACCTTTCTCAGCCTTAGGCAACCTGTTACTGTATTTTCATACTTGGGATGCACTTGTTAGTTTTTCTGATCCTTTGCAAGTCTTAAGTCTTCCCATCACAAACCAATCCTCCACCATGAGAACCGTCTGCTCTCTACTGGTGCTGTTTATATGATGAGCCATGTCCAAATGCAATGGAGGTGGGCAGGTTTTTGTTCTTCGCTTTTACAGTTTGTTTTTTTTTGTTTTAATTTCATAGCACTTACTGTTCAGCAGCCCTTGTTCAGTGGTTTGAGTGGAAGACAGCACCACGACTTGTAAATAGGAACTGGAGAAAAACTCACCAGTGACCTCTTCTAAACAGAAGCTGTTTCTCAGAGTCACAGGTGGCTACCCAGTGACAAAGCCATATACTGTACCAGACATCCGTTCTCATTTAGGATATCAATAAGCTGAAGCCTTTGCCCTGCTGGTACAGACACCAATATCCATGTGCTGTTCTCCAGCAAACCAGAACCTCATTGTCTCTGGACACGTGGAGGGCAATTTTGCACTTCTGAGTCATGGTTGGGTTTTATTTTTCATGAGTGTTCCTTTAATTCAGTCCTATTTATCAGCCAAGCTCCACATGAAAAATAAACAGTGTACAACAGATACTGCTGCCTCTCACTTTCATTTTATAGCACCTTTGGACACATAAACACAACCAGGAGCGTAAGCCCCACTGATAGCACAGCGCTTCTTATGCCCAGTCCTTTGTACCCCGGGGCTTTATGTCCCCACAAATGCACTACAGCAGTTTCACCAACCTGCCCAAAATCCTGCTGCTTGAGTTACTTCTGTGGCTCTCTGCTCAGATGGGATCACCTCTCTCCTTGTCTTCACCCACATTTTTCTAGCTCCAGGGTGAAAGTGGAGAAATGCTGCCTCAGCTGACAAGGCCCAACTTTAGACACCAGCAAGTTTGAGACCTCCCTTACCCTCTGCCCCTGTTGCAGTAGAATTGGGAGCCACTATTTTAGTTCCTACTTTTAGTGGAAGAAAGAGGCAGTGCTTTTGCAACTATCCTGGTTCTGCTCCTGAAAACCATCCCTGGCAGCAAGCAGTAGCTGTGAGGCTCTCGTGTGTGCCAAGATGGTGTGTGCAGCTCTGCCAGATTTATGTAAAACTGCAGCAGCAAACATCAGCCACAGGGACAAAGCCTGACACTGGCCTCTGGACTTGACTCTTCCTTCAGCTAAGTCAGTTTGATGCCTCAGTGCTCCTGCTTCACTCTTTCACTTGTTATCCTTTCTGTAAGAAAGAAGTTATCATTGCAGCAGCTGTAGGAAAGACTGATTATTTATTGAACTGTCCTGCCTCAGGCAGGGAGAAGCTGAACCAGCAGACAGGGACTTAGGGCTTCCCAGAGATTTTTAATTATGGAATAAGCAAATTTCAAAGTCATTCAGCATGGCAGAGAAACTGTTTAAAGGCACAGCATCCACACTAAAATGCTGCCTGGTAATACAAGCTTTATTACCTAAGATGGAATTGGGGCCGTTTCGAGCAGTGTCTTGCATCACTTGGGAGATACACAAGACCTCCTCAGATGCACCCAGGAGCAGGACTGTCAGCCCAGCTGCAGCCCCACTTCTCTTCCTCTCTGAGCTGCCTCCACAGCTCTGTGGAGAGGGACCATGTCTGACTGACGCCTGCCCACAATCTCGCTGCCTTTTAGATGCCAGTTCTACACACACACACACACACACACACACACACTGCTGACAGCGCTCCAGGAAGGGATGAGAGGGTCCCCTGTGCACATGGGCCTGATGTAAACCCAGGGAAAACGTCAGCCACCACCGAGTTGAGCCCTCCCAGACAAGGTGACACAAAGCAGGAGCTGCAGCACCCTGCGGTAGCTTCTCCCCCTACTGCAGGCAAGCACTGTGTTAGGCAGGTTTGGAACAAACTTTAAGTGTGAACTGCAAAGTGTTTTCAGTTTTGTAGCTGGCATTTCACTGCACCATAGAAACCCTGAAAACACTAGCAAAGAGCACAACTGGAGGTGGTTGGAAAGTCCCCACTATAAATTCATACGAGTTCATACGAAACAAGCAGGGGAATGTTTGAAATGTACTGCAGAAAATCATCTCTGCTTCTACAGTCACGAGGCAGAGCTCTTGTGCCAGCACTCTGAAACATCTACAGTATTTCCTTAAAGTATTCAATTGTTTAGGCATGAAATATAACACTGTGTAACTCACAGGAATGATGTAATTCAAAAGGCTCAAGAAAGATAAAAGCAACATTTAAAAAACCCATAATTTTGTGTGTATATCAAAAATTTTTTTCAAATACTGTAGGGACATAATTCTCAAGAGAAAGAAAATACTTGGAATAGCACAAATCAGTACTGACAGCTGGAACCTGGACAAAGTTAATGGAAAACAGGCATTTCAAATGAAGCTACAGAAAAACTGCAGAGGAATCCTGACTTCCTAAGGGGCCCAGCTCAGAGGCAGGACCATTTATCAAGGATACAGCTATAATAAACCCCTAGTGTTGCCCATTCTGCTCTCTCCTGAATGCTGCTTTCCTTTCTGTGTCTGTAAGTCATCCCTCTGGAAATCACACTGTTCACTTCCAGTTGCTCTCCCCCTGAAAAGGCAGTAGTGATTTTGGCCTGGAGGCAGGACAGGCTTCACACCTTGCACAACTCCTGGCTACAGGCACAAACTGCAAATGTAACTACCAGCTGACTGCCAAAGAGCTGGAGTCCAACATTTCTGGCAGATCTTTTACCTCCTTCCCCACTCCAAAGCTGTCACTAAACAAGGTGAAGCTGCTTAAACTCCCCTTGGAACGTGATGTTTGGGGCTTTGCTTCCTCAACCGCAATCCTTGCTCTTCCGCTCCGAAGTCTCAGGAGAATGACTTCTGCCAACAGAAGCCATCCCGTGGGTCCCCAAGGGCCGTGTCCCCGTGAGCACACGCCCATGTTCAGCCCAGCCTGAGGTCAGAGGAAATTCTTGTTTGGGTTCAGGGCAAACCCCCTTGCTAACAAGAAAGTCCCCTTAATCAACATCAGGCCTATCAGCTCAACAGAAAGGAAGGATTTGACACTACATCAAATTTGTTTGTAAAAAAAAAAAAAAAAAAAAAAAAAAAATAATTAAATAGCAATTTCACTTGAGTCTGGTGCAGAAAACAGCTGACCTCCTCCTAAAAACAGAGCTGAAAATGGACCAGAAAGCAGACCTAGGGCTTTGCCTTTTGCATGGAGACCCTTTCAGGCAGCAGGCTGTCTTAAGAACTCCTCTACTGATCTTATTTTGAAGTGAGATTTTTTTTCCTCTCAAAATAAAACGCGTGTTCCCCAAGTGCGCAGCCACAGGTATTTTCTGCCCTTCTCTTTCAGAAGGGAAGGCCCTTTCCTGGTGCGTGCAAGGAAAGGCAGCATTAGCATTTCTAATCCAAATGGGAATCAGGGCCATTGCCTTACAGCTCCACTTTAGGGAGAGGACACAGATGCATAAAGAAATAAAAATAGCTCAAAGCCTTTGGAAACGCATCTTTGCTGTGCTAATCAGGGAACATGGGGCCAAGACTCCAGAAACAACTGCAGCTCTTCCTATGACAAGTCACTCTGCTGGATCCCCCAGCTGCATGCAGCAGGCTCCCATGTTAAAACCAGCTCCTCAAATAAGAGGTTTGAATTCCCCTGCCCCAGCAGTTATTCATGGTTTGTTTATGGTCAGGCCAATACCTTTCTTGAGCTCAGTTAGTTCTTTCACATTTGCTATCTCCATCCCTTTTCAGCTATTATCTCCCACAGCATCCATCCTTCCTTCCTTCAAAGAGAAACTGCAAGTTCATAAGCCACGTAAGGAAGTTTTGCCTTCCACACCAACACAAGAGCCCACTCCATATACAGTAGTGTGCCAAAATATAATCTGAAGACAAACAGACAAAAGAAATTTAAGGATTAAATTTTGCCTTTGAAAGTATGAACTCATTTCATCCTTCTTAAAAGGCAGCTTCACCCTATGAAAAGATGACTGTCTCCTAAAAGGATTAAAAGGTTACAGGGCTTGATCCCAAATTTCTCTGGTAATACTTCATGGTCTGTGCTATACAGGAAGTACTGTAGAGACTCTGTGGAGTCATCAGGATTTTGACTACTTACATTTTCCTCTCATCATTTTGGTAGCTCAGCTTCTCATTTACATTTAGGTTTTGGATAAAAGTCTCATCTCCATAGGCAGGGGAGATCACTTTTGCTGCCCATAGAACTGGGTTAAACAATCACAGCACAGCAGCAAATACCTGGGAGAGCCCAGACACACAGCTGAGAGGAGGACACCCCAAACCACTACCCTGCCCGATTCTCTGACATTGACTGTGACTTCAACAAGTACATGTGTCCTGGTTTCAGCTGGGATAGAGTTAATTTTCTTCCCAGTAGCTGGTACAGTGCTGTGATTTGGATTCAGCTGATAACACACAGTTTTAGTTGTTGCTAAGGAGCACTTATCCTAAGTTAAGGATTTTTTTAGTTTCCCATGCTCTGCCAGCAAGCACACGTACAAGGACCTGGGAGGGAGCGGTGGCCAGGACAGTGGGTCTGAACTAGCCAAAGGGATATCCCATACCGTAGGACATCATGCTCCGTGTATAAATGGGGCCAGTTGGCTGGGGGTGGATCACTGCTCAGGCATCGGTCAGCAGGTGGTGAGCAACTGCACTGTGGATCACTTGTCTTTTCTTGTGTTTTATTTATCTCCTTGTTATTTTTCTTTTCATTAATTATAATATTTTATTACTAGTGATTGTATTTTCTATTTTATTTTAGATTTATATTTTATTTTTATTATTAATCTGGTCTTCTCAACCCCTGCATTTTACTTTTTTTTCCAATTCCCCTCCCCATCCCACCGGGAAGGGGAAAGTGTGAGCGAGCAGCTACGTGGTGCTCAGCTGCTGGCTGGGGTTAAACCACAACACAGGAGAGAAGCAGGATTCCCCTTTTTAAAGCAGTGTGAAATTCCCTGATCAATAGAGGATGCACTCACTGGTGTAGCAAAGCTCATGCTCACAAACACCTCTGCGAGGGCAGGTGAACGGAGCTGCCTCGGGCTGCGTACCAGTGCCCACCCCCGGGGTTGCTCCTCCTGTGCAAGCAAGGAGCCGGCAGGCTCAACGCAACTCAGCGGGTGCTGCCTCAGTATCCAGCTGGCAAGCTTGGTCCTGAGCGATCAAACAGAGCAGTAAACCCCAAACCACTGTGATTCACTTCTATTTGCAGAAAGGCTACAAACAAAAGCCCTGGCGTGGGAAAGCTGGGGATGCAGGAATCTTCAGATTTTTTGGCTTTGTTTTTAAATTACTGTGGTGAACAGAAGCAAAAACTAACAGTTGTAAGGCACAGTTTTCACAGTTACAAAACTTACGAACAAATACCTTCTTTTAATGTTTAACTGGACTAATCAAGAAGAAAATGGTCCATTATCTCAACACAATTACTCCTGTGTCTAAGCATGTGAAGGCAGGAACGCTCAAAGGGAAAATCCAACACAGCAGCACTGACCAAGCTGCACATGCATGTCAAGACTCACGTGTATTTCAAATTCTAGAAGCAGCTCGCTTACAGTAAACTGTGCCGAAACTGTGCCCTCTTCAGCACGCTGTGGTATTTTTAACCCTATTCTATCATTCTCTAATTATATTTCCTGAGAAACAAATCCTGGTTTTCTGTAAAATAAAAGTAACTGTGAACCACAAAGCCATCATCCACTTAGTAAAAGTAGGTGAATTACAACCTGCTCTTTACAAGGGACTAGCTCTGAATACCAGCAAGGCTGTGTTATTTTAATGTACTAGATGCCATACTAGTCTCTAGCTTTTTTTATTTCAAAACTAATGCATAAAACAGTAGGAACCCAGTTACTTTGCTATTTGGCCATACTGAAGATATTTTGCATCATCAGTTTAAAAGTTAACTAGTTTCACTTTTAACAGTGCCTTGAGCTTGCACTGCCACAATACATGATTAAAAGCCAAATGCCAAAACAAAATATGAAGCTATACCCCAGGAAAAATTTTTTTTTTTTTTTCTTCCCTTTGGTTATCCAAAAGATCACTCTCAATTGCATGCATTTATTCCAGGAAAGAACACAGACATTCTGAATATTCATCCTGTTCACATGCAAATAGAAAACTGCATAAGGCATATCTCCTGTATAAGAACTAACAAGATTTGCCCCACATAGCTAGTGTCCAACTAAACATTAATTCAAACAGTGTAGTAAATCTTGGGTGATTTTTTTTTTTTCTTTCCCTTTCAAGAGCACCTTTTCTTCAAGCCACTCCACAGCACAGGCTTGTGTCATAAGACACACAGAGAACACTGAGAACCACCAGAAAACACCAGCAAGCTCATAGTCTGCATCTTTTTAAAAAATGCAAGAAAAAAATTAATGCCATGAAATCAAACACCTCTATTCTGACACCTTTTGACTTCCAGTTTCTGTCAGTTCAAGTCAATTTGTCATTAAGAACATAAACTACATAGAAGCTAATCAAAATGCAGTAAGCCATTATGCAGAGTGGTGGTACTACCATGCCATCTGCAGAACTGACTTCACTCATTAACTGAATGAAATTATATCTACAGGGAAGCGCCCAAGATGATCTTTTTACCTGTTATACCCAACTATTCAAATGTTTTATCAAGAAACAAAAATTTAGAGATCAATGTTATACTTGAGCACTGACAGTTATGTATCAAGCACCTTGATAAAATACTTTCATATGCCATTAAAAATAAGAAATATAGAAGTTCTCTTGCTGTAAGACACAATGTTTAGCAAGCCAGCATTCTCCATCATTAAGTGCACAGAGTAGCAGGAAGACAAAATGTATTTAAGTATACCATAACAAAGCATAACTCCAACCTCTTCATCCATCACAACTAGCTACTTGCAAAATATTTCATAAAGCTGGTAAATTTGTACATTATAACATAAAGAACCAGGTCATTTTACTTAGTCCATAATATAGGGGATAGTTTTCAAGCATACTGCATCGTACTGACTGTGGACACCTGTTTACTGAAAGACACCCACATCTGAAAATAAAGAAGGAAAGAATATTGTTTCCCGAGTGGTAAAACTTATCCACCAACATCCAGAGACATAGAAACTACCACACAGCCACGACTTGCACACACAAAACCCCAGGTTCCTTTACCTGAATGCAAATCTAAAGGGCTAATCAGCCCCAGGAATTATATCAAATATTCTTGTATCTATGAAGAGACTTTTAACATAAGAACAAAGAGCAAAGTGAAAGGCAAGGGAAGTGCTCACAAAGTGCAGGGGAAGCCACGCACGCCACCAACAACCTCAAGTCTTCTAGGAGGGCTCCCACATTTTAATAACTGACATCTCAAAACAGTGCAAGCAGGGATCAGTTTCCATAACCACAAGAAAGTTTTAATGAAGCTGTACTTTTAAAGCTTTCTAATACCAAAACTCAGTCAACATGTGACCTTGAAACCTGGCAGGACTGAATTCTTCAAAAAAAGTCTTTAAATCAGCATTATTTAAAGGTACCTGCTCATTTATTAATTTCCAGAAAAGAATCCACAGTGCAGATCAAGAAGGAAAATCATCTTAAAAATGCCAAACGATGTCTCCTAGTTGCACTTTAGTAGAAGCAAAGCAACATGCCTGTTGCCTTGGACTAGGAGACACTAGAAAGACAAAAAACGATCCAAGACACTAGATAAAGAAGGGTTTTCGGATTGCTGTAACAAGGTTTCTAAACAGCTAATGCTCTTAGACAAAATAGAGCAGGCATTAGTTACTACACACAATTTTATTCTTGGTACTAGAGGAGATGGTACAAAAGCTTAAAGTAAAAACAAGCTCTGAGTTAGATGATGAATATAAACTGATCTGACAAAAAAAATGTTTACTTTTTCCTATTAAGCATGCCTGACATGTTTTGCATGCCAGATTTCATTTAAAAAACCTGTCTACTGCAAGACTTCTCTTTCTACTGAAATTAACAAATTGAAGTACTGCATGAGTCTACAAGTCTAAAAAAGACATAAACTGTATAATGAGAAACTGATCGCCTATTACAAATAGCTCTTCCACATAAGCCCATGTCCCAGAGCCATAAATCTTCATTATACTACTGCTGCTGCAACTAGTTGCTTCATATTCTACTGGCAGATTTTGAAATTTTGAGCTACTTAACCACTCAGCTCCTGTGAACATCCTATCGTGGCAAATGGTAAACAGCAAGAAAGTACAACACAGATTTCTTCCCATCTGAAGTTTTAAAATAAACTGATCTGAAAGGAAATTATCTCAGTTCTAGCAAAAATCTGACCATCTGGAGCCTCATTTATTACTTAAGAAAGTTAATGAGTCAAGCAGGCTGGGTCTCCAGGCATTTTCCTGCTCTGGAATTGCTTGGTAAGAAACTTTGTTTTTTCATTTTCTTGAATAAGTTATGAACACATATAAAACTTTATGGAAAGCTGAAAAAATTTCAAGGTAGACGCCTTGGGGTGTTATTTTAGATATTTCAGGTGTCAAGAATAATCCTAGAAACTTTAGCTTTAGGGAGATTTATATAGCAGAAAAACCACAAACCCAAAAGGTGCTCACAGGCTCTAAGAAAATAACGTGTGGTGACAAACCATGCTGACATACCCAGAACAATCGGATACTGGAGTTTCAGAATTCCCCAATAACTCACTTTTGGTCCTAAACCACTGTAGGAGCTTCTGCTGCTTCCACATCAGGAAATCAAGAACCCCAAGCAGCAAGGAAGAATTGGAGGCAATCCTTAATAATACTGAACGTTAAAGGAAATGTCACACTCCACAGAAATATTAGGAGGTGTTAAAACTGTAGGCTTCATCTCTGTTCAATTCAAAGGAAGCATCAGCACTGCCAAGATAGGTAGCTCAATCCCTACCTTCAATGTCTCACTGAATTTGGTCCCTCTAAATCCTGTACGTCTGCAAACCAGCAGCCTGAAGTGCTGGGAAGCTGTGCTGCTGCTACCACACTAACAGTGGTCATTCAAGGGGTTAAACACTCCGTTCTGTCACTTGCATCGATATATTAAACCGATCAATTATTAAATCAATGAACTAAGTCTTGATCAACACTAAGGGCTATAAAACCAAAGGCAAAACCACCATACACTTCTATAACAAAATGGTTCACAAACCCACAATAGTCTAGCTGAATTCTAGTGAAGTTTGAAACACACATAGCACATGGATGGCACCAAAACTGATTCAGCTCAATGTTTGGCAATGCTAATACCTTTTCTGCTTATAAACCTGTGTGTTCCCTTAACACCAAGCATTTGGAGAATATGAAACAAAGCTCATTTTTTAAAAATATTACTTCGTATTTTCAAAAGGCCAAATTCCCAGCCACCAAGTAAGTTTCATTTATAATTGTTTCAACTTAATGCTCTTTAACTTTCTGGATTCCCCTATGAAAGTGATAAAAGAAAAATCTTGGGTTCTTGCCAGTGATTTTCTATTTTAGGCAGTTATTCAGAAACAGCCGTTTCTAGACCATAGAATCATAAGAATCATAGAACAGCTTGAGTTGGAAGAATCACAGAACGGTTTGGGTTGGAAGGGACCTTAAAGATCACCTAGTTCCAACCTCCCTGCCGTGGGCAGGGACACCTTCCACTAGACCAAGTTGCTCACAGCCACGTCCAATCGGTCCTGAGTAAAAGGCCCAAACTTTTCTTACCTCAGTGTTCTGAGAAAGGAGCAGTGAATACTAGTTTAAAAAAGTAAAGCAAAAGTCACTAGGTTAACCCAATTCTCTTAGACTACAAAAGAGAAAATTAAGTTCTGGAAAATTAAGTTTTCCAGAATACTACAGGTACACATTCCCACCTGTACTCCCTCACTTCCCCACTCCTGCCTCAAGCTACAAACCTACAGAAACCAGGGAGCTTATCTGTGTAGAGAAAGGAATAACATAAAAAAACATTTGCAGAAGTGATGGACCTAGAGTAATATCTGTAGTGATTAGTTTTTCAAGAAGCCAGCCTCCCACAAATGCTTTTGCAGTGCCATTATTTTGTAGGAAGAGACATCTTCAGATCTGCAATCAGCAAAAAAATTCTTATGTTTCAATTTTTCTGCTCAAATCAAGTTGTTTTCCATACAACCATCTTTGTAAATATTTTGGTATCAGATCCTTGGCATAATAGCAAAATCAAGAATTGTGAGGTTCAGCTATGTTAGGATGTAATTTTATCTTTTTAAAAACAAATCAAGTCTTGCCACAAGAATCACTGAAAGGTAACTTTGGAATGAAAACTAGTGTATTTTATGAAATACATTAAAAGTTTTAAAGTCTTAATCTACCTGGAAATCTGATATAAACTGGATCAGATTAAATGTACCTGAAAATCAGAGTAATACAATACAGAAGCAATTGCATTTGTATATACAGGTCTAGAACCAACTTAAAAAATAGATTATGTGTGAGATTTTAATAATAAATCTCAGGGGGGTGAAGGGTGACGGACATGGAAATGCTCAAATATATGCTTCCACAGAAAATTTCAAACAGCTTTGTGACAAAACAGGCAAAGAAAAACACTTCTATCTAAAATTACTCTGAGCTCCCAACTGCAGTGGAGGGTGTCCCTCTGTTGACATGTGTGAAGTTGACCTTGGGCTGCTTCACAAACTAAGATCCAAGTCTGTGAAAACAAACCAGTCCCTCAATGTCACCGTGTGGCTTTTACATATTACTCTTAGCAAAACAAAGAAAAAAGGAAAATAGAGTATATACAAATTATAAACACTGGTATTGGACTAGAATCAATTCCAGCACAAGTTACAGAAGACTCAAATTTAAAACATCACCAAGTAATCTCATGAAAAATTAGCTTCCCTCTCTTCCACTATAGGTTCAGTTGATTCAAATGATGCCACCTCAGGGGAAAGACAACATGAGACTTCTTTCCCTCTTGGACACCAGCTGCAACAGAGGCTAGCTCACCAGTAAGAGTTCTGCCCCCCAACCAGTGTCGGGAACAAACTGACTTGATCTCCACCCACATCAGAAACTCACACGATACAACCCAATACAAGTTTAGCACTGGGAACAGTTCATCAGAGATGGCAAGCGTGAAACAGCTAGCAGGTCCCTCACAGAAGGACAGTCCTTGCTGCAGAGCTGAGAGCACTGATAGTGCCCCCCTTGGAAACATGCCCCGCCATGGCCTGAAAGGATCTACAGAGGTATGAATTTCAAAGGACTGTCAATCTGGCACCTCTTGGCAATATCCAACTCAAAGGGAAAATTTTAATAAATCGATTAATACCAATCTGTTAGAATTATCACAAACATCAATCCTACATTAAATAAATCAATCTCAGGATTTAAGAAACAAATTCTCTATGCCAATTTCTGAGATCTTTTAAGGCAACATAGTACTGCAATTAAAGCATACGAACTTCAAATTTTATTTATTTGTAATTAGAAAGCCACTTCAGATACACAAGTCTTCATTGTTTTAAATTAATGTCAACAGCGTAAATCCTGATCCTGCAAACAGATTCATTTAAGTGAGATTACTCTCATACACTGTTTACTTGTGCAAATATTTGCAAGATTCAGCCCTGAAGTTGCTACACAATTTATAACCATGTTCCTCACTGTGAATAAACTCACCTTTGAGCTCAGTAATACATCGTTCTGTCATGTGCCATCATATTCTCTTAAGTTCTGCAAAAACATGTTTATATACATTAATTCACAGGCAGGTGAGTACGTCAGGAGAAGAGATGAAGAGCTATTAGAAATTACAGCATCTATATGGCAACCGAGGAAACATGCAAGGAAACCAAACACCACACAATCAGACATGGTTATCCTCAAGAGATAAACAATAAACATTTAGGCTGTTTTCTACAAAATTATTTATATCACTCAAGACCACTTTGCACTTTGTAGCACTTAACACATATGGATCTAGAAGTGCTTATTAAAAGGGTGTATGTGTGGGGGTGGGATATGTCTTCCATATCAATGAGGTCAAGACTTCACTCTAAATACTAGGTTTGGGTGCAGGTGAATAGAAGATTGCACTACACTGAAAGATCCTTTTTGCTCACTTTTTAGAGCAAGTGAACAGCTGTTTCAAAGCATATTCTACATGCCACTGAGGACAAGGAAAAGTGTGTTACCCAGTTAGAGCAGCAAGTGTAGTTTACCCAGCCAAAAAGTAGCTCGAGTTTTCCAAGAACACTACAATTAATATCCATATTCTTTAAGTATGTGTCAAGTGACCTGCTAGAAACACTGTCCAGGAGGTAGCACAAACTGCAGCAGGACCAAGAGTTTCTCAGTACTATCTTAGGTCATCACAGTAAAGTACAGAGGCAAAGACTACACATTTGAGTTGCAAAAGAAGCATTTCACTATCTTCTGAATATTTCTCATCAAGTGCTGACTCTGAAAAACACCTTGTTAGTCTCAAAACAAAGCCTAGAAAAGCAGGGAGCACAAATACGTAGAGTTGGAAAGACTTCAGTATCTACTAATATTAAACTAGGCAGGAGATTAATAAGATTACGTTCAAGACATACACCAGAAAAATGCACACTGGACAAAAATGTTAAACCATTTGTTACACTAAAACATATAGAAGTTGTTTGTGAATTCTCAGGAAGAATGGAGGAGTCAACATCTCTTGCTCAGTTTGTTTCTATTAATCACTAAACACAACAGATAGGAAGCATTTTCAATGAAAGCATTTCTTCTAATTATGTGTCTTGTAACTCAAGACAAGCAGGTTGCAATAACATTAGCAGGCCATATATGTGAAATCCATAAAAAAGAAATATACTTTTTATATCATCAGAAAGTCAGGAATTAACAGCCCCAAGATATCAAAACAAATAGTTGTAACAGATTCCTGTCAAAGGTAGAAGTAACTGTAGTTAAACTAGCCATATTAAAACCCCATCCACCTTCATTTTGCAGGCATACCCATTGAAAAAACTCTCTTCTAATCAAAGTTTTGCTGCTTTTGTTTCTCAAGACTGTTTTCAGACTAATACCCCTATGTAGAAGAAATGTGGCATGAGGACAATGAGCGAGGAATGATTTATGGCATACCCAGCATCACTACTAAAGCACAGGCTGCCTAAACAAGGTTGGAGAGGAGAAAAGTTGCTTCTGCTTATGTTCACCATAATGCCCATGAACAGACCTTGGGAAATGGAAAAAAATGCATTCTTTGTGCTCCGTCTTCCTGCTTTGAGCTGTCTGTACATGCTCAGTGTTCTTGAAAATAGGTGTCATTTCAGGGGACTTCAAGTTTTCAAGTACTAGACCCTTCAGTACTGAAAGCCAGCAGGTTTTTGTGAATAAAGGAGTGAAATTACTCATATACCATAACATCCTCCATGGTATCTTCAGCTTTCATTCACTTGCTTCCATGGTTTATATTCACTTCATGAAAACAAGTTCAATATGCCAGGCATCCTTTTTTTAAACTTTGTTTCCCCTCCTCTTTATGTATAAGGAGACAGTCAAAAAGAAGCACCAGGTCAGGGTTTACTACCACAAAATATGATTGCTAACAAAAGCTGAAACTCAGCTTCTTAAACAAACTTACTCCTTGGAATGTTTTAGGTAATGTTCTAGGAAAAACTGACCACACGCAACTGGGAAAATAGCAGTTTCATCACAAATTTCTATTTTTAAGCAAGCTCTCCTCTGCCATTACTAGAAAGCATACACAACTTGAAGTGAATTTAAAGAACAGTAAGAAGTTATGAGTGAGAGCAGAAGTGACTAAATTTTAGTAGATGTGACTTCCAACTGGTGTTTCAGTCAAATGATTACTCTGATTTCACCCCAGCAGCATCACTGTATTGCTTGAATAGCAATTTGCCTTCTCTGCAGCAGTGCCTGCAGTCATGGGAAATTATTGCTCTGGAGACCACGTGTTACACCCTCCCCTAGCCAGGGTCAAATGAGCCCAGTTCAGGAACAAGGAGGACAGCCCCATCCACATGCTCCTCCTTCCTACCTGCGGGCAGAGGGGCCGCAGAAGGGCACCACTGCCCAGCTAATGGGTCAGACAGCCTTCAGCAGCCGTCCAGGTTATTTCCATCTCTGACCAGTATGGCAGCGCTCTGCAGAGATGCCTGTGAGAAAGCCTTAAAACAACCTGGTGCTCCAACACTACTTATCTGTACAGTGTAGTAGAGCCCGCAGAACCTCAAGCCCTGCAAACTTGTGAACTATTCAAGTAAAAATTCTTGAACTGACTGCAACAGGTAAGAGCAAGGGTTTGCAAGGTAAGGACTCTGACTCCTCAGAAACAGGGCTATATGGAGTTTATTGCTCAAAGCACTTTGTAATCCTTTGACGAAACGTGCTACCTAAGTGCAAAGTATTACTGTTAAGTCAAACCAACATTTTTTAAAAAATACCTAGGAATTCCTCAACTTTTCCCTGTTTGCCAAACAGATCAGTTCTTTATAAAAATAAATATCAGGAGGACAAAAGGGACAGTTCCCCTAAAGTTTCAGTAAACAAGTTTCATTTTTCCATGCTAAAATCTGCAGTACCTTTCAAAAAAATATCTAAATACCTAAGAGAAACTGAAGGTGCATCAGAGTTGCTTACAACTCATCTACTTTATTCCCATGGCTAGGATGTCACCAGAACTTCTAAATTTCACAAATCTTTCTGAAAGGCCATAATATCAGAAACAGTATTTGGCAAAGACTTGGTGAAGAACAGTTTCCTAATAATCTGAAATAACCTTTACAGCACATTTAAGGGGTAAGTACTTAGGGTTTTTTCTCTTTGTTTTTCTCCCCCCCTTAAATCAGGTACCAGCTATGTTTTGTCCCTCCCATTTCTATGATATTTCCAGTTTCATGTATTTAGACCAATGACGCTTTCCAAAAGCTGGTGTACAACATCTTTATATACACTACAAATTCAGATTACCAGACTATAGTCAGACATTGAATATATAAATAACTTTGCAAACTATTTACAGGATTTAAACTAATCAGGTTCCAAGCAACCAACACTCTTAAGGCAAATTCATTTGTATGACGGGCTGTCCGGCCTTTCAGCATTTCTCTCCCCTCCCCATCCCCCAACAAATCATAGGCAATAAACATGAAATGGAATTACCCCCTGCCCCTGTATTGACAGTATTTCCCGGATGGAGAGATGATCTAACCACTTATGATCTTTCCTCAAAACTAGGAAAAATGTATAGAAATGCATTTCTGGGTTAGTGAAATCATTAAGGTGCATACCAAGAAGTGGAAGTCCCAATGTCTTGTAACAACATAATTTTTGTATGCACTTGACAAATGGGTTTGGGAAACTGGGAAAAGCATCAGTTTAAAGCTGCACAATCCTTTGCAGAACTACATATTTATAAGCTCATTAGATAAAAGATCTGAAGAGCTCAAAGGGATTTTCTGTAACAGGTGACACTGTGCAATATAAAATGCAGCAAAGAGTGGATTTTCAGAGCGTATGTTTAACTGCATTAGAAGTTTTCTCTTACGCCATATTGCTGTGCAAGATACTATTCACCATTTTAAAGGGATTCTGCACATCTTTGCCAATCCTTATATTGGAATAAAAATTGGCAGTTCAAATAGTATCTTTTTGTTACAACATTTTATTCGTAAGTGCAATCACAGTGCAATCCCTTTTGTCAATGCATGACTGAAGGAACCAAGCATATTCTGGTGAAGTAGACAGGATTCACATACCAAACGTGCTTAGTGCCTTCCTTTAAGTCCCAATCATCACTTTGTTCTTAGTATTTTTCAATGCCCTGATTAGGTCTTTGTTTGGAGACAATTAGCTATTGTGGTTTGAAGGATTTTGGAACAAAGCAGAGACTTTATACTGAACGCAGAGGTCATCTCTAACAGAGACAAAAGGTGGCAAATTATCGATTAGCTTTATATTTAGAAGCATCCCTTGGTTCACTGCTAGGATTGCTCCAGTCATCTGCTTCAGGTGTGGTCTTGTAGTGTCGCCATGCTGACTTATTAAAAACAGGAAGTCTTTCAAATGATTCACTTGAAAGGGCCTATGGAAAAACAAAAGCAATGGAAATTATCATTAGAGATACCAAGAGCAAGATGATACTCTGGGGAGTTTTACAGTTACAAACTTCTGTATTGAACAAGCGTCTCTGTATTGAACAAGTGTCTCAATTATCCAAGTGTTAACATGTCACAATACTATTTTGAAAGTAGTTTAGCTGTGACTAATCACTCTAGTCACAGTCAAAGTACTAGCACTTTAAAATACTTCCCTTCTTTCCAGGGATACAAAGACAGAAAAATTTCACTTCAACCATCTTGGACCCTGCCAGCACACTGATTTGTGAGCACTGATCTAATCCAGTTCATTACCATGCCTTTTTCCTCTGAGGAAGCCCATACCTTTTTCCTCCACACATACATGCACAGGATTAAACGCACCAGAGACAGACGTTAGCACAGGATTCCACAACTCACTCCCTACATACAATGCCTTGGCACAGTGACAGCGCTGTCAATGGCCTGCACATGAGCTACATGCTACATTCTTTTCAATTTCCCGATGAAATTCAAGCACCTAGTTTCAGCCTTAAGCCCCTGAGTAGCCTGGGATCTCCCAGAAAAATGACAACATGATCAATACAGCCTATTGCACAAAGGTCAAGAACTGCATGGAATAAAAAAAATATATATATATTAGTCAGGAGTTAGTCAATAGTCTTCTCAGTTTTATTGTGGTCAAAACTTTTAGAATCGAAAAATATTAACCAAAACTCTCTCTCATCACACACTTCTTTGAAAATGCAGCACTGGGAACAGATTAAGAAAATTAAAAGATCCAACACAGCGGACTGAAAAAAAAAAAAAAATCAAAGCAAACTAACTAGTATTCGTGCCAGATTAATATTTATAACCTTGGATTTTAGGATTCTGTGTAACTGATTTTGATAAAATATAACTAAGATAGCAATTACAAATTTGAAAACAAGTTGAAGAGAGAAAGTTCAGTTATTCAGCCTGGTATAAACAAACTGCAACGCATTACTAGCTATAAAAGGATCAAATTCATACCTTCAAATAAATTACAGCATCTGAACCAACGCCTTCCATTGAGTAGAGTTTAAGGTCACCTTGAAAGTACCTAGCATACAGCCGAGAAATTGGCAAGCCATAGCCAAAACCAGCCTACAGAAACAAGAAAACAAAAGGAAAAACATGATGGAAAGTTTTAAAAAAAGCAACAGATCACTGCAATTATTTATAATACGGGAGATACCTAAATATTAGATTTGCATCAAATTACTTTTCAAGCTTTCCTTTATTACTCAGCCTACACTAAGCTGGTATTCAGCTTTTTGAGAAATGTGCTTTTTTCCCAGGCATAATTTTTTTAGTTTAAGTCCAGAAAGGGGAAAAATATCAGAGGAATAGGACTACCCTGCCCATTCTGCACTTTCTCCAAAAGGTATGGAGGTATAACATACAGTACATGCGGACTCCAATCACCAAAGAACGGATGCTCTCTACTTTTTCCTCACTATGATTACCACTGCTATAACATTCCTTTCTATATTTGGTAAAAATCAGATTTTTGACAGGACGTTTTTTCTCCCCTAAGCCTAGGATTATTATTCTCAAATGTCTCCACACTTAGGAGACTACAGAAGAAAGACACAACTCTGTTCACTTCATCTAGGTCACAGCACTAAGTGATTGCTGATGCCATACTGCAACAGAGATCAGAAGACTACTGCAGATGACTTCATACAAAGCGATACAATGCTAATAATCCTTGCTATTTACCTATCTAACAAGAAACCAGGATTCCACAGCACTGAATGATCTCTGAGGACTAAGACCCTGTACAGATCATAGAATTTTCAAAGCATAATAGACTTGACAGGTAAAAATTTTAGATTTTAAATTTACAACACTAATATTCATAACCATAGCTGCAACAAGGTCAACGCTTGATACCTTTTCCAACCTATTCTTGTCATAAAAAATTATAAAAAAACCCAAGTCTCCCTCACTGAGCTAGGGAGTAAGATTTTGGTCTACACATCAAGTTTTTCAGATGACTATCTGCTGAGAATCACAGTGGTTGATTATTCACCTGAAACCACACCGCCTGAATTTTTCAGGACTCTTCAGAGCAATAAAGGAAGGATTCCAGACCTACAAGCATTTGTCAAGACAGACATACAATGCAATGGAAGGCGGATATACAATGCAATGGAAGGCGGATATACAATGCAATGGAGTTATACAACTTTCTATAAGGGTGGATTACAAGAAGAATTACGACACCTAAAATTTTGGAAAACCAATAAACTCATTCCACTACAATACTCCTACAAAGGCAACTTGACAGATAACTGAGAATCATGCCCTGAATCTTAAAGTCCCAAAATGATACAACAAAGAGAAGGCTAAGAAGGACTTGCAAGCATTATATACAGCTAATAAATGGTATCACCTCACAAGAAATCCCTTGAGGGAGGGTTGAACATTAAAGAACAGTATTCATCACAAATTCTCTTGCTGTCATCTACTATTTCTACAAGAAATACTTTGCTTTGTTTTTACGGAAGTCTAAATTTAGTTATCTTAAATTGGTTAAATTCTGAGCAAAATGAGAAACTGAAATGCCAAAGATGCTCTTTCTACTCACACCGCTTGTCATAGTTATTAGTGTGTATTTCCAGAGTTAAAACAGTTGCTTAGCTGCACTTTTTCAAACAACAGTATGCTTTAAAAACTTAATTCTCAAAGACACCCATTAGAGACACATGCATCACTTTCAAACATCTGGTCTTGAAACTAGATGCATTTTTTTCTTAACTTCTAAAAAAATGAAGTTATTTGACTTAGAACTAAAAAAAAAAAAAATCCAAAAGCTGACTTGCATCTTTTCTGAAGAACAGATGATAAACACATAACAGAAATGAAAAAGCACAGCAACTGAAAGGCAGGTTGTAGGTAGTACATACCCCCAGGAATAACTCCAATAAAGTGCAGTCTCAAGCAATTCTGAAAACTCTCTCCAGAATTACACCTCCTTAAAACCCATGCCTAACTTCTGTTTGTCACCTGATCCTACCTGGAAAATATTTTTATGCTAGCCCACATAATTATTTCATGCTGCTCTCTTCCAAAAGTTTCCTGTCAGTCTCTTTTCTACATTGTCTTCAGGGTATTTTCCAAAACAGGTAGCTCACAAGAAATATGAAGACAACAGATCCCAGACAAGTACCTTAAAGCAAGACCCTGAAAAAGGTCTATTTTGCAAAAGACCATTAACAAGAAGCAATTACTACATAGGTCTTTGCTTGACCTAGAGGACAGAATATAGTTAATGATGGCACATCTGCCTTGAGAAAGCAAAACCTTTTAGAGCCAGTTTCCCATTAGATATTACGGTATGCATTATACAAAAAGGAAATTATTAGATTTCTGTGTTATTAGTGTCTACAGGTTTAATTAAACCTCATTTAAGCCATGTTTCTCCTACTATAAACAAATGCTGCCAGAGAGAATCATCATTAAATTCTCTAAGAAAACCTAATTATCATTAAACATTACCATGTGTTTCTAACGTTTCCACTATGTGTATAGCAGTACAGATGAACACAAGCCCTGCTAGAATCCAAATGCTGCCATGGTAACAAGGTTTCTCAGCAGTTTTTAAACAACATTTGCAATGACACCAAGAAAGTATTTTCACCTATTAACAAAGACATCCCTCTCTTCCCCCTCTCCAAGTCCATGAATGTTTCATAAACTAGACAGGAGATCATATAACAAGGGGAGAGAGTGTTAGAACAGAAAAATACATCTATCTACACTGCACTGCAATTTGATTTAGAATATTCTGAAGTCAAGAATGACACAAGCACAGACCTACCTACCTTCTGGAACACCATAATTCCTAAGTGGCTTGGTCTTTGACATGAAGCAATAAAGGAATTCTCCCTCTATACAAGCTTCGAAGAGGATTTATGCAGAACCTTTCTGTTGAAGGAATTTAATTTCTAGGCTGACATACAAAGTAAAGTGTAATTGTTTTTAAAACTGAATCTGGGCCACAACACGTAATGTGTCAAGCTTGACTGCTAAGTGAAAAGTAGAAAGATATGCCACAGAATCCCAGTTCTTGACTGTTTTTCCTTCTCCGCATACATATAAATAATAGAGCTTAATAACTCTTCTCAACATTCAGTCATGTACAGGCATCCATCAGGCTCACAAGGCAAAAGCTGCCAGGTTCACAAGAGAGGGGCAGATTCTGCAGGTCTGACTACAGTGATATATAGACTGAAGAGGAAAATGAGGTTTGAAAATGGGGTACAGTAGAAGAATACTAATGATAAATGCCATAGAATCAAAGGAAGTGGTCTTGAAGATGAGGAAATAAACACACGAATGCATTGCTAAAGATGCACAGAAAGAAAAAAAGAATTGTCAATCCTAAAATGAACACATTTTACAATCTGAGAGTCACAAAAGAAGAGACATTTTAATAGTGAATACAACTGGTAATCAAGGTATAAGTTTATAGTGAGAACAAGTTTCAGGAAACCCTTGTAGGCTGATATAGTAAATTGCTGATCAAAGTGAGACAGAACAAGGGCAGATTCTGAATCAAGATTCTACCATTCTTGGCAAAGAAAAGTTTGTTTGAATTAAGGCCTGTTCCCTATCACTCATCCCGTTCAAGAAGATTTTCTATGAGTAAAGCAAAAAGTTTGAAACATTACTAAGATGTGTTGTAGAGGTAGGAGCTGTGAAAGATTAGTATCAAGTCAATGCAGATACGGAACTGGGTTTCCCACCTATCGTGGTGGCATCAAACACTGGTGAAAAGAATGCAATATGCTTACATGCCTGTGTTATGAACTGTGGATTAAGGCAGTACCATAAAGACCTTCTGCTAAAAGTTCGAAAGGAAATTTATTATCTCTGAACCACTCAGAACTGGTTTTACCCTCAGTTCGCTGTTATTTGTATCAGAAATAGTCACATACTCTCTGCACCACATTTTATTAGCTAACTGAAGACACTTCAAGCACAGAAGTATCACAGGAAAAGAAAACAAACAATCACTTAAGAACATACTAGATGAGAGCGTTCCTGAATAGGGAAAGGAAATTTCTCAAAACAATCAACACTTTCTACAGGATTTTTCTAAAGGATCAACTTTTTTTAAAGGATTGCATCAGAAGCAATAGAGAGTAAAGATAAGAAGAGGCAAGAATACAGTATCGGTATCAATCCACTTATTGAAAGCCAGTTAAATGGAACAGTAGCTATATCATTTTTATCACAATGAACTAACTTAATAATTCATAAATAATAATTTAAAAAACAATGCTTGCTAGTCTATGCATTCAACACTGAAATAATTCGCTGCTTAGCAGAAACTATGAGGAAATTTTGTTTGTTTGAAATCTGACCCTGATACGTTTGAGAAGGGAATATCACATGAAATATCTCCAACTGAACAGGAATATACCAAAAGCATTCACATCACATGCAGGTTTAGGATTTTTTTTAATGTGTTTTTACAGTCCTTAACTTAGATAAAAATAATTTTTAAAGTTCAATATAAGCTTGTGCATTACCAAGAGGTGTTTCTCAAGTGCTATAATTCTGACAGTGTGGCTCACCTCTTCAAAATATTTATTATAGGAAACTTAGATAAACAGTAATTTACACACCAAAGAGAAGCTCTTTAGGTTATCCACTTTCTCTCTAATACAGCACTAAAAATTCTGTCATTAACCTCTGAAAATGTTTTGCTTATGTTTGTTTCCAAGAATATAATGTCAAGACCAAAGAAAAGCAATTTTCTATTCCAAAGACTGATGACAACAGAACCCATTTTCTTCCAGTATGTTTTACCTGCATAGAATTACACATGATAAACAATTTCTTCAATGAAAAACCTGATCCAGCAGATTGAAGGGAAGGGAAATGTACAGTCAGAATAGTGCAAAGGGACATTTAAATACATACGGCAATTGCTTACCAAAGGCACAGCTCTCGAGGGTTCCAAACTAGGCCTGGGTGCTGTTGAGTACATGTAGTTAAACAATCTGTCTATTTTTCTTAAAGGTACACCTCCACCTTGATCACTTATCTAAGGAATGGAAAGTTAAGTTTTAAATGTTATGTTCTGAAAAAAACCTGCAAAACTTAAGCAGCATTACCTAAATCACTTCAGAAATATTAAAGGAGCAGCTTAAGGACTTGGAGTTTGTCTAGTTTGGAGAAAAAGGAGCCAAAGGGTGACCTCACTGCTCTCTACAGCTTCCTGAGGAAGGGAAGTGGAGAGGAAGGTGCTGAGCTCTTCTTCCTGGAATCCAGTGACAGGATGTGGGGGAATGGTTCAAAGCTGTATCAGTCAGGGGAGGTTCAGAATGGACATTAAGAAGCATTTCTTTACTGAGGGGGTGGTCAAACCCTGAAACAGGCTTCTTAGAGAGGTGGTCGATGCCCCATGCCTGTCAGCATTCAAGAGGCGTTTGGACAATGCCCTTAACAACATGCTTTAACTTTTGGTCAGCCCTGAAGTGGTCAGACAGATGGACTAAATGATCACTGTAGGTCCTTTTCAACTGAAAATACTCTATCCTGATGAAGATAAAGCCAAGTGTCAGAAATGATACAGTAAGTCATTTGCTTTTTCAAATTACAAGTCATACTATTTTAAACTTTGCAGGTTTGTAAGCTGCATATTAATTTTAGGCACTTACCTTAATAGATAGATCTTCTTTTCCCAAAGTGACTAAGGTTTTGATCGATGGATAGGTTTCTCTCTTACCTTCATGCAATTCCACTGTAGCTCTCATTGAATTCTGAAGATTTAAGAAAAAACAGTGTCTTTGATTCCAACTTTACCATATATGCTTTTTGTTACAATTTAGAACTTGCATTTATTTTGCTGAATATAGATACTTTGTCCTACATTTCTACACAAGATCAAAAAGGCTGTATTCAAAACAAATTCCAGAACTCCACTCCACTATACATACTTTTATCTCTTTGATATAGAGTCAGAGAATATAAAGCAAGATTTTTTTTTCCTGTATGAAATCTTGCAATTTATATATAAGGGATGATCCTTATATATATATTCCTTTCTTCGTCCTTCACTTCTATCTTGCAGAACACCAAGAGTGATTTTCACCACAGAGAACAAGCTTTGATTTTCTCAGCCTGGGTCACATAGTAGTTAAGTTACTATCTATCAATCTGACTTCATCATATCTATTAACAGAGTGTCCACTGCTGTCTGACACAGATTACCATTACTTACAGCTACAACTTACGGGTTTCATACCGTTCCAAGACTTGTACCAAAACATAGTACTGTAAAAATTCTCACCTGTTCTGCCCTAGAACTAATGCTACAAATGGAAAAATAGGGAAATATTTAAGTGAACATAGACAAATGCCAGAAATCAAGCCCAAAATGCCATTATTTAGGAAAAACTTCTCTGACCAAATGCATTTTTTCCCCTGAATTTCTAGTGTTCAATGGCACCACCTAGAGATCACCCATCTTACTCAAAAGCATACAATAGCTCTGATGTTTCATTTTCACTGTTCTTCCAATTATTCAGAAAACACAAATAAAACCTAAACAAAGCATCTCATTTACACTTTTCAAAGACATATGAGCTGTTTTCACAATTAAAAAAAGACACTGATCCTAACCAGTCATCAAATATTCGAAAAAGAAACAAATTTATGAAAACTGGAAGGTAATGAATAGATCATCACTGCAAAATAGACTATCACAAGTGTTTTAAGTTAATGAGCTGCAAAAGCACAAGAGAAGTGGGAAAAACATAGAAGTTTTAAGTACACGTGTGTAAGAGGGCTGTAAGCCTAGCTTTTAACAGTTTCAAACCCTTTTCACTTAAGAATAACCTTAAGAAAGGAAAACTGAAATAACTTTTAAGAGCTGTAACTGAAAAGAATCTATTTCAACAGTAAAGTAAGTTCACAAAATCCTTCCAAATATTAACGAGTGCAACCTACCTTGAATAATTCAAATAACATATGAAACAAATGAGAAGGTACATAGACTACTTGAATAGGCTTGTTTGGAGCTTTAGCTAAAAGAAAAAGAAAAAAATTTATTCAAAGCAGTATTTTGTAGCATTTCTATTTACAGGAACAACATGAAGCTGTAGGCAAAGACAAGTATGTAAGCATGTTCTAATTTTCTAAGTTCAAGATTAGCTCCATGAAGTAAAAACATAAATTTCAGTTACTGGTATCACCTGAAATAATGCATTTTAATGATGATTTTCAAAGACATCTATGTCAACAGACTTTGTTTAGATATGGAACTTCACTAAGCAGTGGTTGGCTTTGTACTGACAACATATGTTAATTAAGAGGACTTCCCCACTTAAGTGGGAAACTTTGTTTTTCTTAACACACACGATATTTAAACATAATGCTTATTGCACAAAAGGATTCTTAAACTGAAAAATTCACTGTTTAAATATTCTAAAAACAACTACATATTTTCCGTTAATTAAAACATATAAAATGTGAAGTATTCATACAAATTTTCAAAACTATTTCAAACAGTATCACTGTTTTCTTACTACAAATCATAACTGGATTGTTTGTCCACTGTTGTCCTGTTATTGTTGTTTCAGCAGGTGTATGGCTTGGCACAGCTCTGAATGCTAGAGTGCTAACTGATTTAGCAGGAAATAATACAGCTGAATGTAATACGTTCCAGGACAGTTTTGGTGCTGAAGATGCAGTCATCCCTGAACATTTAGATATCTACTGGCTTTAAATTATACAGTCACAGCTTGTCAGACCCAGCAACAGTTCAGACTGAAGAAATATCTTTAAATGTCTGCTTGATAAATTGCAGGAAGATACAAACAACACAGAATGTGGCTGGAGCCAACTTCATCCTTTTTGGCACTGAGGGCCGATAATAATACCAGCTATTACTTTAAGAGACAAAGTAGCGAAAACGCCTAGGAAAAGAAGACCAAAATGATGCTCCACATAGTTGTATGCAAGACAACCTGCTGTTTTATTATATTAATTTTGTCAGAGTCCATACTCCAATTCTCTTATTCATCACCAAAACCAAGTTAGACTGATTCATACTCATCTGAGGCAGAGTACATATAGAAAACATGTTGTTGCTGTTGTTCTTGTGAGGTAATTTGCAAAGTTACTTTCCTTGTATTGATAATAAGATAGTTTAAAGTAAACAAGTAATTATTTACTCAATTATTTTTTTTTTTTTTTACAAGATCCAGCAACTTGTTTTCTCTACTGTTGGATCTTTTTACTTAGGCCTTCAAATTAATTTTGCATTCGTTCCTCTACTGCAGCACTCAGTACTTTTAGCTCTAAAATAACTGGTTTGGAAGGAGGAAGGTTGGGTCCTTTGGTTTTGGGAGAGGGGGCTAGTAGTAATGCATTAGTGTTGACAATATCACTTTGTGTACAGAAATATTTCTACAATATTAAATTGTACTTTGAGCAATGTACATTCCCATGTATCAGTCTTTCCATTTTGAGTGTTACCTATTTCTGAGACTTTTGCAATTCTTCTGCTGAAGTTTGGAAACATCACAGTCTTATCTTTGGACAGCTGTCCAAAATTTCTGAGAGGATAACTCAAAACAACTTATTTAACTTTAAAAAGTCTACCTTTTGTCAATAGAAATTACGAACAAAAATCAGTCAATACACTGACAAGGACTGTCTCATCAGTTTCAGAGCATCCAATTTTCATCTTTGCAATCAACTTGAAACACATTTTCATGTGAGAAGTTTATGATGGGACTTAAAGCATAGACTATGTAAAACAATTTCTAACTCTGCCATCTTACACAGAAGAGCTCACCACTGGTGCAGAGACTGACAGTGGAATTCACAAGCATACTTCAAAATGAAACAAATAATTAAAAGATTAGTTAGAAGGCAGGCGTGTTTCCTTCCCAGCTATGAGGATTCTTGAACACTTCATTTCCTTAAAGTGATAGTGAATTCAGCAGATAGCACTCTGCATTCAGCACCAAGAAGTAAACGTGTCATGATGATAAACTATAGCTCAGATGCTCACGTAGACACATAAGAAAAGTAATTCTGCATACAGGACTGCAGAGTTCAAAATAACTTACAATTAACAAAACTAGAAGTCACAGATATTAGAAGTGCTTTTTCTTACATACATCACAAATTAAATTAAATTTCACAATTACCATTGAATTCTTCAACTTCCAGATCAGGTGCCACCAGATAGTACTGTTCACATAACATCTTAGCTGTTTCATAAGCATCTACAAAACAACAGAAGAACACTGATTTATCAAAATCATCTAGAGATGACTAGCAAAGTTCATCCTGTATGTGAAAGACTACAAGCAGAACACTCATTTTCCTAACTAGTTTACAAGTGTGAAACTGGTATCCATTCTAATTCCTTTTTCTCTGTATACTTCTAGCCCATTTGTCAAGAAAGGGCAAATTCTGTTTCAAGCTCCACAAACAAAAGCACATTACTAGAGACAAGCTATTTTTCATCTTTGTTCAGGCCCTGAAAACCAGAAGGATATAATCTTAGGGTGACCATAATATCTAGTTATTTCCCATGTCCCAATCACAATTTAACACTTGTTCTTTCCATCTCAAATAAAAAAGGATGACATTGCAACCATAAATTCATTTTTTTCCAAACACAATACTGTTTATGACACTTGTTTTTCAAGGTCTTTTGGGGGAAAGCTGGAATCTTCATCATTCTTTCCTACTGAACAAACAAAACAGAAGACACTCCCCATAATGCAAATCAGGCTTTATGTACTGTCAAAATACAGCAAGAAAGTTTAACTCATCTTTTATTTGAAAGATTTCTTAGGGATTCTAAATATTCACTGGCACCTCATTTGCAAAAATATTTTAGAAACAAGCAGCAAGTGTTAGCTTAAAGAGAAACCACAAATTCAAAGATGTTCTAACTACATTGTTTAATCTGCCTTAATGAAAGTGGCTTCCTTGTAATAAGTATGGGTTAAGAACAAGCACACGAACAGATGAGCAGTTCTACAGAGAAAGAAATTTTCTAAGACACCATAACAATTGCATTTGACCTCACCTTACATGTACCTTCTTCCTCCTGTCCAAAGTGACACTACAAAAGAAAAGTCCCTGCCAAGACTCAGAGCTATATGACAAGCACAAAGAAAGTAAAATCACTAGTCCCCAGAAAGGGATGGTGACCTATAGTTGTTCTCCTTCAAGATGCCTACAAAAATCATCTATAATGTGTCCTGTTATCTGAAAAAAAATTCTTTCCTTTACTCTGATGTCTGCAAGGCTGGACATATCACACAAGGCTGACACAAATACTGCTTGAGGTCTAGTAAAATGGAGCTAATCAACACCAGAAAGGTTCTTGATCAAGTCCCAGGAATGTCTTTCAAAATCAGCTATCTGGTAGGCATCTTTTGTTTCAAGATGGTCAGCTCCAAAAACGTTCTAAAAGGTTCCCATCATTAACAGATTAAAACATGTCCTAGTGAAAAGATCAAAATCCCATTAATATCCAAGCTGTACAGAGCACCTCAGCCTGGAATATGCATAACTTAGGGAAAAAAGATGCAGGAATACCTACACTTAGACAGTATTCTAAGGTCATTGCAAAACTTCTGATGGCTTTGGGAGTAATCCTGTGCTTTAGAAAAAAGGGTCATAAGCACAGCCACAATCTTGACTCAGTCATCAAAAGCTGAAGATAGCAATGTAGCTAGTATGACCATAAGGCCATCAAGATGGAGAATATGTTAGCACTTTTCAAGGTGTTTCCCTATCATAGAAGTGAAAATTAGATATGGATTCAGGGGCAGAAGATGGATTCTTATTGCAGAGAAAATCTTCAAGGACTCTAAAAAGCAGATCAATAACTGTGTGGGAATAAGCCAAAAGCCCTCAAATACACAGATGTGGAGAAGACCAAGGCACAACAAGTCTTGAGAGAACGAAGAGGCTCTGAATAAATCCATTTAGCCTCTCTAAATTTAATGTAGAACTCTCATTTATTTTCAAGTAGCAGCCACCTTAGCATACCCTTGAGATGAACAGGAAGGCACTATCGCTACATGATCCAGTAAAACACCCAGCCAGCCCCAAGCAAAACTGTGTCAAACAGAGTCTGAGTGCAGTCTTACATTTTACCTTCCTCTAAAAGCCAACCCTTTAGCAGCATCCTAAGACTGTAAAAAAGACTGCAAAGTTCAAAGCACACTTCGTGTCATGGCTGGAGGTAAGTAGCAACAAGAGTGAAGGATCTATCAGTATATCTAAAATCCAACACCAGGAACAAGCCTGGATTTGCTGTCCACTCAAAAATCTTACTGTAGGACAGTGAGAGAGATACAGAGACTGGCACTTACAGACACAACACTTGGTGGAGCTGCTTGAAGAAGTGGCTATTTAAATCATTTCTTCAATGTTTGAAGGGCATATAGAGTTGTAGCTGCCACACACAGTGCCAAAATCAACATCTTAGCTGACAAATTGCTCAGAATGCTGCCTGTGAACCAGAACATTTTGGAGCCAGCACAGTGTACAGAATGTAAATAAACCCCTCACCAACTCTACAAGGAAATGGCCTCAATCACCTTGACTCTAGACAGGCTCTGTCATTAAGGACATCTTGTTTCTTTGAAAGACAACACTGGATACTGTTTACAATGCCCTTGTTTTGTTAGTGATTATTTCTTAAGATGTGGAAAATCTTAGCTATTCACTTGAAAGCTGGACTGAGCACCTTCTGACACTATGCACTCCTCTGTCCAATGCAGGAACTATGAATTTTATTATCAAAATAGCTACTATTAGCTATTAGAAGGAGTATCTAAATAAACAACATGACTGTAACATATACAATGTTGACGACAAAGTGGAGTAAGATCAATCAAAAGAGAAGAAAGCTGCTGAGAAAAGGCTGCTGCTTTAGAGCCAAAAAGAGCTAGAAGCCAGGAAACCTTCATACCAGTAAAAAGCATCTACATTACAAAGCAAGCTCTCATGCAGGTCAAAGTCTGACATAAGAAAGGTTTCCCTCTTACTTCACCAAAGGATGAGAGAAAGTGAAGAGGATAAACACATTTTTCCCCTCTTGCAGCTGCACAAACAGCACTGAAGGATAGAGGGTGGAATTCACTCCTGCAGCAAGGCCTGTATTAGTAAATAGATACACCCAGAGCATGAACCTTCAGTAAACAAGGTCTTAAAAGCAGACAGCACTGCCTCATGCCTATTTACTAACATTCACAACATTAAGCAAACAGGATTTATTAAGCAAACAAGATTTCTAACCAGACTGTGCCAGATGATTCAGGTACAACCATCGTGTCTTCAATATATATACATCTTCTAAAACAGAACAGGCTGTGATATGATCAGATGCAGATAGTAATGAGGAGTTTCACTGGAATATCTGTACACCTAAGGACATTTCACTGAAAGGCCTAACTAAACAAATTAGAAAATTTCACTTCCTCTCAATTTTCTTCAGTACCAGCATCAGATAAAAAAACAGTACATGAGAACCTGCTTCTAAGTATTTTAGGAAAGACAACATATAAAGTTTAAAAAACCCACTTAGATAATTTGATATTTAAAAGGACAGATTAAAGTTATTAAAAAATTCAATTGTTCCTTGGTTCTGGTAGCATACCAAAAGTTTCTCACTTCTCAATAATGAAGACATTATGTAGTGTTAATAAGCTCATGGCTTTGTTGTGAGCAACTGCAGAACTTCTATTTCTTCTTTTTTATTTTATTGGAGGAATTTAAATCACCTTCAGCCTCTTGTATCTCAATAACATATTTACGTATATTTTAAGTTGTGAGGGTTTTCTAATCAACAAAAATATTAACTTCATCTTACCTTTAACCACCTCTGCCACATTACAATTAGGATCAATACTTCCAATATGTTTGGGATGAGCAGGATTAATATCTCCACCAAAAAGAAGAGCTAAAAGGAAAAAGAAATGGCAGTAAATTCTCTATTATACTTGAGGCAGCCCAGAAAGTTTAAATCTGATGATATCTGAATAGTGCATAACTTCTTAAAAAGGTACTCTAGCAAATTGCCAGAATCCTTGTTTAGGGAGACTTTTTTATCCCCTCCCTAATTTTTTTTATAGCTAGGACTAGTTAAAACAAATGGTTGTATATGAGGATTAAGGTGATAACCTACAAAGTGGACTATCAAAAAATCAGACAAAACTAAAATGTAAAACGCTTCATTCGTACCATTATATCAGAAGAACTCACAACAACAAAAATGTTATAGTGAAAAGGACTGATAAACTTTAAGACAACATTAAAAGCCTTTGACACTCACCTAAACTGCAATTTCACAGCAGGCACAGAGGTCTCACTCAACTATCTCCCTGACTCTCAGAGGTATGGTCCCCACTCCCTCCTTTGCACAAGGTGGTGAGTGCCAGATCCTTCACTGAGAGTTTAGCTCGCACAGAAATTGAAAAGTTTTGCGCTTTTTTTCATAAGTGATTTTCTGCTATTTTATCGAGTTAGCTCTGATATGAAACATAGGTAAGCAAAAGACAAGATCTGACAGGTTTTCCTATTCTGGTTGTGGTGATCTAATACACTGCCACACTGCACCTTGCAGAACTGCACTGTCAGAAACTCAATAATGTATGAAACAGAACGAAACAGAAATGTATACTACATAAAACTACATAAAAACCTGTTTCTGTATTCTGCTTTCCCATTGTCTTTTTCATAAATGCTTCAAGATTAATATTTACCAACACAAATGGATGACTCAAATTGTTTAGCGTAGAGAATTTGTACAAGGTTAAATAAACTTCAAGCATCTATAAGCAGTTTTACATTTCAGCCAGTTAAATATGAGTGTCCACAGGAAAAGCCATTGCAGTTCAATAAAGTAAGTTTAATATTTTGGAACTAGCACAGATTATGCTAGCACTTGGCCCAAGAATTCTATTAGGACAACTTTTTTACTTATTGCTAGAACTCTTCTATGAAAGTCTTTTAACTTAACTTGGTTTTATGTCTGTCATTTGTCTGCCCATGTTCAAGTACAGAATAAGCTGCACATTTATATCATTTTGTATGCTTTGCCACATTAAAGTTATTTGTACACACATAGCAAGGCATTTGTTAGTCACATAAAAGGCTACTGGAAAGACACACAACTTGTAGTAAATACACTATAGTACTCTGGCATCTGCATTATCTGTAACATACTACAATCTCTAGCAGCTCATAAAAGCAGAATATTGCACAAAGAATGAAGCTCTAGAGTTAAAAGGCAGAAGATACACCAAAAGTGACCACAAGACTGTCCTTTATACAGATCACTTTCTGCATGGCTGCACATACTAGTTAATAGGAGCTGTGCAAGTAACTCATTTCACTCTAATATTAATATTAAAAAGTAAGTTTTAGTAACAAATAGAACATAGTGACAAAAGATGACTAATTCTAGCATTTATTCATAAATAGGCAATAGGAAGTAGAGGGAGACAAAGAATATAATTTAAACCCAATTAGAAATACTCAACTTCTGTAGAAGGCAAGTTATCTAACTAGCTGAAAAAACAATAAAAATACATATAGTGCATAACCTATTCAAAATTTATGGCATCCTTGCATTTAATTATTAAATAAATGTCAGCACTACAAACTACATTGAGAGATTTGAGAGCAGAAAGATACAGGTACTCTACTACTTTTTAAAAATACTTCATGTATCACTATGCAAGCTGTCTGTGCCAATGACATTAAAAAGTGACAGCCATGCTGACAGAGCCTGATAGTTCTAAAAGAAAGCATACTGGTGTTTTGGATTAAATTCTGATAACTGTGAAGCCCCAGATTAACCAGTTGCCAGTATATCTTTTATCATAATAAATCATAATAGCAGAGAATATTAGGAATTAGACATGAGTATTAAAAAAACCAAAACAAATCAAAACCGAAACAAAGCTATGGAGTAAAAAAGCAATTACTTACTGTGTTGGTTAATAAGCATACGGAAAGAGATGCGGTTGGTGTAGAATCTATCTAGAAAATACTGGATGTTACTGCTAACAAATGGATCAAAGCCATATTTTTCCTTGTATTCAATCACCCCTTGTGCCATGGTTGGAACCACATCGTTGTGCCTGTTCCTGACTTTAATTAAAACATCTAAAAAACTAGAGGAAACAAAATTAGAAATAGATTGTTACAAGTGTAATTAAACTCAATCTCTCACTTCTATTTTCAACTCCCCACAACATAGCCTTATTATCTGTTTACTATTCCTCCCAGCCAACCAAAAAAAAAAAATTATCAGAGGGAGAAGATAAAAACACAGCAGTATATAAACAAACCTATTTAAAGATAAATATTTGGTCAACCTGTCACTCACTAGATCCGTGAAATAATTAGGGCCTCAAATTATGTTATTCATCACCCAAAACATTCCTTTAAATTAAATCTCTTCATCATTAATAAAAAACATAAGATTTTCTTTTATTGTAATCATATGCACCATGGTAACTCCCATTCTCTGCAACCAACAGTATCTGGGAGATTTGAAAGGAAACTCAGGATGAACAACTTAACTGCCCTTCATAATTTCCTGAGAAGTCTTACAATTCATACTTTCTTCCCAACACCTCAACACGTACAGTGTAACTTTACCTGGCATCTATTCTGGTAAGTTTAAATATCAGGATAGGTAATTACTATCAGTGTGGCTTCTGTTCAGTTTCTTTTTACACCGCTGGATGGCAGAGTGCATACAACAGTGCTCTGCCAGGCTCTTTGTGGTAGTTCGGGAGGCTTTGGGATATCACTTCCATTGCTTTTAACAAGCATCTCTTAACAAGAACGCACTTACTGTGAAACAGCTTGGAGGACTTTTGTTTTTCCTGCCAAGACAGCTCAACACCTATGATCTTCAAAAGTGCTCACCCTTCTTTTCACCCCACATGCAAACTCACACATATTTGAAATAGTAATTATTAATACTTTCTAAAGCGTAGATGTCGAAAATCAGTACGACTCAGCTCTGCTACATTCTCTAATATTAAATGACTATTAACACCACAATGATTACATGATCTTGTTTTTAAAAAAGCACACAGTGAAATGCAGGTTTCAAAAGAAAGCACAGCTGGGAAACTCATGCTATGCCTATATCTGCAATTCCGCAGATCTATTAAAAAAAAGGATTTATAATGAACACTGAAAAGAAATGTTGTGGGGTTTTTTTAATTGCAAGTAGAATATACACCAACTAAGGGAGAAAGCATAGAATAGTTTGGGTAGGAAAGGACCTTTAAAGGTCATCTAGTCCAATCATCCTGCAATGAGCATTAAGACCACCAAAAGTAAAAACGACTACCAGTTAGTCACCACATTAAAGCAGAGGCTTCCTTCCTTTTCATAATCACTTAGCCAAGACAATTGTTTGACAGTACACCATACCATTCTTAACAAGTGAAACACTTTTAAAATTATTTCTCCCACCCTATACTGCCAGCTCCAAAGGCATGTGGGATTTATTCTTAATAGTTTTTCCATCATCCTCAGTCTAACCACCAGTTTTTGAGTATGTGTTAACAGTTCAGTAGTCTTTCAACACTGTTTTGTTGCATAGAAAAGTTTTCTTCATAGGAAGTTTTAACTGCCTAATTCCCCAATCTAAATACTATCACAGTATAGAATGACTGTTCTCTTGTCATCTTTCTGACTGGACGACTTAAAATATTTTAATGCTTAAAAGGTTTGTAGACTCTTTTTATGTTTATTAAGTCTTGATTCTGTGTGATCTGTAACCACTGAACTCTGATGTTAGTTTTCAAGACCAGACCAGTGCCTGGCAGTACTTACACTGCTTCTCTGTTTCAGAGCAACAGGACACTAGCTAAAAACAGAGCTGAGAGGCAACACTTAAAATTGTATCCGAAAGAAAACTACTATTCACCAATAGCTTTACTATTTGTTTTTAAATATCTCCACCATCCACAATATATACAACATGATGCCTACGTGCTCCGTGAGGGCAAACTGTTCACTGACATCCCACTACCAAAGTGCTTAAATGCACAGTGCACTCCGAAGGACAAAGGGCTAGGAGGTTTATCTGCTATAGACCAGCAACTCACAGCCCAAGCTTAGTGTGCAAATGCACACAAAGAAGTTCTTCATTATTGCAGTGATATGACCAACCTCCCATTCAGTCTTCAAAGATAACTGGGTTCACTCAAGTGTTTCCACTAAGCAAATGATTTTAAAGGACCAAACACATTTCAGAGCAGCAGGGCAGAAATCAACCTCATTTCCTTAATTTTACCACTCACCCACCCCACACACCCCTGAAAGACACAAAGCTTTTACTGTAATCAAACTGGGAGACCATAACAAGGAATTTTAAAAATGCACATGGGATTCACTAGAGAGGGGGAATACTCCAGAATAGCTCTGAAAATTCTTTTTAGCATTGACTGTTTTGTTTTCAAAATTCAGTGTATTGTATTTTCACAGAATCACAACAAATAATGCAGTTGGTTTGACAGATGAAAAGTTATTAATATGAAGTGATTTTAGCTGAGTAAGCTTCAGTGGCTTCTGTATGAACATAAGAATACTTGACACATTACCATTGCTATTAAATAAATTGGGCCTATAGATTTCTGCAAATACAATGTCACAACACAAGTTATTATTTAACTCCCTAATGACTATATATATTATTCTGTTTTGATCTATCATCACAGTGCAAGAAAAGAAGTAATAAGAAAGTCAATATAAAGGCAAAGGGAATTTTTTTCTATGTCTCTTATGGAAAGTATTATCTGAAAGATTAGAGACAAGTGATGAGTAGACTGAAAAAAATCCTTTTTAATGTAACAGAAGTTTAATGGGGTTTATTTGATTTGCTGCTCTTTTTTAAAGATGTGTTAGCTGGTAGCTGAGAATCACTAGCAAGACAAGTACAAGCTCACACTCTGAAATTCTCTATTAGAAAGTATAGCTACTTTAGAAGTACAAAACCAACTGAAGTAGCATTTCATATTACTTGACAGTAACAAAGTAGAACCTTCTTAATCAAATCTACTCCAATATTTACTTATTTCAAATTGCTAACAGAATCACTATTTTAATCTCAGTGCTGCAGAAAGGGAAGTTACTTCTTGTTTACTGAGTTTGTGTGTGTGTTATCTCTAGACATACTGGCAGCTTATTACTTCAGTTGCTCTCAGTTCCAGGACACTCCCTCACACACCCTCCCACAGGAGTGCCACGAAGGAAAATAATCAGTAAAGAAACTCACAGGTATAGAGGACAGAGTAAGTGTTCTTTAAAGTATATGCAAACAGCACATTTTACAAACCCTTCAATTTTTGAAAAACAACTTCTGCCTCCCTGTGTTTATCTGGATGTATACTGACACCGTGGGAAATTCCCAACACTTCTGCCAGCTTACACCCTCTACCAAGCACAGACACCTTATCTTAACACTCCTGAAATCACACAGAGAACTGTGGAAAGACTTCTACCTGACTGCTCTGTAGCTTGAAGAAAAATATTTGTGTTCCCAAAAATGCAAAAATAACCTGACCTCTTTGGCGTATGCCCATCCTACTAACAGTGACAGTGATGTGGCTATGTTATAGTATGTCTTCCTAAAGTCTGCTAACCAACAGAATGTAACAAAGAAACTGAAGCACCTCTGAACCTCCTCATCGCAGAAATGCTGAGACAAAAAATCCCTCTAAAGGATTTTGCTCAACGTTCATAGAAAGGTAACACTCATGAACATACATCTGTCCTCAAATTCATACACTAAGAGCAGAGATAAATTGGGGCACTCAAAAACATTAGCTTTAGTCTAGTCTCGGTGCATACTCCTAACCACTCACCCTCTATTGAGTTGGCACTGCTGTCTGTCTTTGCAGGCCACATAGTGTAACAGTTCAGGGACCATAGGGTAGAAAGTGGCTACTTCATCACCAGATTAATTTCACAATTCACTTCACTGCATGGCTTCATAGACAGCTGTGCCAGTACATGGATAACATCTACAATCCTGTGACACCGACATGTAAAATGGTTCCTTCAGAAAGAAAGTCCCAATTCTGAGAATACCACAGCAGGCTCCCCAGACAAGCCGAGATCTAACACATAGTCAGGGGACAGTTATGTTCAACTGATCAAGTCATTCCACCATTTTAGAAAGCATTCATTGAAGAACTACTGCCAACACCGATACAGCACACCTGTGGATACTGAACCTCTTTAAAACATCATTTTAGATCCCCTTCACTCCTGTGCTGTTATCTTGATTAGCCATAACAGAAACTGAAGTCCACACCAGCTGACAAAGACCACCAAGGCACTCATTCAATTTCCAAAAATCAACTGCTCTTAATTCTTCATGGTTTTGAGTGCTTGAGTTGGATACCACATTTAGTTCCAAACAAAAGCTGCTGGGGAGGTACTGGGGCAGAAATACTTCCATCCAGGCAAGTCTCACATTTTGTGATATTAAGCAAGCTAAAGGAAAAAAGAGATGGGGCCCGTCATGAAATGTGTAAGTCATGTGATACCACACAGGGCACTAACAAGGCTGAGCACTATGATGACCAAAGGATACGAGACTGGGTCTTCTGTAATATGAAGTATGAAGTATATAATATGTAATATCAGTATGTGCACTTCTACAGTGTGCTCAATGCAAGAACAAGACAGCTGAGAGGAACCAAGAGATGAAGCATGCTCCAACCCCTCTTCATATGCTACTGTATGCAAGGTACACTAAAGATACCACTAGGACAAGAAAGGCTCTGGTTCAAAGGACCAGGTGTACCTTTTATAGTGAACTTGCACATGTCTTTCGCTAAGCAAACCAATCTGGTTGAAGAAAGGTACTATTTCTATTCATGCATCTCTAAAGACACTACCTACATAGTCCCAGATAATGGCTCAAATTCCCTATTAAATGATATATGCAATTACAGAAGAACAGAAGAGTGTTATGGAAACATAAATTAAATCAGATATGTGTTTTTTTCCACTGAAAAGTGGAAAAAGTTCATTAACTACTGGAGTTTCTGGTATTTCTCCTCTGTCCATGAGGCATAAAAGTAGGATAGGGCTAGATAGCAGCAACATGGACTACTGGTACAGGAGTTGAGAAATTTGTTAGATTTATCTGTGGGTTATTATAAGATAAAATAGCTAATTACACCTCAATTCTAACCTTCACAAAAGTTAGGAAGAGATGACATGTGAAGAGAAGGAAAATAAATCTGACTTTCTAATCTTAGGTAGCCTACCTGTCAAGAATAAATTTGCTCTTTAATCAGGTAACACATCTTACATCTCTTTTCACAAGCCAAACTCAGTATAAAAGATGACTCTTACTGACAAAGTCCCTAGCTGGACTTCACCTTGGTAGGTAACAAAAAATTTCCCAACATCCTTATTTACAGACAATAACTGCAAGATTCCAAAAGATTTTAACAGTTATGCTAAATGAGTAAATATCTGGTTCAGCAAGTATTTGGTGTATCATATTAATATAGAGCATCTCAAACAATATTTCTAATGGCCATGAAACAGTATCAAGGATGCATGTTATACATATGGCAGAATTAAATAATTCATTTGACAATCATGAACAGACTCTAAAAACAGATCTCCAAGAAAACTTAATGTTCATAAACCTTTTAAAAAGTGTGTATAGTGTGATTTATGTTGAATCTCTGAAGTCCATAAAAAGCTGAAATTCTGTTGCCTAAAAATAGAACATTAAAGTACCAGAAGCTACATAACCACCTTGCCCCCACCTGAACATCTACAACATTATAGGCTTAATAAGACCCATATTACACTTGCCAGACTCGCTTAGATGAGTAGGACATCTTATGCCATCTCAAAAAGCAACAGACCTACACTCTGGTAACTTAATCCCACTCAAAATGTTCTTTTAAGTCAAGCAGTAGACTGCTAAACTAGTCACCAACAAAAATCTTTGTCCCATCAGCAAGCAGGCTGTAAATAAAGGATCACAAAATTTAACAGCTAGATGTAGTGAAAAAGTTCATCTAATTTATCCACTACAGAAAAAGCATGCCTAAAACATCACTGAACACTATCTAATCTATTCTTAAAAGCTTTTAGAATGTGATGCTCTACAGCCTTCCAAAATGGTCTTTTTCAGTCTGTTCTCATCAATATCAGAATTTGTACTTTTTGACCCATGTACTACCTCAACTTTAATAAAAATCAGCCATTTTTTAATTCTCTACTACTTAACTTACAGCAACCAATCATCCTGTATTACAGTGACTTTTCTTTTTTTTGGCACAAACTTCCAGTTTCTCCCACTTCAATCTCTTTTTTACGAGTCTAAACAAATGCCCTCAGCATTATTCAGGGGTGAAACTATTCGAGTCTCTAATTCTTGTTCCTTTCACATCAATACCGTCCACATGTGTTTTAATTTCTTAATAGGTAGTACCCAGAACTGAAGACAGTATTCGAGCTTAGGACTCACACTGAGATAATAGTTACTTCCCTCTTGTTCAATAACACTGCAATTCACTCAGTCAGTCTATAATCCTTACAGTCTAAAGTCCTTTTACAGTTCTGCCATGCAGAGAATTTGGTACTCGTGCACTTGAATTTCTCCTGCATGTACTGCTTGATACTTAAAAAACAGAGCATAAAGATCTCAGATAACGTGCCCACAACCAAAAGAGCATAACATCTAAAATGCATTACCTAATAAAATCCTTACTTAATATAGCAGTTAAGGTATCTGAAACTAACCGAACACAAAACACCATTTTTGCACAGCACAGGCCACATCTTGCAGAAACAGAGCATTTTTTGGACTATGAGATGTTTTATGAAACACTTCCTATAAAGCTCTGCTCGATCAGGCAAGACTTCCAGAAAGTCTTAGAAAGAAATTCAAGGTTCAAAGACAAGCTACCCTAAAAAAACTAATCAATGGAACAAACAAAAAACTTCAAGAAGTAATCCCCTGTAACAAAGTTGAGCTATACAGTACAGAGTAATGAGAGACCTTAGTGATGGCAGGGAAGGGTTTGGTTTGGGTTTTTTGCTTTCAAGTCCCTGATGCCTATATTGCACCTGTTGTTCTCACATGTTAGGGGGGTGGTGTGGTGTGGTGTCTGCTTTATGCATACAAATTTCAAGGAGACATTCAAAGGACAATTTTATTTTGTTGATAAAATAAATTGCCTAAGCTTTCCTTTCTTCTCAGAACATAAGTAACATTAAATGAGGTAGATAAACACCAATAATTGAAGTCCATTTAAGAAGCTTAAACCAGACTGACACATTGCATGTTTTCAAACTGAAAAAACCCAAAAGTATTAATGTATTAATATACATTATTTACAACAGAGTAAGTTCAGTGTATACTAAAATGACATTTTAGTCATAAGTATTTGATATGCAAGTATACTCTCACATGCATGTTGTCTTCCCCATACAGCCTTGGAGGAAGCATTTTATGTCATTTCTTAAACTATTAGATTGTAGAAGTGCAAAATATATTTTCAAAATCACTTAGATTCCTATATTCCAGTCCAGATCACAATTTTGGCCTTTGCTGCACAAATTCTACCTTACAAATAAGGTCACTGTTATCCTATAGTACAAAACCACTTGTTATTTGACACAGATTATTTTAAAGTGAACCATCATAAGAAAACAAATTACTCACTCATCCAGAACGTGAGGATCCTCAGGACTTTTATTTTCATATTCTAAAAGCTCAAGAAAACTCTGCATGTACCTGAAATAAACAAAAATGATAAAGGAGTTAAAATACTTAAACTTACTACTTCTGATTGTTTTTTTAATCTTAAGACTACAACCTCATCTGAAACAGAAGCTTAGCATACAGTTCTCTACAAAAGCTAAAATGAAGAGCAACGCAGCAGCAAAGAGAAAAAAACAACTATAATATACTGAATTTAAAAGTATTTATGACAGTCCATGATTCAGGAAAATTGCTAAATAAATCAAACTGAAGTTAATAGAAGCAAATCCTCTCTTCAGGTAGGTCTGTAATTTCAGGTAACTTAGTTCATCCCTGTAACTTGATTTCCTGGTGTTAGTTTGCTCCCACCTTCCTCAGAGAACGAACCAACCTTCCTTCCAAAATAAAGCTCCAGGGAACACTCCCCAAAAGCCATGCTAACAAGACTGTACCAAGCTGGTTCTACCACAGTACTCCAGAAGAGTACGCCCCTTCACACACTCCCACATCTTCTCACACTGTACTTCAGGCTGCATGACACAACCCTCAATTTCATAAAAGCACCACTCTCGCACAACAGCTTGCTCCCTAGCTCCTACACTCACCATACGGGATTCAAAGATTTAAAGCAAAGTATTACTCAGCACAAACTCAGCCAGCCTGCTCTATAGGAACCTAGTCCAACACCCGTATAAATGCCACCACATCACAGCACTGAGTCTGAGGACCAGGTATCACCCCTTGAAGCAGGTGCATTTAGCAGTATACATGCAACTTTAAAGATTACAGAACTGGGACCTGTTTTTTGAAGAAAATCTCATGAGGTATCAATCACACACATACAAGATAGAGTTTCGGTGTTATCAGAAAGAGCTGTGATTCTTCTCCCTTTTGCCCTGGTTAAGCACAGTCACACTATAACATCAGTGTTACTCAGATGTGTATGTTAACAGTTGTAACTCCACAAAACGGCAAAACAGCCAGCTGGATAGGTTTGTCTTGGCACATGAAAACACTTCATAGAAAGGTCTAACTACCTAAAGCTAGCACAAAAGAGAAAAGATAACCATAAAGCTTACATAAGGAAAAAGCAAACCAAATGACCAAGCCTTTCCCCTTTCAGTAGCAACAACCCATTAGATCAGCTGAGCAGAGAGTCTACGCATAAACTCAGCACCTATGAGACTGACCTAAGCTATGAAACTTCATCCTACTTCAAGCTACAGCAAAGCTTAAGACAGCACTACTGTCTGCGTGACTCCCTCCACAATCACATGATGCTACTCCACCCCCCATTTCAGTTGTAGCCATCTCAGGCCACTGCAACATTTCTCCCAGGAGACTGACATTTTCAACATGGTCAGCACAGCAACACTAGCTCCTGCCCCTCTGGTTTTGCCCTCCTGCAGCCATCACAAATAAGTACAGAAATCCCTCAAATGTTTCTCAGTTACAAGCTTGGGAAGTAGCTGATATATCTAGTACTGATCATTTCAAAACATGTTCTTTTACACTGTTAAGAGATAGTACCACTTTAGAACCAGGAATTCAAGAAATTGTCTAAGGTCACTTCAGGGAACAGGCAGTAACTTCAGCAGCCACAGCCCCACTATCCACTGAAAGTAAGTTCCTGAAAAGTGCAACATTTAGCAGTTAGATACTGAAGCAGTTCTAACTATCCAGGAACAGTACACCTGATGTGGGGAATAGAGGGGCAGAGGAAGAATCATCAGGACTGCCTGCTGGAGGAAGGACTGAGTTAGTGGAAGCGTGAATGAGAACTAATCTCCTTCAAGAACGTGTCCTTGCACACACTCCCCTTTTATTAAGTCTCACTGGAAAAAGCTGCTTTACTGTCTGAACTCAGCTGCTTCATGTGCAAGACTCAACATGTAACAAACTATGATCACCTTCACTCCTTTGTTTCAAAGAGGTATATGCTCTTCAACATCATTTGCCTCATATGAATCAAGGTCAACCAAGTTAATCATGGGTACAGGATGGAAAAAAAAAAGGTGCCATTATTACAGTAAGCAAAACACAGTAATAAACAATCAGCAAAGGAACTCCAAAATGAAAGATGGGAAAGTGGTGAACAGGGCACTGAGGCAACTCAGAGCATCAGTTCAGCTCCACAGAGGCAGTAAAATGGGCTTTTGACTTCTCACTAAACCAGGCTATGTCATGCAGAAGCAATGCTTAAGACCCATTCCTGTACCTAATTTTGCTCTGCCTCCAGTGAATATGTGACACTCCACAACTAGTCTTTGCTACCTCCTTCACCATTTCCTCAATGGGTGATGAGAATATATCTAAGTCATTCAATTCATAATTGTCTCAAAGAGGAAACTGACTTTCTGGACTCTTCCTGTAACTAGAAAAAAAAAAGAGTATCATTCATGTGGGATACTTTTCTTGCAAATACATTTAGGAATGAAAAAAAAGCCATGTAACTTGACTTAAGACCACCAGCATTGTCAGACTGGACTAGTTCTCTCATGCTGTGGGTCATAATATACAAGCAAGCTAAGGTCTTCCATTGTAATTAAATAAATATTTTCTGTCTTAATTTTTTTTTTTTTTTTTTTTTTTTTTTTTTTTTTTGTGCAGTAAAAGGAAATCATGCACAATATTTATTTGATTCTACAGGGAAAAGCAATCCACCAAAAAAGTACCTGCATAATTTCTGTGAAGGAATCTTATTCTATTCCTCAAATACAGGTTGATAACTTGCCACACAATGACTTTGTCTACATCAGCATTTTTTATTTCCAAATCTAAACCTGTGGTATGGTTTTGAAATGAATCTCTCAACGATCTTTCTTTAATCCACACTGCTTTTATTTGCAGAGTAGTTTTGGCACTTCTCAGAATAATCAAGTTCTTTTCAGAAGAAACTAAACTAGAAGCTGCTGCAGATGGGTTTCACACATTTGATGCACAAGTCAGCCATCACGATCTGAACCAATAAGCAGGCCAAAACACTATGATTTTTCCAGCACAGGCACAATACATGCCAGGAGGCAGACTATGGACTGTCAGAAGTACCCTCCACACTGTAAACTGTTTCTCTTATTACATAAAAGACCAAATGCTGTAGGTGTCAGCAAGTTTGCCAACAACCACCCCTCTAACTATGCTCCCTTCTCCCATCCTTTCAAACCTTCCTCGTGGTTTGAAATCCTTTCCCTTCCTACTTTAATTTCTGTTGCCATCCTCCCTATTTTGGCAAGGCCTTTATTTTTTTTCCTTGCCCTCTCTTTGGTTTTCCCTGCACCTCCAGTCCACTCTTCTACACCAGTTTCCATAAAGGGAACAATAGCCCTTTCTGCCTTCCCAGAACACCAAGGGCTGCAAGCCAGCTCTCCAAGGAAATTCAAAATCACACAATTGTTTAGGTTGAAAGGTATCTCCTGAAATCATCTAGTCCAACTTCCCTGCTCAAGCAGGGTTAGCGAGAGCAGGCTGTTCAAGACCATGTCCTGTTGAGTTTTGAAAAATCTCCACAAAAATCTCCACTATTTCTCCATAGCCTTTCTGGGCAAAATTCTTGGGGTATCTGATCACCTTCACTGTAAAAAAGTTTCTTCTTATGTTCAGATGGAATCTCATGTACTTTAATTTGTATTCATTGCCTCTTGTCCTATCACTGAGCACTACTGAAAAAAAGTCTTGCTTCACCATCTTCGTTCTGGCCCATTAGGTATTCATACACACTGATAATACACAATTATTAGTGTTAGTCCCCAAACCTGCTCCTCTTCAGACTGAACAGTCCAGGCAGCTTGCTGAATATCTCTAAGGAGATACTGTGCTCTCTCAGCTTCTTCCCATATGAAAGATGCTTCAATAAATCTGTGTCATGGAAGAAGTGACAACTTCTGTTGTGACAAAGTAAGTCAGAGGAGGTTATTAGGAAGCTGCTCACCCCCATCTGTCATCATACAATATTACAAAAGTCCTGCTTCTGAAGATCCAGGAGAACCACCACAATTCAGAAGCAACACATCAAGTACTTTTTATTACAGACCTCCTACCAGAAATCTCAAACATCAGCAATCCTGTGCTAATGCTGAGGATAAAACAGAAATTAGTATTTCTGGTACTGACAGCAGGCGGTACTTGATTTATTTGCTGTGTGGATTTGATTGTTGCCTACCATTACTGGTATGTTGTATTGAGATTCATACTCTGTTAGCTTATTGGGATATTGTTCTCAAGACTGCAGTTCCTGGAATAATCAAACATCACTACTCCTGTGTTGAAGGATCAGTGCTTTTACTAGGAGTATCAGGCAAGGGCAAGCCAAGTGCTTCATCTAATGCAGGAAGTAATTGTGCATAAAACTGTCTCAGTCAGAAAAAGAGTAAAGCAGGTCTCAACCAGAAAAAAGCTGCCAAACATGGTCACTAGTCTTCAGCATAACCAGCAGGCAAAACAGCTTTAGAGGTCATTATGTTGCAGGCTCAAATAGCACCAATGAGGAACTAAGCGTTTCTGAAACAAAAGAAAATTACACAAACTATATGCTCTAAGGAAATTTATAAATATGCTAATTTCTCTTTAATCTCTGTGGTGATGCAGAAACTATGGAAACATGCAATGCTTTTGCTTTAGATAGGGTTATCAACAATATTTAGATGTCTTTTTCTGATTCTAATTGATACTACTTTAGAGGTCAAGTTCATTAGCACAAGTACCGTATCCAGCAAGTTGGAGGGACCAGCTCAGAGAAAAGGTTATGAACTTAAAATCTAAATTGCTCATATTTCCTTCAATCCCTTGACTAAATGAAGCTAGAAAAAAGCAACCTTACAACAAAAATCTAACCTACTGTCCAATGCCTACCACTATATGGCACCCAACCTGGGATGTTGATCTAAGATATTAACTGAGAGCTGCAAATGCTGTACGTCTTTTACCCACTTGTAATTTCCAGTTTTTACACAAAATTCATCCACCCCACTCCCTCCCAAACACCTCAAAATTAAAGAAATTAAATGAAAACTTGTTTAAAAGGGAATTTATAACTCTGGTTAGCTGTAATAAATAATTCATAACATTTTCTTAACTACCACCAACATTACGTTCTGCCTATTGGTGAGCAGTCAGTGATGCAGTTCACTCCTGTAATAGCTAGTGTGTGTAAAGAGGGTCAATTCCCCTTTCACACTATTCATTTATTTCCTTGAATTTTCTTTTTTATTTGAACTGTGGGTGCAGATATGGATAAATGATGGTGGCAACTACAGGATTTATCAAGCACTGAAAAGCAAGACCTTGTGATGTTTTAAACACACTTCACACACTATTACCAGCCAGCTAGAATAAAGGAAAACACTACCAGAATAATGGATGACTTTCTATATTATTAGTAAATGGATACAACTACAGACACAAGTTTAGAAAAAAAACACCAGCACAGACAAAAAAGGGTATGTCAATTATATTTTGCTATCTTCAGTGAGTCATCAAAAGCAAAAATGAAAGCCTATGCCCTTCAAATCTGTTGTCTTGCTGGTGTTTTAATTTTTTAATCACAAACCACTACAATTCACTGGGCAAGCTCTTTGGTTTCAAGCACCCTCTTCAGACTTGTTCTTATGTTAATTACTGCCAGGTAGACTGAATTCTTCTTAGTTTGCCAAATATACTAATTCTAGAATGACACATCTCATACATGAAATCATTGTAAATGCCCATAATGTCAGCTCCAGAGTTTGTTTTGTTTTGGGGTTTTTTCCACACTCATGCAAGCTACCTTTGCTTTTTCCCTATGTTTATTTCACTAAGATTTTCCTTTAGAAACTCTCTAATGCCTAAGCACTGAAAAGATAAAACATATCTCCATGGTAACACAATCTTGTTAGCATAGTCTGAATGTAAAAAATAGAGAAAAAACAATTACTAATCCCCAAACTGTACTGATTTCTCAAATGAGTCTTTCCAAGGAGATAAATGGAAATGTATAGCCTTTTCCAGGGAAAAAGTACTAAAGAAAAGTAGAGAAATTTGGTCAGGGTTAATTAAAACATGAATTTTAGATATTTTGAGCAGCATACTGTGCAAACCTCATACTCACTTTAGATATTTTACAAGCGCTGACCTTATCCATTTTAAGGTTTTACTGTAACTATTCTCCCTTATCACATAGCCTTAGTAATGATATTCTTCATTACGCAATGCTGCCACATGTTCAATATCCTATCTGCAGTGCACTTTAGCTAGGGATGGCCCTCTCAAAGCTGGCCTAAAAAAGGCCTACTTCTTTGGAACTAGGAAGCTGTCTGTTAATTTTGAAAAACTGAAAATAAGTTGCTGATCCCTAGCACACTTCTTGTTGATCTGTCTATTATTTGGAATCACTGCAGCTCAACAGCCAGAATATATTAACTGTGTTATTATTTTGATTCACTTTATTCCTCGCCTTGTGACTTCACAGAAAACGTGCACATAAATTGTTATAAACTTGAACTGGGACAGAGCTAATGTTTTACCTTTGCACAGGCTGAAATGCAAAATTTTTTTTTGGTCAGAGTTCACTCTGTGGGTAACACCAGCTTTGTTCAGAAAAGCGTAGCTGAGTAGCACAAAGGAAGGACAGTTGTCTTACCTATCCTCATTGCTGCACACATCAGGCTAAAGAATGCAGAAAGAAAGGATTAAAAAAAAAAAAAAAGCACCTTTCCTGAGATCAATGAAGCTATCAGTTGTAAAATCTGTTAGAAACACAGTGCAGCTAAGGAGCATGACCATGAAGATGGATTAGAGAACCTAGAAGAGAACAGGGCTTGCCTGCAGCAGAGAACACTCAGCACTTCTGAGAATACTCAGACATGAAAGATGTAAATACTTCTGAGAATACTCAGAAGTGAAAGGATGAGGTTGCTTCCCAAGGGACCTACAAGGGACTAGGAAATTCATGCAATCCATAATGTCACTGCCTAGCTGGACAGAGAATTGACAGGAAAGTATCCATGCAGTACAGCAGGTAGGGTTAATTTGTTTTCTTTCTCCACCAAACCTAAGCTCCATCTATTTACAGAGCCACCTTATTCTAACTTTAATAGAACCTTTTTTAAAGATTAGGAGCTTTTTTATTTTCTGGTGTGCTGACATTAAGGAATAGACTAGGAACTCGAATTTTAAAGCTCCAGCTCATTTGGAATCTCACCAAAAGCCCATGAAAACACAGGCTTCTAGTGCAAAGTGGTAGCATACATAAATCATAAATATGTTGGTATTTACACATAAATTACTGAAAATTAGCAAATAAACAGATTAAGCTAATACATTATGTCTTTGCTCACTTGTTGAAAGTGTACATCAGATTTTTTTGTTTGTATACTGATAAATTGTCAAGCTTCCTCAACCTAATAAAGGATCATGAAATCTGATCAGAAATTCTTTCTTGAAGTATCAAACAAGCGTGTCAATAAGAGGTTTCTTAATTTTACAAGTTCACAGAACAGCTAAATTTATATTTATTTATTCTACTGCACAAAATTCAGAAATCACTCTCTAGCTATGTCTGAACTTTAGGTGAAGAAATGATAAATACCTTTCAAAGCCTGCTATCAGCATAGCTGTGTAATACTCAAGGTCATTCACACCGAAGTTAATAAAACTGTTTTATTTTGATCTTTTTATTGAAGCTAATCGATCCAGTAAATTTTGCCCAAAGTCCATCATCAGTATTTAACTAGGATTTATAATCCACAGGTAAGTGATTAAAAAAGCAATTAAAAGCCTCTAAACAGAAAAACAGAAAGTCCACATCTATAATCAGGAAAACAACATGCTACAGTTACTTTTGTTACTTCTAACATAAGATCACAAAAATACTCTTATATTATCTCAGTGAAGATATTCCTTTCCACAAAAGCTGTTAGGTAACTGAGAATCAAAGTTAGAAGAACACTATGACAAACATTCTGATTTCAAATTTCCATCTCTGTGTTAGATATCCACTTGAACTTCATCATGTTAAAATCTGATATTTTGGATGATTTAGCAGAAAACTATCAGTCTACAGCTGTGGTAGTGCAAATCACATTAACATATAAAATACAGAATTTGGACACGTATCTTACAATCATTATATATCCTACTACACTTGAGAGTGATCTTTTTGGTGTGGTAGATATTGAAGTTATCCCATGAGTCCTCAAACCTCTAAGCAAAAATTCTGAAGGGGGCAGCCAGTCTAAACACCCATTCATTTCCTTTGCCAGAAGTGATCCAAATGTTGCTTGACTCTATATTAGCAGGGAAGAAGCATATGCCACAGAACACATATTTGGACTAGAATTATGCTGTAGAGTCACTTCAGAAGAATTACTTCCTTTTCTTCATTCATCTATTTGTCCACATTTCACTAAAGACAGCTTCACAAGTCATCTAGATCAGAAAAGCCTAAAAGGCCTGCATATTATCTACTCTTTCCTATTTGCCATAACAGCTTCCATAACATCAGATGAAGACTTCAAACCTTGCAAGTTGCCACTTAACCACAAAGTGATTGTTATTGTGTGGCTCCACAGCATTTACAATTATTTGAAGCACTTAATCATTATGTTTGAAGTGGTCATCAACACAGCTAGTATTACCTTGCAAAGACAAACATATTTAAACCAAAGTACACAATATCACCTATCCTAGTTTATATTTTCTAAGTCTGAAGCTTGATAAATATGAGACCAAACCCAGCAGTCAATGCACAGTCAACATGGAATTTCTTGGCTCAAGGACTATGACTGAATTTAACAGAAGCCTGTAACAGTAGCTGTCGTTACAGTTATATATGCTATTATTCACAAAGGGAAGTTTGTTGTATACTGCAAAGATTTTTTAACATAAATTCTGTGGATCAAGTATTTGAAGGTAGAGAGACAATACCCCATGAACAAAAATTTTTAGAGCTTAACACATACAAGGCAGTAGTCTCCAAAACTCACTGAACATGCAAGTAGGCTAGAAATTAACTACTGTGGCAAAGATGACAGAACTTTGAATCACTTTGGATATACACTAGTATTTTTGACAAAGGAAGAATAAGGTTAAAGAACAGCTATTTCAAGAAGTCATGGGTACAATACAGTAAGGAATATTTAAAAAGCTCACTCCTGTAAGTTTTTGACAGATTCTAATTATCTGGGACACAACAGTATGCTTTTACTAACTTACAAGACTCTTATCTCCAAGATCCATATTAGAATATTTACTTTAACATTAAACAGAAGATAATGAAGTTTCACTGGACAAGAAACACACATTATAAACAATTCATGGCAGAAAACAGACTTCAGTTCACAACAATTCAAGCTGAGTTGCAAGTAAAACATCACATAGTGTTAGTTTTACACTGATTTTTTATTTCACTTTTTTAAACTTACCAACTCTGCACTAGCCCAACTGAAGGCCTGTTAAGTAAGTTATCAGGCAACAAATTGACTTCTCTCATGGTGTTAGCTAGTCGCACAGGAAGTTCCTTCCGCAGAAACATGTATGAAGTCTTCTCACATGCATTGTCACGACCTGTTAGAAGGAAGGAAAAAAAGATATCCATCGCAGATCAAATGTTAGACTTCCCAGTGCTAGAAGATTTTAAAAAAAAACAAAAAACAAAACAAAACAAAAAAAAACAACCCACAAACCACTTATGGAAATAAAAACAGTTTAAAATAGTTTCTTTCGATACCCACCTTCACTTTCCTCTCACTCCCAAGACACGTATTATACTTCTACCTTCCTAGAGCTTAACCCCTTTTGTTTGACATTCTTCCTCACTTCACATATCGCATCCTCTCTCCTATAAATAAAAATGTCTCATCTATAAATAAAAAAATATCAAATACTAAAGACTTGATATTAGCTGGAAATAAGACCCCAAAATACTAGCTTTTATCAGTTATGACTTTTTCAGTAAAGTGAGCTTTTAAAAAGTGGAAGCTGCACACATAATGGAGGATAAGAAATGAAAAGAAAGGGACAAAACAGAATAGCAACAGCTGGCTAATGTTTCATGTCACAAGCTCTACTAAGTACTTAAACATTTCAGCAGCACCTGGAAAGACCAAATGTCATCATCCCTCCTAGGACTAGCCTACAAGATGCTCACTAGCCACCAGGAAGGAAAGTGCAGTGCTTATCACCACATTCTCATCTGGAAAAGCTGCAGTTGAGATTATCCTGGACTTTCAATTTTAGAACAATTTTTATCCAGCACAATATTTTGAAAATAAAAAAAAAAACAAAAAACATAACAAAACAAACAGAAAACAAATAAAAGGGATCCAGCAAAATAACAATACTTTGGAGCCACACTAAAGACTTGACATGACTAATAGCAATTTTAAACTAGTTACTGGAGATACCTCTAAAACTTTAACTACAAATATTTGAAAGTATAATAAGTCAGGACTCTTGCCCAAATAGTTCACATGGAAGATCAGACCTGACATTTTTGTATTTTGCAGCGTTTCACAAGTGGAGGAACTCCCTATCATAACTAATTTCCAAAGAGTCCATGTAAATTAAAATAATAATAATACTAAAAAAATAAATCCATATTTTACTTGTAATGAACAGTCACTATTCTGTGTCTAGAAAGACAGCAAATGTCTTTTGTGATGATAACCAGTACAACCACCTGCATAATTTGTGAGTGAAGGCATAATACAAGAGCTATAAATTATGTTCAAGCAAACCAGAAAGTGTTAAAAGCACTACTAGGCACATAATCATTGAGATTTGCAATTTGAAAGACTCAAGTACAATGCAACCAGCACAATCAAGGTGATACTTTTTAAGACAGTCCCATTATAATCAGCTGAACAGCAGAGATTTCACCTTCTTTGCATAGATAACAGCATTGATGGATTAGTTCCCAAACTGTAAAACAAGTTTGGGGGAATATGCAGGAAGGATTAGGGTTTCCTTTTTTTCTTGCTCATTTAGGTAACAACAGTGGATGATTAAATTCTATTAGCGTCAGCAATTCTATTATTGCTCTTCCAGAAAACGTTTGCACCTAGTTTACTTACTTTCATTTTCACATCTTCAATTACAAATACACACACATCCTGTCAAAATTAGACAAAGGAAACAAGATATTACATTGTTATTTTCTGTGAAGGACAGTAATGATTTTAGAGTTCAATCTTTCAGTTAAATTAGATACCAATTCACCTAACAATAGAGGATAGACATTTGTTCACAAGTCACTGTATATAGTCGTTTTTTGGAAAGACTGTGGGACTGGACAGCAGGAAAGACTCTCTGACTAAGCTCACCTTCTGGGCCAGAAAAACCCTCAAAGACTGAGAGAAAGTTTAGTTATTTTCTAGACAATAAAAAGCAAAAGGAATGAAAGACAGCCACGACTGAGAATGAGGAAGTGGCAAACAAGAACCCACAGCCAGTGGGTCTCTGAAAGGGCATGGGGCCTTTCACTGACACAGTCCCTGGGTTTGTGCAAGGCAGACCACAAAAGCTGCTAGGCTGGAAAGCAGTACTGGCAGAAGAGACCCTCTCCTCCCATGAGCAAGGGCACATCTCTATTTAACCTGTCTCACCCCACCAGTTTTAAACTGACTATTTAAGGAGTTGCCTTGCTCTTATGTACAGCTACATTTTAGATACAGAACCCTTCATGGTCCCTCTGCATGCTGAGTGCAGGAAAATGAAAGTTTTGTTTCAGGCCTGCCTGACTTGAAGGCTTGCTTCACCACAACTTCAGTACATCTTTCTGGTTTGGGAAACACGATCAGAATATCAGCTGTTTAGCTGTATGCAATTTATCTGAGAGCCTCCACTGAGCTGCTTCAGCTTCTAGTGTAAGGTCAGTTATCTGCTTGCCAAACAGCACGTGCATGGGAAGAGAGAATGGCTATTCACTAGGATCAGCAAAAATTAGACAACCTCCAGCTTTTGAAGCATGAAGCATACTGTGTCCTAACCATTGCTCCTTGGCTGCTGTTCTTCATAACCTATACAAAGACATTTGTCAGAATGAGGGACATCCTACTAAGTACAAGAAAAAAAAAAAAAAAAATCTGAGTCTGGAAATTAGTTCTTTTCTTAATATAGTTCATCACACATAAGTAAGTCTAAGTTCCTGGCCTCAGCATCCTGTCGCCATGGAGTACGCTCTGAAGGAGATGAATTGTCTCTGACAGGACCATGACATGTTCAGGCTGGCACAGGACCATGGGGCGGCACATATTATAATGAGCTCCATGGAAATGAAGGGATTCTTTGGAGAGATAGCAGGGACTGGGACATAAAAGGACTGTGTACTCCTCTTTCATGAGCACTATTCACTCTTGTCATCTCATCCTTCCTTGGAGCTGGGACTGCAGCAGAGCTGAAGCACCACCACATGCACTGAGACTGAGACTGAGCCAGCAGGGCATTGCTGGACTCGTGGTGGTGGTAATTAGTCTCGCTGCATCTCTACTATTTGCTCGCTTAGAGATTCTGACTTTTCCTTTCTTTTCCTCTCTGTCCTATCGCTGTTATCAGTTGTGTGTACAATAAAGTTCACTAGGTTGTACGGCATCTGACCTCATTTGTGTCTTAATCTCACTCTTGAGATTAAGAACCCTCCCCGATATAGGATCGGGACAGGATCAAAGACAGAATTTAGCTTTATTTCCAAAAACACAGGGGGCTGTGTCAGAGCTGTCTAATCATGGTGCACTGAAGACCAACAGTAGCAGCAGACTTCAAGGCAGAATGTAATGACATGGAAGTATGATGCTGGCATGGCATTACAATATACTAGGAGTACTGCTTTTGTTATGAATTACTAATAGAAGGCCCACTGCTTATATGTGAAGAAATGCATTGCAAATACAGCTTTATGCTATCTTGTTAAACTATATGAAATTAACATTCATTTTTAACTCTGAGGAATCATCAACTTTCACATATAAATCACTAAACTCTAGGAATACTGAAGAAGAGTCTGGTCAGAAGATGCAATGTGAGGATCAGTGACAAAGAAAAAGCTTCACATACACATTTTGTTTGTAATTTTACTGTCTTGAGTACTCCTACAGACATTGGTGCAACTACTGGTTAAATATTATACGTAAGTTTCTTCCATAGACAGGATAGCAGGACCTCACTTGTTCAGCTAATGAGAAAACAGAACCTATACTGACCGAGACAGAAGAATTTCTAACAAGACTATACATACACCATTGCCACCTTGATATTAAATCAACAGCAAGGACTTTGCCTTCACTATCAGTCCACTACTCATTATTTAACTATTAGCAATTAATTAGGGTTCTTTTTTGTGTTGACTTTTTCACTAGTGCTTTTCATCTACAATTTTCTATGTAAAATGAGTATGTTCAAATTATAAACAGCTAACCCACCAACCACCAAAGGCTTTTTCAAAGTTTTAGATTCAACTTTCTTTGAATGCTAAATGTGCTTCATTAAAATATTACACCTCTAATAACTAAGCATTTGTGTGCAACTTTTATATTTATGTTGGGTTTGAGTTATCTGAATAAAGGCTGGGTTAACATTTCACCCTAAAGAGAGGTTAACATTTCATCGTAAAAAGTATTTCAATACAAATGTATATTCATTTTCTTTAAATGAAGACTAATCTGCTGAGATAGCATACTCAGTAATGATATATGATGTACTTCTCCTTAGTTATCAAGTACTTAAACTTAGATTTCAAGCACTAGCAACAAATGAACACAACAAAAAGTTGTTCAATTTGTGATTTTAGTACTTAAGACATTTGAGAAGATTTTAAAGTAGTTTGTTTTTCTAAAGACTAAAACATGAAAAGTTTTGGAGTGATGTATTGAAAATTTTCTGCAAGTCAGAAGTTAGGGAAGATTTTCATTTCAAAAGAAACAGCTAAAAAAAAATATTTCGTTAAACAGAGCTGTGTAGGTTTCCAATACAAGCACTTCATTTGCAGATGGGCCCATGTGCAACACTATACCCGTGAAAGAAACATCAACTCAAGCAAGAGTCTGAAGCTCCCAATGCCATGTATGAGAGATTAGAAATACACAAAAGGAGAGAATGCCCAAGAAACCACAGCACCTGGAAGCCTTCGATCCTCTACAACTTACAAAAAGATCTGAATCAGGTTTCTTGAAATGACTGTTTCTAGCCACATATTTATTGGAAATGTTTCAGTAAGCTGTGTAACAGATCACCCTCCCCAGTACACTGCTGCCTGTGAGAACACAGAACAGTTCAAGTTTTCAGAACCTTTCAAAAGTCAACAGAACCTCACTGCATATTTTAGCTAGTCCTGAACATATTAAGGGAAAAAATAAAAATGAAATTAAAAAAACAGTTTTAGAGCTGTACAAATCCATCAGGAGTATCAGTTCTCAAACCGTTGAGTTATTAAAGATTTTAAATACCATTTCTGAGGTACATCAGCTGTTAGACACCTAAGATTCTGCATTAGAAAAAGAAAACCCTCTCAGAACAGTGCATCAGAAATGCAATTATTTCAGTTCTCAGAAGTTCTGCATAGATTTTTGTGAAGCTAAAACTCTGACAGAGTTCTATGGAAGAATTAAGTTATATCCTTCCTTGTTATTAATCTTGTGAAGAATGAAGGACAGATATTACCAACACTGCAAATTTGACCCTTTCATTAAGTATGAGAGTAATCTCTAGAATTAATTATACTTCATTAAAACCCCTTCTGCTCCCTTGATAATCAATGTTTAATGCAGGAAGAATAGCCAAAAATGGACATTCTAGTAGACATCATCTGTTTTATTTCATGCATATAAATTTATACGCATAGAAACACACAAAGCAAATAGATTTCTTTAAAAGTGTGCTTTTAAAAAACTGAAAATGGAAATATTAGACTCTAAGCAAAACACTTCTTATCCACAAAGACAAGAAGTAAGGAAAGTAAGACATACATGTTATATTGAGTTCAGAATTCTACACACACCATCAATATTTTTTTCCCAGTGGCTGTAGTATAGCAAGACTTGACTTCCATTGAACAACAATTCCGTTTGTTACTCTAAGTGGAAAAATTGTGCTGACGAAATTCTTAAGTCAGGCACTGAAACAGGTTTCCTTCAATGAGGAGTATCACATTAAGGCAACATAAAGAACTAACTATACAGCATATTAGTCTACTCCATTGCAAGGGACAGCCCCATGCTACTCTTCATGGTAGAAAATAACCCTATAAAGTAATTCTGTTTTCTAAAGGACTAGATTTTAATTCAGGGAAAAGAGGCTATATTATCTTTAGTTTTTTACTCTTCTTAATGAAAGTTATACTTTCCAGCTGATTAAGAAACTCCCAGATAGTAAGCTATGGCACCTATGGTGCTTACAACTTAACCCAGAATTTGACCAAAGAGGATGAAGGAAAAGCACATGTAAAATACTCCACTATACTCAACACTAAATTACATAAATTTCTGAGTATCCTCTAGAAGTGTAGCTAGACCAAGCAGAAATTCAGATGACCACAATGGCAAAATAGTTCATGTCAAAGGAATGAATGAATCTGACTGGATTTACCCAAGAAGAAATAGATAAAGAACAGGGCACCACTCTTCAACACCTTATAGTTCACTATAAGAGGAGGCAGCAGTAACAAGTCCATCAAGGACCAATTATTAGGCTCAAACTGCAAAAGATTCAATTCATAATTTGACAGAAACTTCCTGATTGGAAACGCTGTAAAATACAGCAAGCAGCTCTGCTTTTTTGCTATCTTTTACCAGTGAAGTTAGAAATCTGCCCAAAAATCACATTACATTAAGCTAGTTGATTCAGTTTGAACTGGAAATTTGACTGAACGCTGCCTAACATTCTTTGTAGCCCTAATTCTCTCATAACCCAAGAGGAAGAAAATGATCACTATGTATCTTGTCAATCACCTGCAAAAAAAAAATCCAGTGCAATGCTACACAGGGAGAGAAACAAGCAAAAAGTGAGGACACTGAAGCAATTCAGAATTAGTAAAAACACAGCACAGATTGTGTAAATTAAGTTATACAATAGAAGTTACTTTAACAGAAAAATGTCAATAAAAAGCAAGATATTTGTGAAGGAAGTAATCTTCAAATTATTACTACTGCATGCATACCTAGCACAAAAACTGAAAGAAATGTCGTGTCACCACAGCAGGTCTTTAAAAAGGTTTAAAAAAATAGGTTGTTCAATAAATGCTCTGCCATCTGCAATCTTCTGAACAATCTTACCTGTCTGAGCTAATCAGTCACACTATAAAAAAAAAAAAAACATACAGAAAAGCATATTCATGGCCTTCTGTCTGCTTCCTTCAAATCTTCAGTTCAAAGCTAGCACCAAAGAGAGACTGTGATGCCAATCTTGAGGCTCTTGGCAACATACAAATTATACAAAGTACAAGTCAATGTAATAAACTGACAATAGATACAGACTTCAACATAGTGAAAATAAGAAGATATATTAGTTGAACAAGGATTTAAGCAGTGATCTCCTGGACTTTACACCAAACTAAGGGCAGTGAAGAATATTCTATGGACAACCTTCATGTATAACAGCCTTATACATGATAGAAACAAGCCAGAGTTTGTAACAGTGCAGTGGAAATGGTACCTACAAACACTGCTGCATTTGGAATGGTCACCACCCGTGAGAGAGTGTCCCTAAATGATGGCAGATTTGCTTATGCAGTGAAGTATGACATACCTGAAAAACTTATGTGACTGTCCTTGCTCGGGTTTAAGTTGAGAATATTGGTAAACATTTAAGATGACATGAAAACATTGTTTTCATAAAAAGTTCACCCAGAAGGTGGCACTTAATATCAAAATTGATTTTCTTTGATGTGAAAAGGTGTTAGACATTTCCACCAAAAATAAATCACACCATTTATTCAATTAGACAGTTATCAGAGGTGTAAAAGATAAGAAAACATGTAAGTAAAACATGATCCAAAAACTAGGCAACACAGGTCACAAAAGCAGGCTTGAATGCATTATGTCATCTAAATGCAATACCATCAGATCGGGTTATACATCAGTATTATCACTGATGGACCGTCGATCCAAAAGAAATTAAGGAAGTAAAGTTCAACTTCCAGACAGTTTTCTCTACTAATCTATCTTCCCCTCTCTGGGATTCAACTCATCTCCTTATTTTTCTCTTTCACCTTTTACCCCATAGTGCTAAGAAATTGAAAACAAATGAAACTTTGGTTCATTGAAAACAAATGAAACAAGGCCAAATTAGGCTCTAGGGATCATACAGCTGTAGCATGTAAGGGGAAAAAAAAAAGATTTTTCAATTGGAAAGAATGATCATTCACCACAGTGCTCCCTCTGAACCAGTATCTTTTTGGTTCCTTCTGTTGCAAGGATGGAATTAGACAGCTGTGGCAAAGCTGCATCTAGAGAAAACTTTCCTTCTGGGTCCCGCAACAATAGCCACAATTTAAAGGCTATTCACACACATGCAGTAGACCCTGATTCAATTCTGGCAAATTCTACAAATTGCCAGAGCAATATTATGCTGTCCCAAGATTCAGATTACAGAAGGATTAGTTCCATGCAGAAGGCTGTACACAAACCTCAGTTTTGCTGCAGAAGAGAGCAGAAGCTCAGCATGAGACCAGGAACTCTGGTTCCTCCAGAACATTAAAATATGCTCTCAGCGCAGCTGCCAGATTGCCACATTCATGAAATGCTGATTTGAGAACAGACTACAGTAGTGGTCCTTCATAGATAATCAAAGCCACCTGCTTCGATAACTTAATATGGCTATCATAACCCTAGCAGGTACTGGACTGCCAGGGTCACATCAGAAAAGCAGTAGTAGTTTTGAGTACTAACATATATCTGTCAGAGAATACAGGAAAGGAAGAAACTAAGTGCTGATTATAGTCTTTTTACTGCACTCTGAGGTCTAGTTCTCTCCATTAACTCTATCTAACACTAAGCTGAGACAGTAGACACTAAGACTCAAAAGCAGCAAAGTCCCACCTGGTTTATGTCTGAGAGGAGGGACTCCATTCAGAATCCACAGAAACAAGATCAGAAGCCTTTCACCTCCTATCCCTGTGAAACTGCTCCTACTGCTTTTATTAAAAAAATTAAATAAAAGGAATAATAAAAAAAATAAAGGAAGGCAGACAAGAAGGCAGGAGTGATTGAACGTATCCACTCTCTTAAGCTTCTAGAACACTTTAGCTCCTGTAGAGACAAATTAATTAAAAAAAAAAAAAGAGAGTTAAGCAGAGGGATAAAGAAATCTTCAAAAGAATATACAAAATGATCAAGATATCAGAATGGACTGAGCAAAGGCTAACATAGTTTGCTGCTGAAACTAAGGAAACAGAACTAAAGAAGTATCAGTGAATTCCATTGATTATACACCATTTCAGAACCATGGGCTATATTTAAAGGCAAACAAGCTATGCCTGCACAGCCACAATAAATGTGGCCATGAAAAAATAAAACCAATCCAAAACCAAAACAACCCCAATTCCAAAAGCATTTCTATCCATCAGAAATAAAGACATTTTCAGCATAGGTATTCATCTCGCCAACCACTAAAAATACCAATCCCACAAAAAAACATACAGGGTTTGTTTGCTTGGTAAAAGACAGGGCTTTGTAAAACCCAACAAAGATGATGAAGCAAAGGGAAAAAAAATCTACACAACATAACAAGATGCTGACTCTTGCTGACCCTCGCTCTCTACCACAGGCTGTCTCTAAGAAAGCTGTCTTAAAAGGGGATTCCCTTCTCTGACCTACCACACTGTGCTACCGGAGTCTGTACAGGTAGCCAGCAGACAACCAAATTTAATGACCCAGTCCACACTAACCTTAGGTATTCAGCCTGCTTTTAGACACCTCAAACCTAAGCTTCGGCCCAAGTTCCATCACTGCTCTCTAAGGCTACTTCCACCAACACCTACAATTTTTTCATCAGTGTCCTGTTTTGAGGACATGCTTTCCCTTGGCACATATGATCAGCATATCAAGAGATTGGTTCTATGTCAGGTAAGGAAACTGAAGGAACTCTGAAGTTTCAAAAAATCAAACTTGAATAATTAAGGATGGGAAAACATTTTTAGATCTTACTGAACTATAATAAATGCATCACATTCATGGAGTCTGAACAATTAAGTTTCATTAAACAACTACTGCCAGAAAAAACAGAGGAATTAAAGTTTGCAAGTAAGCTTTCCCACAGAACTTATTTCTGTTCTTCAGTCCAATTCCTATTACTAGTTGCACATCTGCGGTCTAAGGGAAAGCACTGATAGAGGTGCTCAAGACTTTTCAGTCTGAATTACTTATGTTCATAGATGAGAATTCAGTTGTTTACATTGTACTACCATTGATTTTTCACTTTGTGCCATTTCATTGCTAAACATAATCCTAAGCAGCAAGCTGACATGCTAGCTAGCGTTCCCGTTAAACTTTCCAACAGTTGTGTGATACAACATATGGAAAAATTATCACAGCTGAAGTACGGAAACAGTTGAGCTTAACCAACCCTTTTTGGTTTATGAAATTCAACTAACAACAGATGTGAGCACTCTAACAGCCAAGCCAGTGACTGCAGTTACTTCCTCTTCCAGAGAAAAATTTCAGAATACCATTCACTCATGTGAATGCATTAGCCTAAATTCTGTTGTTTAAATGTCCAGTCCAAACCCCATGCACAGCCAAAGGTCTAGACTTTAGTTCAAAATTAATACTCTTCAATTTGTACACATAAAAAATATACTTATCTCCACTTATTTCCAAAATATCTGAGCCAATTTGTTTATGTCTTATGTGTGTTAATTACTATGGCTATATAGATGAATACTGGTGCCAAGAGAAAGTCAGTTCATGTTTTCATGTAAATGCGGGCTAAGGACAAAATGTCCGACAGCCGTTGTTAGCACAACTGGACAGCTCAACATGGACGAAATCATTACATTTAGTACTACAGTAGCTATACACTAATGTAATAAGATATAATGTAGTAATAATAATGTAGTAAGCTACAATATATAACTTGCAAACTCCAGTAAGCCTGTTTCAAGTAAACGGTCACAGAATCATCTAGGTTGGAAAAGACCCTGAAGATCATCCAGTTTAACAATTTAACTAACATTGACAGTTCCCAACTCCACCATAATCCCTCAGCGCTATGTTGACCCGACTCTTATTAAACACCTCCAGGGATGGGGACTCCACCACTGCCCTGGGCAGCCCATTCCAACACCTAACAACCCCTCCTGGAAAGAAATGCTTCCTAATATCTAGACTAAACCTTCCCTGGCACAACTTGAGGCCATTACCTCTTGTTCTGTTGCTTGTTACTTGGTTAAAGAGACTCATCCCCAGCTCTCTGCAGCCTCCTTTCAGGTAGCTGTAGAGGGCGATGAGGTCTCCCCTCAGCCTCCTCTTCTCCAGACTAAACACTCCCAGTTCCCTCAGCCACTCCTCATATGACCTGCGCTCCAGACCCTTCACCAGCTTCGTTGCCTTGGTACTCCGAAGCCAAAGCATAGCTAGAGCTCAACTCAGCTACAGCTGTGTTAAGAGCAAAAGGAGGATTAGGGAAAAACTTTCTCCTTTACTGGATGCAGAAAAAAACATGGTAACTAAGGATGAGGAAAAGGCTGAGGTGCTCAGTGCCTGCTTTGCCTCAGTCTTTAGCAGTGGAACTGGCTGTTCCCTGGACACCCAGCCTCATGACCTGGGAGATGGAGAGGGGAAGCAGACTGAGGTCAGCACAGTTGAAAAGGAGGTGGTCAGAGACCTGCTACACCACTTGGATGCACACAAGTCTGTGAGACCAGATGAGTTACACCCAAGGGTGCTGAAAGAGTTGGCAGATGTGCTCGCTTGAGCTGCTGTCCATGATTTACCTGAAGTCATGGCTAACTGGGGAGGTCCCATTGGAATGCAGGGTGGCAAATGTGACACCCATCTACAAGAGAGGCAGAAAGGTTGATCCAGGAAACTACAGACCTGTCAGTCTGACCTCAGTGCCAGGGAAGGTCATGGAGCAGGTCACTTCGAGTGCCATTAAAAGTCATATAATGGACAACCAGAGGATCAGGCCCAGTCAGCAGGGGTTTATGAAAGGCAGGTCCTGCCTGAAAAACCTGATCTCCTTCTACGACAGGGCAACCAGCTTATTGGATGAGGGTAAGGCTGTGGATGTTGTTTATCTTGACTTTAGTAAGGCCTTTGACATTGTTTCCCACAGCATTCTCCTGGCAAAACTGGCTGCTTGAGAGTTGGATGGGCACATGCTTCGCTGGGTAAAAAAACTGTCTGGATGGCCAAAGAGTTGTGGTGAACAGAGTTAAATCCAGTTGGCGGCCGGTCATGAGTGGTGTCCCCCAGGGCTCAGATTTGGGGCCACTCCTGTTTAACATCTTTATTGATGACCTAGACGAGGGGATCGAGTGCACCTTCAGTCAGTTTGCAGATGACCCCAGGTTGGGTGGGAGTGTTGATCTGCTCGAGGGTAGGGAGGCTCTGCAGAGAGACCTGGACAGGCTGGAGCCATGGGCTGAGGCCAACTGGAGGAGTTTCAATAAGGCCAAATGCCGGGGGCTGCCCTTGGGTCACAACCCCCAGCAGCGCTACAGGCTTGGGGAGGAGTGGCTGGAGAGCTGCCAGTCAGAGAGGGACCTGGGGGTGTTGATTGACAGGTGGCTGAACAGGAGCCAGCAGTGTGTCCAGGTGACCAAGAAGGCCAATGGCATCCTGGCTTGTGTCAGCAATAGCGTGGCCAGCAAGGACAGGGAAGGGATCTGACCCCTGTACTCGGCACTGGTGAGGCTGCACCTCGATTCCTGTGTTCAGTTTTGAGCCCCTCACTACAAAAAGGACATTGAATGACTCGAGCGTGTCCAGAGAAGGGCAACGAAGCTGGTGAAGGCTCTGGAGCACAGGTTGTATGAGGAGCGGCTGAGGGAACTGGGGTTGTTTAGTCTGGAGAAGAGGAGGCTGAGGGGAGACCTCATCGCCCTCTACAGCTACCTGAAAGGAGGCTGCAGAGAGCTGGGGATGAGTCTCTTTAACCAAGTAACAAGCAACAGAACAAGAGGTAATGGCCTCAAGTTGCACCAGGGAAGGTTTAGACTAGGTATTAGGAAGCATTTCTTTACAGCACGGGTTGTTAGGCGTTGGAATGGGCTGCCCAGGGCAGTGGTGGAGTCTCCATCCCTGGAGGTGTTTAAGAGTAGAGTCGACATAGCACTGAGGGATATGGTGTAGTTGGGAACTGTCAATGTTAGGTAAATGGTTGGACTGGATGATTTTCAAGGTCTTTTCCAACCTAGATGATTCTGCGGAACTAACTGTGCTGGAAAGCAGCTTAACTTACTACTGAACTGGAATTGTTAAAGAGAAGCAATTAACAAGATGCACAATACACTGCAGATCTATCAAAGTCTTAGTCCAATTGAAATCATTAATTTTAACTCTTAAAGCTACAACCTTCCTGTCACTGAAACGACTCAAGGGAAGACATTATGTCTGTATCTCAAGAGAAATGGATTATCAGGCAGGCATTTGTAAAAGCTGTAAACCAGTATCACATATTACACAGATCAACCCGAATTAAAAGCATGAATTTTTAAAATAGGGTTCCATGATCTAAAACTCTTCAACTGCTTACCACTTGATTCTAATGAAATAACTTTTGAAACATTTTAAAGCATTTGCCAAGGGAAAGCACAGTAATATAAAGGATCCATAATACAGAGGCACTCAAGCAACTACTCACAGGCTGTATTGGTTTTTAGTCACCAAGGCCCAAGGTTGTCCTTCCTTGAGGCAATCTGGTAGTAGGCTGAAAGTCAGGTGAATTATTTTAACAATTAAACTTTGTCTCGCCTGTATCGTAAGCACTCGCCACAGTATATGACAGGCAAAGAGCCAAAATGCTCTTCAGAGAAACCATAGCCCCCAGATCAGGTTCCTAATCCTAGAGATACCCGTGCAACCCAAAGACTTCATCCCTAATCAAGTGCAAGGAGCCTCAAAAAAAAAAGTGTAGTCTTCAGACTACATCAGTTCCTCTTCCACTAACACTAAGATCTAAGCAGGGAACAGCCCAAGAGCAGGAAAGAGGTGTGCACACTGTGCAGCACATCATCTAAGGCAAAGGCTGTGAAGGGGCTCTGCGGCTTTTGAACAGAGATCCTGGAACAAAACAAGTTTAGTGATCCGCTCCGGTGAGACTCAAAATTTTAAAACAAATTTAATTTTTTTTAATGTATATGAGCCTTAAACCACCAAGCCAAAGCAACTTCATTCCCCATTTGTTGCTCTCTGATCAGATTCTGTTAGAATAAACTGACCAGAAAAGACTGAAATTTGCTCCTTGGAGCTTATAATCACCTTTTCCTTCCATAAAAGGTGAAGATCTATTTCACATTGGTTATAACTAGATACTCCAAATTTTGAACACTGTCCTCCTAAGCTCTCACAGCTTTGACAACTTTCTCCCAGAACTTTATGGTAAACTTCCATAATTCCCAATAACTGTTCCAGAAAAATACAAATCTCTGGCATGTTGACAGGGACTAAAGGATAAAGCAAAGGGAAAGTTATTCGAAATCTCCATCATAAATAAAATTAATGTGTATGAGCAAAGACTCACACAGTTAATACTGATTACATAAAAATACTGCCAATACCACATGGTCCAGTTTCCCTTCAGTCTCAGTGAGGTAAAGTGCATTGGACTGTTAAACATCTTGTTACAAAATGCTTTTGATGATTAACAAACTACATCACAAAAAAGGATTCCTCTATGCCACTGCCAGTTACCAGTGTTCAGATGTATTTATCTACCCTACAAAATCCTTAAGAAAAGCATAAACAAGTACTAAAACAAAGAAGTAGCAGTTAAAATGCAATATTTTAGTAAAAAGTAATTTTATAACTTTTTAAACTTTGCCTTTTTACACAGTCTTAAACCTAATTCTGGAAAATATAAATTAAAATTTGCACAATTGTAGTATTTTAAAGAAGTCATTGAAAGTATTTATAATACTGTTACTTCTTTTACATTGACTACAAACTGGTGTGTCAGGTTTTATATATATATATATACACACACACATACACACACACAGAGAACAGAAGTAGCTTCTTCTCAGTCAAAGAAAATTTAAACAACAGGATAAAGAAATATGTAAGACACAATGTCACATTTACATAGAAAGAATCAGAGGAATAAAGGGTCAATGTAATAGTCTCTTATAACATACAAAGCATCAGAAAAAGAAGAATTGTATCTCTAGGTCACAGTTCAGTGCTCTAATACGTCCTTTCTACCTACTGTTCCAAGAAGAAAAATTACATTTAACTGTCTCCAGGAACTCACACAAAATCATAAACACTTTCTAAAAAGGGTAAGTAGCAGCCTGTAAATTACTTTAGCAATTTTGGGGAAAAGGTGACTCTCAAGACAGTCATTACACTGCGACCAGCTGGGCATCAGTCTGCTTGTGGGAGGTGGCAAGTGACACTGACTTTGCATCACTTGCTTATCTTCTTCTTTCCTTCCTTATTAAATTCTCTTTATCTCCACCCATGAGTTTTCTCACTTTTGCCCTTCCTATTCCCTTGCCCATGCCAATGGGGAGTGGGAGCAGGAAAGCAAGAACCTTCATTGGTGCTCAAATGCTGGACAGGGTCAACCCACCATAATGCTGCATATCTACTATATAGTAATTTCATCTTAAAGTTATTCCATAGTCTTTTTTGGTTTGGTTTTTTTAAAGAATTTTACATGGGACTGTGCCAAAACATCACAAAAAGCCAGGTGGAGTATCTACTGCTACTGCCTTAGCAAATATCAAATTAACTTGGAAATAAGACTGCCTCAACACAATTTATTGTCTTCTTTACCACCTTATTATCTCTTGGTGCTTATTTATATATTACTCCAATATTAGCTCTATCACCTTTTCAGCTACTTCAGTCAATCTTACTCTAGTGTTCTTCTCTTTTTCTTTGGAAGACAAGTAGAGTATTTTCCCAATTCCACAACCCTGGGACCATCACCACTGGTTATTTTCATGTAGCCTGTAAGCAACCAGCCTGCTGCACTAGGCTGCTCACATTTTCAGAAGAAAGCATTCAGCCGCTCACAAAACACAACACTGGCTTACTTCTGCTGGCACCCTCTAAACCAAGAAGATCTAGACATACTTCAGCTTATCTAAAATTTGTATCAGGGACCAGGGGAGAGTTGTGATTTCCTTTAAGTCTCTGGTTGCAATTTAGCTTTTTCTGAAGATCAAAGCAAAGATGAATTAATCAGTCTTTATCATTATGTACTTTTATCAAGTAAATGCTACACTCCAGCATTGTCCCCAATTACTATAAATTATCTCAGCATCTTTTTCTCTGCTTTTCTATCCCATGACTTTTCACCTTAGCTGTTATTTGTACTGCAACCCAAGATATTTGTCCTTGCTTCTAGTTTTCTTTTTTTTTTTTTTTTTTTTTTTTTTTT
>NW_020799091.1:84841436-84848127 GCF_003259725.1 Athene cunicularia | reverse complement strand
AAAAAAAAAAAAAAAAAAAAAAAAAAAAACTAACATCATCTCCCTTCCCAAGCACCTGGAAGCAGACAACTGCAGCAGCACCTCTGGTCAGTTCAAAGACGAACAGAACACAGACTAAGAAATTTTCTGCCTTTTAGGGAAACAAAACACAGTAAGTTCCACCAGTTGGAAGATGCTCTCTTGCAGACTACCAGTTTATGCTTACAGGCAAGAAGAAATGGCTAGTCAAACCACCTACTGAAAGCAGAATTTCCAATGCTTAGGCTTCATAAGAGCCAAAAAAACCACAACCCAAACACTACTGCCTTGGTGATCCAGTTCGATCATCGACAGCAACTTATGGAATTATCGTGACTAGCTATGCTAAAATACTGAATTCAGAATATATGAAGTCTCAGTCACTCAGAGAAATTAAGATTTCCTTTATTGCACAATCAAAATAGTTAAAAATTTAAACCAAAGCTAACATTTTTCTTGAGAACTTTGCAGAACTGCACTAATGAAGATTTAACTAGCAGTATAAAATTTGAGAACAAACTTTTTCTGAAAAAAAATTACTAACGAACAAGCACATTTAATCCCCAAAACAGCCTTCAAAAGTGACTGATACATATAATTGTGTAAACTAAATGCATCATGATCTAGTATTACATAGCACTCCCACATACACACAAATCTATCATATCACAGTTCAATAGTGACTGCTGAACAAAGTTATCTAACCACAATGACTCTTCCAAACCTTCACAACAATCAATATTAGGCCTTATAAAAACCTCCAGTATTATATATATATTATTGGAATATCACTGCCTGCCAGAGACTGGCTGAGTTGTAAATAGTAACAGGTTATAAATAGCAACAGCTACATCAAATAAGGTTTCTAGCTACTTGCTGTGCTACAGCCCCGTTCAAGAAAACCCTTTTTATGTTAGGAAATGCAAACTATCCATGCTCAGATCTAGGGAATGAACGACTGAATACAGAAAAGCAATAACCCCAAAATAATTCAAGAGCAAAAGCAGATAGACAATCCAGCTTGCACATCTAGCTTTCACTATGACAGAAGGCTACCCTTTCAAGGTAAAAACAAAACAGCAGTAAAGTGATTCTATGCCAATGTTAGAATCCCAACAGGGGGTTTGCCTATTTAAAGTTCTAAAAGACATATTTGAAGAATAATACTGAAAATCCTGGAAAAGCCAAAAAACTATACTTTGATGGTATTTTTGTAAGGCTTCAAATAACTCTTAACAAATGTATTTACCTTTACAACATCAAGACAAAATACTCCACCACAACATACAAATACCTCATAATGAAAAAAATTCCAGGCATCAAAGGAGCCAAAACCTACCAACGAAAGCTGTAACAAGCTGGTTGGAAACTGAAGCCAGTCAGATGAAAATAAAAGACAGTAATGTCTGACTAGCATTTACTTTTCTGATCTGATTCAGTGGTTAGCATACCAATGATTAACATTCATGTGAAGAGGAAATTTTTTTTTGAAGATGCATTTAAATCAAGCATAAGTTTTAAGGTCAATGCACAGACAGCAGCAGAGAAAACCACAGCTGCAGGCAATAAATGGCAGGTAATTATTTAATAGTATCTTTTAGCCCTAAACTTTGCAAGTGTCTTAGATGCACAGTTTCTCCATCGACATTGTGTTTAAAAGAAAATACACTGCAACTTCTAATGGTTTTTGGTGTAAAAAAAAAAATCAGAATTCTAATAGTCATCTTCCATCAGAAGGTTAATAAATAGGTTTGGAGACATAAGGCTGCTTTCAATCTCTACTTTCCTACCCACACATCTTGTTGTTCAAATTGTACGCACTAGCTACCTTTCCAATGGCACGTTTTCAGTTCCAATGCTGATCCATGCTTGCTGCCAACAAGCCAACATGCCATGTAAACACTCTTGCAGAAACCTGATCTCATACTGCACATACAACTGACAGCAGTCCACTGCAATGCCAATACCTGGTTTACTCTTTATATCAGTTTTGGAAGAGGCCTACAAGTTTTCTCAAGACAGGTGAGTTTAATAGGTACCACGTAAACTGAAGAATTTCACACCAAAAATTTTATTTAAAAATAAGGAGGACCCATTTCCCATCTTTTCCTCCAGATACGCCCCAGGACACAACAGTTCCCAAGCTACATGCACACTGTGATTATCTGCTGCATGCTCAGCTGTTCACAGTACAGTACAATTACTAAATTACAACCTTTGTGATATTTTTCAATGCCAGTAGCTGTAGCAGTTGCCACAGATATTTTGATTATAACCTATGAAATCAGGATCTTCTAACCCACATTCCACAACAGGAATTCACTATGATTCACTACCTTCTATCTTAAGTGTGACCTTCTTGTCCAAACTCATTAGTAACTATGTGGTGCATGAACACTAACATACGACAAATAAGGAAGGGTAAGCGCCATTTTGTTAAGTCTTACCTATATGCACAAAGAGCTAATGAAAAGCAAAGTTTAACCCCACAGGTACAAAACTCATCCAGAACACTTGGTTTGAGACTTAAAACAGAAAAGGCTAGAATATAGGTAAGTACAACTGGCCAAGATAGCTCCAGTAGTAAACAAGCTCCAGAAGCACACAATACATGTTTTTGATGAATCAAGCCTCAGTCTCACAAAAGTCTCAGGCACTTCATCAGCTGAGCAGCAGCAATGAGAGTACTGCATGAGTACAGTATACTGGCATATGTTCACAATGTAGCACTAGCACAACTTCAAATGACCTGCATGCATTAAAGCATTACACAATTAGTATTTCACCTTATCTTTATTCGTGCTTAATTATTTCAGATGTAACATTTTCAGTACAGCCATTCATTTCACGAAACATTCGTTAATACCTTTACTGTCAACTGAGGTACCCTAACATGACTAAAATCAAGCAGTTACATGGAGCTGGCTAGCTCGGGCATGGTTCAGCATTAGCACGGCTGTGAGGGTTTTGGCTCACACCTAGCCCTTATCAAGCCAGGCCATCATGTGGGCAGAATGAGCTCAAGTCTCTTTGTGTCTTTTTTAAAATGCCAGGACACTCCTAGACATAGGAACTCTATCTTTCCTCATGAAGATCCATCTGATGGATTATTTACTTCACCCAGGCTTACATGACCAATTGACCTATGTATGTGGTGGCTGAAGACTACTATTTGGTATTTTGGATTAACTTGTCATCCTCTAAGGCCCACCTTACACTCTGAAGCAAATCTAAACTGAGATGCTATATCAACATAGATCTCCAGTATGGGCATTTTTTTTTTTCCTAGGTCTAGCCCCCAAAGTGTACAAAGATTAATATATCTGAATGTTGAACTACATCTCTACTTAAAAGTTAATTTCAGAAAAGGTATTTTAGTAATTGTATCAGACTGGGTCAGACTGCACTTGGAAATCTACCAAAATAACTTCCACAGTTATCTACCTAGCTTGGAAGCACAAAGCTGAATCCAGTTAGTTGGGTTTGGTTTTTTCCAGAGCAGAAGAATTATGAAGGCCCAGATAAACCTGGAATGACATGCTAACATTAAACAAGGTCAAAACTTGTTTATATTAAAACGCACTTACAGAAGGTCAATCTTTTGCAAAGGAATGAGATTGCACAAGAATCTTGGGAAATGCACTTTGGAAGAAAGAAACTGAATGAACAGTATTCAAGAAAAGTGTGCAAACAGAAAATGAACACACATAAAAAAGAAACAAGGAGCACAGACGATCTGAGCTCTCATACTTTGTGACATAGCCCATGACACAGTAACCTCTTACATATTTACAGCAGCTACAAAGATAGCTGCAAGCTCAACAGAAAGTAAATCCCATATGGCAGAACATGGTATGTAAACACACAGAGGACTCAGCTACAAAAACGAAAGGGGAATCACTGCTTTAAGTATTGCTTCCTGTTTTGTTTCACATGTTTTTAGTACTAGTGAGTTAAAACAGCCAAACTGTATTTTAAATGGGTTTAATTAACTGACTTAAGCTACCTGAGAAAGTTTAAAAGAAACAATTAATTTCTATCTTTGGAAGGGAATGGAGACTCTACAGCCCCACTATGCACACAACTGTATTCCATACAACCCACACTGTTATTCAGTAATTAAAAAAGTTTAAGCTGTATGTCAAAATACATCGCCACCAACTGTGTTTGAAGATTCTTCAGCCCACAAGAAATAAAAAGTTTCTTTCTCTCTGCTCACCAGGACTTTGCAGAGACAAATTTAGAAGCCAGTTTAGTCTAAACCAATACAACCAATAGAAAAAAAGATATAAAGAGCATATTGTAGTTTCATTATTGTCAGAAATGAAGTAAAAAATCCTTCTTGAAATAAAAAAAAAAAAATCGCACTTACTGTAATTTCAATTTAATACAAGAAATACATATGCATCAGACAACAAAATCAGACTGCCATAAGAGGGTTATTCACACATTCCCTTTGGACTTATTTAATATTTGTGGACAATTCTGTCGTGTTTTTGTAACACAAAAATATAATTTCTTTTTAAAGTGAGACATTAGGTAGCCTCTATAAGCTGACTACAAAAGAGAGTCGTCTTTCCATCAGACATTCAGGCTAGGTAAACAACAACTGAACTGCACCTTGAGGAAGATGCTTGGCATATTTACTCTTGAATACTTGTGTCCTGTACCACCAGCAAATTCTTTTTTAGATAATTCAGGTATAAGTAACATAGCTCCCTGATACACTGTATATTGTCCAGGCCTTCAGGGCCCAGTGGTAAAGCTTTTGTGCCAACATCTTACATTTTGTTGTCAATTTCTCCTCTAGGCCACTAAAGTCTCCAACAGAATTTGAAATTACCCAAAACCATCAACATCTAGGATCACACAAGTAACCACCTAGTTTTTAATTTATGATTAAACTGCTGTAATCTTCCTACTTGAGGTTTAAGTAAAAACAAGCACTGAAGAAAAAGTGGAGATGTTAAGTGACCCATAAGGCTTCTTAAGGTCAAGCTGATAGTTTTAGCAAGGCTCCTGATGATCTTAGAAGCCTAAGCTGTAGGCATTTTTTTCTCTGAGGTTTTAAATGTCAACAACTATATAGTTTCCTGTCAGTCTTAAGATACGAATACATTTAAATATATAGCCTACACACCACACAAGATTCCAAAGACACGTCCAGTGACAACAAACTGGAGGACATCCAAAGAACAGGACTGGCCAGACTATAACATACCGTTCTCACTCTGTTCATTTCCACTAACATAAACCAGGCTTAAAAATCATAAAACAAGACTACTTCCCAGAAAATCATGAGACGCTTTTCAAACCATAAAGTAATACAGATACTATAATGTTTTAAAAAATAACATGATTAAAAGGCTGCCACACAAAAGATGTCCCAAAGCAAGTAGTAACGCAGGGACTAGAGGGGTAGAAATCCTTATCAAAAAACAAAGTTTTTTCAGAGTATACAATTCATTAAAGCAAAGACTGAAATCTTTACACCTCTGGCCACAACTGAAAAGCCTCACAAACATTAATACTTGCCCAGCAACAATTTACAAACCCAACTTTCAAACAGGTAACAGTGAAGTTATTTGTTTAGTGACAGGGCTAAAATAAAGATATTATTTTAGGCTGTTGCTCTTGCCCATACAGAAAGCCATGGCATAAGGAGCACAAATGCTAGAGCAGGGGAAGCAGAGCAGCAACAGAAGGAGTAGGTAAGCAAGAAACACTCAAGTTAGCAGAGACCAGAGAAGGAAAGCATAGGGTCTAGACAGGTTCTCCTTTTCATGTAACACAGGACAAGGTGTGATTTTATTTTTTTTTTAAATGGTAGAAAACCCCATCTCACTGAGATGTGGTAGCAAGCCCAGCGCTGGCTCTTTATACTTACAGCATTCTTTCACTAACACCATTGCCATAAATGCGCGATTGTTTCCACTTTTAATCGCTTTCTGGCTTAATACCACTGGCTCATTTTTGTCTTCTTGTGCCTTTAGTGTAATAGCAGAATGAAGGAACACTCTATTAAGCTTCATGGTGTTACACATGGCCTTTATATTTACCCTACCAGCAACATTCATAAGATAATAAAATCTAAACAACTCTTGTGACAGAGAGCAGGAGCCAAATAACCTCTGATACAAGATACAAGAACTTTATCATTATCTAGATCGAAATGTCAGTTTTCTAACAGCAACACAAGTCATTCCTGGGTTTCAGTCCAGTGCCTCTGAAAAGAAAAAAGCTATTTAGTCACTAGCAACACTTCCTCAAGTGTGCGAATTTTCCATGAACAGGTCTCCTACACAAGTACTGTCAGAGTGTTCTCGCCTGAGGTTTAAGTAAGCCAAACTCTGCGTGGCAGATTGAAATTTTCACATTCAAGGTCAGTAAATTACTCCCTCCTTCAGTTACTAAGCTCACATAATTTCCAGTCAGAAACCCTTATTTTGACCCTCTCCCCCACGCAGCTTGCTGTCGGGCAATAACGCGAGGGGAGCGAGGCAAGCCTGCCTCTCCCGCCACCTCTCTGAGGGGCCTCATCCTGAGGAACGCCGAGGTGGCGAGGCAGCGCAGCGGTGGTGTTTACCACCGGCTGCCCAGGGCCACGCACAGCTGGCTGTCACCGCAGGAGCCCGCCCCGCACACCACTCCCACCCGACGGCCGCCAGCAGCC
>NW_020799091.1:84802248-84841386 GCF_003259725.1 Athene cunicularia | reverse complement strand
GGTATTTGATGGGTTTTACAGTTTGCGGCAGCAAGATCACTTTGTTTTAAGTAACAAAGCGAAGTTTTAAGCGAACAAGGTTTAAAGGTGGAAGACCACCATATCCTAACACGAGGCCTACTGTGGCTGTAGATGGGGCCCTACCGAATCTCTTAAAACGTTGTGCTCCCTGTGAAAACTGCACAGCCAGTGCCCACCAAATTACAACTCTTGATAATACTTAGCATTTCCTTAAAAGCCCATTTGTATCTGAGAAAGCACCTGAATACAATTAAAATTAACTTTGCTAAAATAAGAAGTGAAACCAGGGATTTGAGAGCTAAAACGTACTCATGAATTAAATAATTTCTTCCTGCTTTGCTATGATGTGGTTTAGGTGCATTTATGACAACTGTATGTGATGACAAATAACTAATCCCAAATTCCTTTATTTTTTTCTCCAGTGAATTCAATATAAACTTCAGCACATACAAGATAATCTTACTCTAATTTTATAACTGACTCACAAAAGAAACAGGTACTCTTCAGTTACTGAAAGTCTCTCTCCATCCTTCCTATCGTGATTGTCCTTACAGATTTTGAGATTGAGAAATCCAGACCTAATGTACAAAATAACTTCTAATAGATGGAAAACGTTTTAAAATCACTTCAACTGCAGGTTATAGAAATGACCGCCTTGAAGAGACATGTCATGTAATCAAGGCTGACAAAATGAAACATCTCCTGTAATTCTGAAGCTTTTTTGGCAGATGAGGAAAAGTGTTTTAAAACTTTTGTTATATACTTCTCAGGATTTGGTTTTGATTTAGCTATAGCATAACGCTGAAATGAGTTGCGGAATTATCTGGCAGAAAGTAAGTGCGTGCCACACAAAGAGGAATTGTGGTAACCATATTTACAAGACACACAACTTAGTGTTGCTAAGCTCTTCTGTGGAAGATTGCAAAGAACAGAAGTAAACTTAACATCCACCAATTTGAATTTGGGTCTTCAGCATGAGTCCAACTTTCCATTTGCTTTGCCCTGAATTAACTTCACAGCGTTTTCATTGAGGATTCATATTTCTATACACCCAGACATGTTTTAGATTACAGACATCATGGAACAGCAGCAAGAGTGGCAGACAGCAAAATGAAACAAGTAGAAAAGTCACACTGAGAAGAGGCCCAGTTATTCCCTTTGTTCTTTTCTGGTTATGCCTAGTATGATGAAAAGGACTCAAGGTTAGGATGACTAAAATAATATTACACCTTTTTGTGTTAAACACAGAACAATGTTTCCCAAAGTAAGATGAAATTAGCAACTTCAGAGGATGATACATTGTCAAAATTTAAGTCACTTGAATTCATATACCTTTCACATTTTTAAGTAATCCTAGGGTGATTTCACTTCAGCCTCAAAAAATAGCAAGACAACAGTTAACTACTGTGTTGTCTTTCTAAACACAAAAACTTTTTCATAATATAAACTATCACAGCATTGCTTTGCTGGGAATTTTTTAAACCTATGTTAACTAGCCCATGTAAAAATTGGAATTGTTTTTGTCTATGCTGATACAGACTAAAACCATAATGAAGATGTGGGCAAAGACACGGGAAAAGAGAGGTGTGCTCATCCAATGGACTCTCGATTGCTTCTCTTGAACGTAACAAATATATTGAATTCTCTGAAAGACAAACATGAATCCCAGATTTACCCAGCAACTCTGCCTGACCTTGTGCATAAGAAGACTGAAAGACTTGCTTGAGAGAACATAAAATGCACATAGGTAAATCTATGGTGGTTTTACCAATGCAAGACAGCAATAAGCATACATGTAAACCTAGTTCTTAAGCAATTTGCCTAAATAAAAATAAGTTAGTGGCATAAACCATGCTAAATAGAAATTACCCTGGGATCAACAGACTTAAAGTATAAGTTGAGTTTTGCTGAGAGCAGGTTTTTTGGACAGATTGGCTTTCTTGTACCTCATGTATGTATTTCAGCACACGTCTAGTGCAGAAATGCTTCCTGCAGCCCATTCTGCAAGTGCCTCCCTGAATCTTTTTGTTTATATGATAAAGAGTCTTTATAGGTGTCCATGGAGGAAAGAACTTGCCTCTTAGGAAAAGTTAACATTGATAACACAGCTACATTGCTGAATTTCATGGGTGCTTAATATCTCCCTTTTATCAAGAGTATTATTTTCATATTTTCCAGTTAAATTCAAAGCTGGAATAATTAGAAGTAGGCTAGGCATCAAAGATGTCCCAGATTTACATGGCCCTTTAGTAGCCATAACAGTCCCCATTCAGTTAAATAATGTGGGACATTCTGGCAATTGGAAACCACAGCATCTGGGAGAGAATCAGGGTCTTGGTATGGACACTTGCCAGAACCCAACACAGGATGAGATGGCCATGGTGTCCTGGCCCTGAAAGCACCACCCGGCCCCACTGTCTGCCCATCCTGGGGAGCCCCTGGAGAGCCCCAGCCTTCGCAGCACCCCGACACATCGAATCAGTTTTTGTTGGGTCATCACTGTGACAAAGGAGATGGATAATTTAATATGAGTAACCAATGTTGCCTTAATTATTTTTCTTGGGTTTTTGTATTGGTGTAAAACCAATGCTTCTGACTCACAAACCACAGAAACTGAGAGGGAAAAGTAGCAATACCAGGTTTTGCTACAGACGGATTCCCTAGAACAGGGGATCTGATGTAGAACATATTTACATAACTGAAAGCTTTCTGGGTTTCCTACCCTCAGAAATTTTAAGTGATGACTGCTTCCCACTGAATTCAGTGCTGGTATTGAAAAACTGGCCTCCCCTACTTTTGTGTTTTGGCTATAACATATGGTTTATGGCTATGGTGTACCCTAACGGCAGAGTGTATGTGGAAGAGCCTTTGCTGCTCTACATATGGAACTAGGCTTTATATGACAATTCAGTGGAGCCACAGGGTTAGATAATATGACTGTATGACTAGTAGTCAGAAAAATAAGTTACTGGAAAGGAAAGGTCTCCCTAAGTTTGAGTTTTCTTGCTGCTTAGTTATGTTTAGAGATTCACCCCTACAAAAATTTGTAGCGAAACTTTGTCTAGACAATTTAGAAGACACATTTTGTTACATTTTCAGATCTTGTTCTTTCCAGACCTTTATATTACATGCACTTCTGTTTTCAGGGATCAACGCTTTTGCATTTAATGTTTTGTCCAATTAAAATTTATTCACAGCGAAAATTTCAGATCATTAAAACACCAGAGCCATAATCTCTTTAACAAAGCTTGTTTTTCTTCACTGCAGAATACTCAGTAGGTCTATAAACTAGCTGCAGGGGATTCAGCATAATGAACTTCTTTGTATGGATGTCAGAGGAGGGGAAAAGGAATGTTAAACTGTAAACCAAGAAAACATGGTTATTAGTGTTTTCTAGACACATTGACTTTATGGAATTCCTAGTAATTTTTTTAACCAAAAAAAAACCCTATATTGAAGTTATTGTAACCCCTGTATCTTAAAGTTCAGAAGCACTTGTTGAGAATGGGTATAATACAATTGAAACAGTAACAATAACAGTAACCAATAACAGTTATTTAGGGGAAATTCACACAGAGAATTATAGTCCCAAAGAACATTTTACAAGATGACAGAAAAAACAGCACAGAACAGGAAAAACTACTATAGAGTAGTGTGGTGTTTCATACAAATTCCTTCTGTTCATAGTACTAATTTTTCTCAGTAACAGTGCTGTATTTCCCCACCTGCCGTTATATGTTTTCAGGGGTAGATTCAAGTACTGAATCATGTAAAGCCACATTAGGAACACATGGAGTTTGAAAGGGTAAGTTTTCTTAATGAAGCTTTCCTAAAACTTTAAAAAATATTCTGTTCTTATTTTTAATAATTTATATCTTCCTAGTATTTAGGCACTCAGAAGAGTAAGTATGGATGAACAGTTACCTATAAAGGTCAGAAGATGGATAGCACTCAAAGGCATGAGTTTAAATTAAATATGGTCATTACATTTGGGAATGCGCCTATAGTATTAGATTCTGTTACTATCATAGTCTATATTTTCAGCCATTCTTGTCTATTACCCAAGAAAACGAAGTTTCTTTACCAAGTTCTTTTGCCAGCAAAAGCTGGTAGCCACTGCCACTGTGTTACTTACCCTATTTAGTTCATGAACAAAGTTCAGCAGTCTTCCTAAAGGAACCATCAGGGACTATCAAAAAATATGTTCAGCAAATCTAAGAGTTAGGAAGTTAAAGAAATTCTTGACTCTCTCTGTAAACTAAAATACCATGGCTCGTCGAAGTGTTTATAATTAGCTGGCTCAGATGTGTTGGGATTTTTTAGAGTAGGCACTCCATTACATAGCTATCCTCAGTAATTTGCTTTAGAGTAAGTAGAGCTGGTGCCACCGTGGTGGTGCTGTCAGCCCTCTATCAGATGGCACCATCTGTCTGTCCAATATTAATGGACAGAGCTACATCATTCTTCAACAGCCCATGAAAACTTAATCTCTAAGGAAAAACAAATAGGTGATTTTCTTTTGAAATTGATAAGGCACGTGGGAGAGAATATCCTTGCCACTGAGATAACTGAGAGTAAATGCAGAGAAAAAGAGTTTACCCACTTCTCTTGGCAGTGAGGAAAGCTCACTTTAAGTTTATGAGTTCACCCACTCTTATTTAACACTACACCATTCGCCATGCTTTTTCCTTTTGTCTAATCTGTGTTCCTCTCTCTTTCTTTCCCCAGCAGAGTTTCACATCTGCCCCTCTGCATTTTGGGGGAAGGAGGACAAGTCTTTGTGAGCTCCAGGCAGGAGCCAATCTGTGGTTGCCCCAGTGCCCTACCAGCACCCCAAAGGCACGAGCAGAGTTCTGAACCCAACGCTCGTGTGGCAGGAGGCTGTTCTCCCAGCAGGCAGGTAAAATTGTCAGTGAGGTAGAAAGTCCAGTTTTGACCTACAGACAGGATAAAGCAAAGTAACAATTATCAGAAAGGAACAAAGAAACTATCTAGGAGGAGTATCCTTATTGCCATCGTACTTTGTCCTACCTGTGCCATAAGAGTGAACAAGTGAGTTAGAGCTGTGATTGTGTGGCACAGAACCATCTCACAACAACCCCCTCCCTATAAGACTATGTCTTGGTGCTCCTCTTACCATTCAAATGTACAAAAACCCCCACAATCAGGTCCTAACTCGCATCTAAAATGTTCAAAACCAAATCTAACCAGCAGTCAGTACACTTATGCCAAGTATTTACATTTAATCTTCTCTGCCAGAAACAGCTTGCAAGAACACCATCTGAGGAAGAGTCACAAGATATATACATAAGAAATACATCTCTGGGTTTTGTACTAAATCATTTAAAATGAGATTGTCAGCCTACAAGGAGGAGGAGGAGGAAGACAGCACTAGCTTGGCATTAGTAGGAGAGGAGTGCCCCTGAAAGAAATTCCATCTCTTGATTTTTTTCTTCTTCCATTGCTAGGGAGTCTCCTAGGGGAAAATTCAAAACTTTATTTCAGTTTCAGTTGCTATAACCACACCCTGACATACCTTTATCTTTGGGGAAAATCATCTCAGCACCTTTTTGTTTGCAGAAAATGAAGCCTGCAGGGGCCTTGTGAAGAAAAAAATGAAAAGGAGTTAGGTCTTGCTACATGAAATTTACCATGCAGCAAAAGTTCTATCCTCAGATAAATGAAATAAAATCTGCCATTTAGGGGAGTAGATTTGAGTGCCTTGGCTCTGAAAATTCTTAGCTGGAGAGAAATGCACTTTTCGTACATTTTGCATAGAACATTTGTTTTCCATTCACTCAAATCTTCAAGAAGAAACCGGCAGTTTTGTCTGAAAATCACCCTAAACTCACAGGAATTGTTCCCATCTTTGCTGGTACTTGACACCCTATCTATCCAGCAGCCTGGAGGACTGGAGGGCAATTTTCCCAAGGTTTTCATGCTCCAGCCTCCACAGCTCTGCCACATGGACTGTCCTGAAACTGGGGCTTTTTTGTTTCACTGTAACCCATGAAGTGAGAACTAAAGATTCCAGGAAACATCATAGTTTTTATAGAAACATCAAAACATTTTGAGAATCAACCCATTTTATGGTATTCTTTAAACAAGTTCAGCTCCAGAAACAACTGGGAGGAAGATCTGCCACGCTTGTCATTGTGGAACTTTCAGAATGTTAAAAATCTGTCAGAGAGTAATTCCTGCTCCTAAGCTGCACTTTCCAGAGGTACCTGTGTGCCAAGAGACACACAAATAACAAATTCTGAGTCCAAACACACCCTTTGTAATGAATTATCAGCCATTTTCCTCTCTCTCAAAAAAAAAGACATTTTAGGGAAGCGCAAGTGCATTTTCTGATTGCCTTCTCACACAGATCTTGGCAGTAGAAAATGGGTTGAGAAGAGCCTCTGTTCCAAGAGCAGCTCTGCCCTCTGAGGATGCAATGATACATCACTTTGTTCCTCTGCATCGATCAGTCTCCTTTTCACCTCATTATGATATTTCCTTGTATCTCATGCACTAAATGCTAGAAGTTTTATAACTCAGTATCATACCAAGTGCTTTTCTGAAATCAATAATCATTACATGCACTAGAATGCCTTTATATAACACACATGCAATTACGGTGGGTTTGGGTATCAGGTTTGTCTGACCTGACATGTTTTCTTAACCTGCAGTTCTTACTGTTCATTGGACTTCTTCACTCTAGATTTACACATTAATTGGTGGGGTTTTTAGTCCTAACTTGAGCCCATGGAAATTTTAAATGAATGATTGTCGTTTCTCCAATTTATCTGTTAAAAACACTATTCTTCATTTATTCAACCAAAAAGCTTTTATTGTTCCCATTTTCATATATTTATTCAGTTTATTACTGATTTGGAAATGCACAGTAAATAAACTGAACTCATTTACATGGCACAAGTTAAATGTCATCTTTAACCTTTTTGTGACATCCTGGACTCTAAATATACTTTTGCACCTTTTGCTGATACTGCTTTTTGCCAGATTCTGGAGTTCCCCTTCACTGTAGAGTAAACAGCAAAATATATTTTGCTTGATTTTCTGTAATAATTTGCAAATGGTAGCTTGTAGACTGGTCTAGATGAGAGAATAGGCACAGTGGTTACATCTATTGTACAGTGACTTAACAAATTAGCCCTGAGCATAACTTCCAGCAGATGAAGTTCTGCAAGGAGAAAGAAAAGAACCATTAAAGGAAGACTGTGTCTCCTCACAAGTACAAGAAAGCTTTGTCAGGGTTGTAATAGCACTAGTTTTTTGTTAGAGATAAGCTTTTCTGGTAGGTATTGTACAGCCATTCTTGCATCATGATCCGAGTTTCCAGTTCCTCTTAACAGTAGGGAGTCACATCAGAATGCAAGTGTGTTTGCTCAGATCTGTGCCTATAGTGGGGCTCAAGACCAATGCCAAGTAAGAATTGCACAACATTTTAGTTTTTCTTTATATACATAGTCCAAGGGAGAAGTGAATGCATCACGTTCATTTGGCATATCCACGCATCTGATCCTGGTAAACGAAGTAGGCCTCAGTTCAGACTTGAAGGCCTGCTCCTAACAGCTGGTGGCTTTTCCAGGAGTAAGGAGTACCGTGGGCCTCCTTGAAAAAGATTACTAGAAAACACTGCAAGAGAAACAAACAAATGTTTTTTTCATCGGTTCTACCTACTAAGCATAATATGCAACTTGGTTTGCAAATTATTCTGATGATCAGTGGGAAAGCACAGCCCAAGAGCTTCATGGGTGGGGAACAAACTTTTGCTTCAGTGTTTGCTTGTAGATGTGTGCTTTGAGATAACAGAAGTAATAAAATACCATTCTTTAGGTGAAAAATGGATTTGTGCAGAGACCTGACTACCTGAAAGTCTTACTTTCTCCACGTTGCACCATCACTCAGGCTTACACGTTTGTTGTAGGATGGATTAGCTTTGAAAGATTAGATATGGATATGGATGTGGACATGGATAAGAATGGATTTACTGATGGTCCAAAGTCATCTTTACACTTCATTAAGCAATTTAATACTAAACATGAGGGTGTCACATTCAAATGATTAGCATCATTTCCACATCCGTATAGTGTTAATGCTTTTCTTCTCAGCTGAAGCTGGGAGTGGTGTGTGACAGGCACACCAAAAAGCAGAACGAGGAGCACAGACCATTTTTATTTTTAAGATTGGTGAATGCTTGCCTTTAGAAGCCATTTTTCAGTTGTGTTCAGCAGACATTCAGAAGACATTCAGCAACCCTTAACCACTTGACCAGTACCAACTTCTGGTAGTTTGATGTTACGCATGCATAATGAATAAGATATAATACAAGATGACTTTTCTAAGTGAGGAGAAAGGGAAAGGCGGGTTCATCAGGTGCACTCATACCTGAAGCTATGGCATAAGCAGGCCTAGATATGTATAACCTATAGTTCAAAGGTCTTGTTTGTGCTACAGCTGTTACCCTTGGAGGAGCACGACTATTGAATCTCACTTTTCCACATAAAATATGGTGTCAAATATGAGCTGGACTTCTCTACAGAAAATGTCCAGGCAGCCTGGGGATGAGCAATCAATTGCCTGAGATAAAGCAGTGCTGGAGGGAGTTGCTCTCAGAAATTGTCCTTTGCTTGATACTTTCACATCACTCTGGGGGGGACATAAGGGGATTATTGTCACTCCTCACTATCGTTTTTTAATGTATCTAAGTGAAAGCTGGTGTCCAATTCTGTTAACATGAAAAATAATTTTTCTGAGCCAGGCACAGTGAAGGGAAGGATAACAATACAAGGTGTAAGGCTGCATTTTCAGGGGTTTTGCTTTTGTCTCCTGACTCACTGGTTATAATGGTATGGTATTTACCAGCTTGTTTGTGACACTTAGACCTATTGTATAATTTTTCACCTGTTGAAATTACACTTTGATTATTTTATTGTGGTTTGTATTTTTACATGAAAAATGTTTTCACTGCTATTTAGTAACAGCTGGAAAAGTAATGCCATAAGAAAAATATTGTTCCTCACAAATAAATGTCTTGCTATACAAGTGAAACTGAGCCCCTTCTCACAGACATAAGTGACACAAACTGATTATGTGACTACTATGCGTATAACATGTTTTAGATGTGCTGCAGTGACAGTCAGCAGGGTATTAGATTCTGACTGTAGAAATATTAGACAATGCACACCATTTCTAAGGCATTTTCCCATCCTTTTGATTCAAACTACATCTCCCTTTCAACTCACATCTCACACATTCATAAGTATCGTAGTTGCAATTCTGATCTTACAGATTTGAGTTCACTAAGTTATCAGAAAACCTAAATGAAATATTTTTCTTCTACAAAATCATTTAGTATCATCCTTCTAAATAACTTTATTTGTGAAAATAAATATTTCAGTTGGTATGATTATTGCCACCATTGCCAGCAGGCTGAGGGAGGTGATACCTCTCCTCTACTCAGCAATGGTGAGGCCACACCACACCTGGAGTGCTTGGTCCAGCTCTGTGCTCCCCAGCAGAAGAGATGGACATACTGGAGAGAATCAAATGAGGGGTCACAAAGATGATAGGACTGGAGCATTTCCCCTGTGAGGGAGGTCTGACAGAGCTGGGAATGTTCAGCCTGAACAAGAGAAGGCTCAGGGGATCGTAATGTAAAGGGGTGCCCAGTGTCAGGACCAGAGGCAAACAGTCACAAACTGAAACACAGGAGGTTCCCTCTGAACATCAGGAAACATTCTTTCACTGTGAGGATAACAAAGCCCTAGCACAGGTTGCCCAGAGAGGCTGTGGAGTCTCCACTCTTGGAGATATTCAAAGACCTCTCGACATAGCCTTGGGTGACCAGCTCTAAGTGGTCCTGCTTGAGCAGGGGGGGGTTGTACCAGGTGACCTCTAGAGGTCCCTTCCAACCTCAACCAGTCTGTGATTTTATGATTATAGAATAGGAATTATGAAGTTGATTTTCATATTTATTGTTACTCAACTTTAACATTTTTTTGGTAAATGTTCCCATATTTATTTATAGTCTCAGCCCATTCCCCTCCACCAAGGAATTTGTTTAAAATTAATGTATTTCTTTCAACATCTCAATTTTTGACCATTTTTATTAAAATGTTTTGCCAGAAAGTCTCCTGGCCATATATACTGATATCACAGAGGGTTCTTTTTAGTAAAATATAGACATTCCACTCAATCTTTATGATTTGATGTAGGTTCACAAATGTGAGGCATGTATGTATAAGCATGTATACTTGCAGGATGTGGGAGAAAAGTGCCCTTAAAACATTCAGCTCTATACAGCACAGTATTCTGTCTGGCCACACTGAACAAACCAAAAGGAGATCCTATGAATAATATTCATGATGTAGAAAAATAGCTTAAGACAATTCTAAGGAAGGTAGAAAGCTGAGACAGCTCTGAGGAAGAATCTGCATCCTGGCCCCAGCCAAAAATCATTTGGCTGCCTTGCTAATGCTCAGGCTTAAGAATCAAAGGGCGCCCAGCAGTTAACAGTTCTGAGTAAGCCAGTCCTGACTTGTCATGGTGTGCTGTCTGTGAACGGCTGGACGTTGCAATGCCACCTAATTTTGAGCTTCTTGGTCTAAGTGAAAAAGTATAGTCAGCGGCTGCGGCTGTATCAGGCTCACTGCTTGCTACAAGCACCTCAACTGTCCCACCTCTCCTGCTCCCTTTCTCGGGTGTGCCTCCCACCAGCTACCACCTAAATTGTCTTCTCTTGAGAAGATTACAGGTGTCTTATGAGAAATCCTTTTGCAAGACACTACATCTCATTACAAGGCAGCACCAACACCAGTCCTGTACCAATCAAGACTTGCACTGAACTGATTAGACAACTTTTATTGCCCAGTAGGGCAATCAAGACAAGTACATATCCATTTTAAAAACAAACAAAACCAAACAACCTTTGTAATCTTATGACTGTAAAAGCTTGTTTTATTGAGTGACTTACATTCCCCCTATGGAGCAAAGCAGCTATTGCATCAGAGTCCATTATTTAGTCAGAAAGGCAAACATTGACATTGCCAGGAAAAGGAGAAGCTTTATAACCTTTAAAGGAGTATAATGTAACTGCACCTCTTGCTACCTTTCCAAATGGCCGTGCAGCAGAAGTGGATTTTAGCCACTACTCTCTGGTAGTGCAGTGGGAGCATCCAGTTGCTACAGAGCTCAGACCAGTGTTACTTCATAAGAAGACCTCCAAGACCACCCCAGACAAGTAAGACTACCAAGACCACCCCAAACAAGACTAAAACTGAAAAATCTCCATGTTATCATCAAATAAAACATTGTTTTCAAAATCATGGGAATGTATTTTCAGATAAAAGCAGGCTGGGTGGGGCAGAGCGCATCATATCAAGTCACATTTGCAGGACTCGGTTCAAGAGCAGCCCAGGGTGGCCCAGCTCTGGTGCTGGCAGAGGCAAGAGTAGTCATGCCACAGAACAGACTTACTGCAAGCTCCATTCTCTGCTAAAGGAGGCACTTAAAACCAGATACAATTGTTGTGTTTTGCTTTAATCATTAATCAAAGGCAAATAAAATGCAACGAAGGAAAGCAAACACACACGCCGTCGCACAAATGCAAGCAAGTGTTTGAAACACAGGACAGGTTACCATGGCTAATCCAGAGGAAAGGAGGTGGAGGAGGGGAAGGACAGGAGCTTGGAAGGCAAAATTTTGCTTTCATTGAGGAATTTCGTTCACAGCAGAGATTCCCGAGTTTTTACTTCAGGTGAGCAGAGAACATCTGCTGAAGGTGGCTCGGTACATTACGGTATGAGACCAGGTTGTTTGAGCTGTGCAGTTATAGACATGTGGCTGGCTGCTTGTGCTGGAAATATTCTCGAAACTATCTCCATGAGTCTTTTCCCTTCCATAGGCACTAATTCTCCTGTGTCACCTCTATCTAGCTTACTCAGCAACATACTGCTGCAGGCTTGTTTTGTTCACAAGGCATACATCAGCACCAAAGGCAAACCTCTCCAACGAGGCTGACAATGCAGTTCTCTGTAAAGATGGATTTGATGAGGAAGGAGGGAGTCCAGGCTGGTCTCCCAGTCAGATTCCCACTTTACGAGTATTTTTATAACCGTCATTCCTGCAAACTGAAACTGAGATCCAAAAGAAGTATTAGGAAGGGGGAGAGAAAACAGATTGGTTTGTTGATAGTTAGATTTATAGATAATGGCTATTAGCTAAAATAACAGCATCTGTAACCCAATGGGCTGTTATTAACAACTGTAGTGCTGTTAGTGCATACAAGTAACATGATTTCGGGATATGAAAAGAGAAGAACCACAGTGTGAGATTTAAATCCTAGTTTCTACATTGAAAGGTGCCTTTTCAAGAGGGAGAAGTCCAATACTCCCCATTCACATGCTAATTCCCTTGTTTCAACAAACTGGTATTCTTGCCTATTCACATTAACATAAAACAAGGAGCTTGTGTCTGCATTTTTCATAGGCTTCAAAAGACAACCAGGTTTCAAAATTTCCAAAATGCAACTACTCGGGGATGGTTCATACATGCTAAATGCCAAAGTATTGTAAATGCAATACTTATTTGCCTCCTGCATCCAGAATGTAATTTCCATTTTTATTTTAATCACTAGTGATCCATTGTTCCAAATTTCTTTAAATAAATGTTCCCCACTGCTGCCTATAGCTTCTGCAGGAGCAATTTTGAATATTTTGCAGGCAAAATAGCAAAAGTGTTGAAATTCATGCAGTTCCTCTCCAGAGTAGATGACTGATGAAATGCATATTTCCAAGCCTGTGAAAATATGAGCCAGAAATAAATAGCAAATGAGATTATCCTTATATTGATTTCTCTGCAGTACATTCTGATTAACCAGCAAATCAAAGAGATTTTTTTCCAGCTGCCCCACCAAGATCATATTCTTCATTGTCCGTATATGTGGTTTCTGATAAGTAAGTGCTTCTTTTAGTTATCAGATACCTGGGGAATTTTCTGCTCTGCTATCCAAAAAAGCTTGGTCTTCTTCCTGTACGTTTGAACTTTGAAAAGGTGGATTCTAATATTCTCTTTGTTCTCTACAAAAGACTCCAGCACAAAATTTGTTGTTCTGATTTTTTACAGACTATTTTAAAACCAGGATGTCTTGCTGAAAATGTTCTGGTGCACTTAGTCCTTCTTAAGGTGTTAAAGCAACCACCAGGACAACCTATCTGAGGCTGTGAGACATTTTCTGTCACTAGAAGGTTTTTTCAGAAATCAGAACCAGTGTGTTTATCTGGAAGACTTTTGGTGATATAATCAACGGTTAGTTCAAGGACTCTGTTGTTGGTGTTATGATGAGCTGTCTAGCCTGAACTTCATGACAGTACCAAAATATCCAAAGAGCTAGTAGTCCAACCTGCCCTAATCTTAACCCCCCCCTAGTTTTAATGATCAGTATGACACCAGTCTAGGTGTTACAACAGAGAGCAATGTCATGCATTTACCTTTGTTCTGGTAGGAATGTGCAGCTAACTTTCAAATGCTAGACAGCAGCCCGGACCTTCAACTGCCTGTGACCCAAGGCTTGCTTTTGCAGTGGCACAGCTGTGAGGCCTTAGCTGAGTTTTGTTTAGAAAGTTGTCATCCAGCTGCAAGAAAGAGTGTAAGCTAAAGCCACATGTACACAGGCAATAACAGTTAGACAGAAGATACTGGGGAGGCAAGAAAGATGCAACACTCCAAGAAAGAAGGCAGGGACTCAGCAGACAGCAACTTGGCTGGACAAGGGATCACAGTCCTCTCCAAAGAGCCATGGAAATGAAAACTTCCCCTCCTGACCGACAGTTGCCTGCCTGCCCAGTAATACTTGTAATACTTAGCCGAGTAGCCTGTTAGTTGTACCTATGCACTACTGTATGTTAGCTGATACAAATAGTTGCCATATGTTTTTAAACTTTGCAGTCTTTTGGCATAGTAGAAGGTGCCCAAGGAAAAACGACTCATTGAGAAAAGGTTGCAGGTGTGAGCACTAGTCTTAGCTCTCTTCCTCCTCTCCCTCTGCCCCTGCTTCATTACTTCAAGGACTAAAGTTACCAGATACCACCAACTAAAATGGAGATGGATAACATGCATCACTAGATATCATTGTTGTTTAACAGAAGGGGTTGCTGTGAAGAATTTTTTTCCACTAGTAAGTGGTATCAAAAGGCTCTGTCTAGCCATATTTAAAGGGGGAATAAGCTAGGACATTAAATTCTGACTGTGCCTCTTTAACCAGAAGAAGGAAGGAATAGGCTCTCACTAGAGGGCACATTGAGCTTGTATTTTAGACATCCTATTCCAAACCAGAACAATAAGGTGAAAACCAGCAAGGTTGAAAACAGTTACCCTGTATAACTGAATCCTCCTTTTTTTTTTTTTTTTCCCCAGCATGCCTTTAAAATGTTCCAACCTGTAAGCACCACAGAATATGGAGCAGAGCAGCAGGTTATGTTACTTCTCTCTGTGAAATAGAATTTTTCCTGTGTCTGGTACATTGTCCATCAGCACTGCAAAGAACAAATCGCTGGGGCAGTCATGACTGGTACTTCATACAGGTGGACGAGGAGAAAGGAGGAAAGAAAAATATCACACAGTAGGCACATTCTCAACAACTGATGGAAATATTCTCTAAAAGCTTTAATTTGAAGGAAACTACATACAGTATAGAGACCACTGATAGACAAATTCCAGGACTGCTCCCAAATGAAGACTGGGGGAAATTTCACATTAAGCGTCAGGAACAGTATCTCCATGTACATTTGGCAGGTAGCATGGCACCATAGGGGTATGTCTGTGCAGTGCAATAGTTTGTTTTGAGGACCAAATATCTCTGTTATTCACATTTTGAACTAGTTCTAGGCTGATCCTGTGGGCTGAAAACCTGCTGGCAGCTGAGGAGCACTAGGTGCACTCCTGGAGCACACCTCCCTCTTGAGTTTTCACACACCCCCCCCAAGGCATCCAAGCTGCGTACTTAGAGATCAGTCCCCTGGGCAACCCAAGGCATCATTAGAAGCACAATTAGAAGATCTGCTTCACAAATGCTAATCTAATTGAAAACCTTACAGTGGACACATCCAGTCTGGCAAGCTGTAAAAATGCATCCCTGGGGAACTGTTTGCTTTGTGCCAGGCAGGGGGTGGACTTCAACACAAGCTGGAGAACCAGCTCAAGGTCCCTGCACCAGTGCCTCCACTTGGAAGGCAGGGTTCAAGACCTATATGTGTATATATCTTTACATCCCATAAACAGTCTTGTGTTGACAAGGCTGAAAGTCAGAGCAAAAGGTGCGATAGGAGGAACTTCACCGAATTTGTGATTTTTGCAACACAAAGGTGTACTATGCAGTAAAGAAGAAGTAGCGCCCACCTGGCAGGATGAATACAGTAGGATCTGAGCAAGAACAACTGAAACTGCCACCCATCCCTGGTTTGATTTACGTTATTCTTCTACAGGGATGGTTAGAAGATAAACTTGATTCTTACTGCTTATGCTATTGGTAGCAGTGATAACACCAGTAACTCCTACTAAATGTTTTGGGCAGTGCAAGTAAAAGGATGGAAGGAATACAAATATTCTGTAAATATTGCTCCTTCAAAACAGTATCCAGGAAGGGCTGCACCATGCATTACTTCCTCCCTAAATAAATCACGGATCTCTCTAATGTTGCAGCTGTGTGACCACTGCTGGAGTGACAAGCCAGGTTCGTATCACTTTTTGCAGACATTCCTCAAAGCAGCCGAAACGGGCCGTTCTCTAAAATTAAAGACAGCAAGACTAATTTAACTATAGCTGACGGCCAAAAAAAATGAGGTTTGCATCCTAATAATAAATTGTAAGCTTACCCATCAAGGCAGGAAACTGCTATAAAAATGCAATATACACAGAGCGAGACTGCATCAAAACATCCCTTGCCTCCCGTGGGAAAAGCTCTCCGCTGCACCCCAGCACCTGTAGAGCAAGGTAAGAAAGCGCTGTGAGTTGTTTAAGTGTGCCATCTAGTGACTGGCATGTGCTTGACTGAAGACTGCCTCGATAAATCACTACCTGCAGCGCCTACATATAGGAATTCCTCGCGTTTCTGTTTTTCAGAACATCTGTATGTCCCAGATGTTATGCTATATGCCTCAAAGTGCAGTTGCTGGTAATCTGGTTATTGGAGAAGATAAGAAGGAGTGGGTTCAGCCTTTAGAGGCTACTTATTCTTGGAGTGACTAAGCATGCAACAGGGATAGTTGCTCTGCAATTTATGAAAGAACTGCCTTACGCTGTAGGCACTACATTCAGTTCCTCATCTGTGAGGAAATGTAGAAACGGGAGGGGGAGGGGGGTGGGGGGTGACACAAAATTATTTTATCATATTCCTTTTTTTTCTTCCTTTCTAATCAGAGTGGGGAAGTATCTCAAATAAAAAATCTCAAAGTGATTTTGACTTCATGACTGGAATGAAGTTCCTTCTCACGGTATAGTACTAAAACCCCTGGAGAGACTGTAGAATAAAAATAAATGAAATGAGGATGAACTATATATCCCATCGTGTTACAAATACAAACTCCAGCCTCTTTTGCTATCCCAGTGACAGTGTGCTAGAACCTCTTGAGACTGAGGCTGCTGGGGAATTACAGCTGTTATCCTTGCTAACTGGCCCTCTATCACTGACACTTCTCTGGTAGCTCCCCTTCCCTTGCTCTGTTAGTCACTTTGGCACATGCAAGTTGAAGAGCTAAACACACTAGCTGTTAATCAAGTTAACTTGATTTAGCGCTTGCTGACTAGAACCACCAAAGATTAGACCAAACAGGCTTTCCCTGGGGATACACACAATGCAAATGTTACACATCAGGAAAAAAAAACATGAGGCATTTGGAGATCATCATGGAGGATGATTAATTTTTTTTTTCTGTAAGAAGTATTTTACTTTTCTGATTATTATTTTCACAATTTAAAAAAACTAGCATCTGTCATAATATATCCTTTGATGTGTCCTAGAAAAGAAAAATGAGTATCGGTTCTCTGCTAAAAAATATTTGAAAGACAGGACAGTGTAGAATAAAAACCCAGGTGTTCCTCTATCTGCAGTATAAGACAAAAAGAAAAAGATGCAAGAGGTAAGGGGAACACCACATTGCACATACTTGACATTTTCAACTATTAAATAGCTGGAAAAAGAGAGAAAAACCTGCCAGTGGCTCAGGGATGGGGATAGCTGTTGCACATTGCCAGGCAGTCAGCCTGCAGTTTCCCAGGAACACAGGAATTCAGACTGGGGGAAGATGGATCAAATTTTACTAATCATCTCTTGCTTCAAATTTTTTAGTGTGATGCAATTACAGGTCTTCTTCACCTAGCTTTGGGTGGCAGAAGAACATAGAAGAAGAAGATTTGGAAGTAATTAATCATGCAATTTTAAAGAAAAAACAAACAGGCAGCTGGCACTTAGTCACACTTTCCTCATGTCTCCTTAGGAGAGGGTTTCAACAGAGATTGTTTACTCATGTGGAGGGAAAGCACCACTAAGTCTTGTCTCAGACAGCTACAACTGTTTACAGAGAGGATTTGCCTTAGTGTCAGGGAAATCTGTTTAGACTATCATTGGAAATCCAGCTTGGGGATGGGATAAGGTCAGTAATATTAGCCAAATCCTATTAAGCTAATAAAAGATTCAGATCACTTCCTCAAAAGGAGTCATTCAAAGGGTGGGTTTAAGTCTAGAAAATTAAGAATGATAAATCCAAATAAAATAATTTTAATCCCTCTCTCAGCATTCTTTTCCTTGAGGGTGAGACAGCCTATAAATGATGATGGGGGTGTAGGTACCATACTAACATTTTCTCTATTTTTAACATTACAAAAGCAATTCAAAATTCCATTACAATCATTACAAGAAAAATTTTAATTCATGCTTTGTGAGGGAATCATGAACACTTTTACTGAAGAAGCTGTAGCTGAGGGCACCATACAGCAGAAACAAGGCTAACTTGAGGCCAGTTGTATGAGGTTCAACAAGGCCAAGTGTCGGGTCCTGCACTTGGGTCAAAATAATCCCATGTAACACTACAGGCTTGAGGAAGAGTGGCTGGAAAGCTGCCCAGCAGAAAAAGACCTCGAGGTGTTGGTTGATAGCCAGCTGAGTATGAGCCAGCAGTGTGCCCAGGAGGCCAAGAAGGTGACCAATATCATCGTAGCTTGTATCAGAAATAGTGTGGCCAGCAAGACTAGGGAAGTGATTGTCCCCCTGTACTTGGCACTGGTGAGGCCGCACCTCAAATACTGCATTCAGTTTTGGGCCCCTCACTATAAGAAAGACACTGAGGTGCTGGAGGGAGTCCAGAGAAGGGCAACAAAGCTGGTGAAGGGCCTAGAGAACAAGTCTTATGAGGAGTGGCTGAAGGAACTGGAGTTGTTTAGCCTGAAGAAAAGGAGGTTCAGGGGAGACCTTATCACTCTCTACAACTCCCTGAAAGCAGGTTGTAGAGAGGTGGGTGTCAGTCTCTTCTCCTAAATAATGAGTGATAGGATGAGAGGAAATGGCCTCAAGTTGCATCAGGGGAGGTTTAAACTGGATATTAGAAAAGTTCCTACACTGAAAGGGTTGTCAAGCATTGGAACAGGCTGCTCAGGGAAGTGGTGGACTCACCATCCCTGAAGGTATTTAAAAGACAAGTAGATGTGGCACTTAAGGACACGGTTCAGTGGTGGACTTGGCAGTGTTAGGTTAAGAGTTGAACTCGATGATCTTAAAGGTCTTTTCCAACCTAAACAGTTCTAGGATTCTTATGCCACCGGGCTGCTGCTCGCTGTTGCCTTGTAACGTGATGAGCTGTGTTGGTTGTTCAGGAGTTGGAGGATCTGAACAAAGGATGTGCCTGCCTGTTCCCTTCAAAGGGATGCTGTCTGCTGGGCCGATGCTTAGCAGGTCAATTTATATTAAAATTAGAGAGTGGCTTGACAGCCCCAGTGGTGATTTGGAAATACTCGTGTAAAAATTATAGTGAAATAGTTTCTATGTTGGATTTGACATAAATAACTTGCAAAAACCTTCATTTGGCACACTCAGCTTAGGGTACATACGTTACTTCATATGGCTTTGATACCAGTTTTGCATGTCACTCCGTTAGTTAACTCTGTGCAGGTGGTTAAAGATAGAGAAATTATAGTAGGGACTTGTGTGTGTATGCGCACACTGGGAGAATCACCAAGATTTAATTATTTTTTTTTTTTTCCAAAGTAATTTACATTTGACATCCACAATTTGCTGGTAAGAGACTAACTAACATTTAACTCATGACTATTTTTAAGAGGATACCGTTAACTTCTAGAAGCTGGCTGATTTTCTGACGCATAATTATACTGACAGCAACGACCATCATAACCTCACAGCCACTTACCTGAGGGCTCAGAGCTGCCCTGGGTCATCTGCAAGGTAGCATCTCACCAGGGGACTTTGTCATGCATCTCCCATTTTGGTGCTAGGAGCTGTTCTCCCCAGGCAGTCCGTGGACAGGAGGCTGCAATCTTTAGGACTCCAAGAAGAGCATTTCGAAGGAAGGAGGGAGAATGAAAGAAGAGATTGCCTAGTAGAAAGCAACACCAAAAGGATAAGAGAGAAAGAAAGAAACAATTGATTGAGCTTTATCTCCTTAACATTATTCACAGGCAGTGCCCATTCTGGCAGTACCCATTCTGGCAGATGACCTACCTTTGATCTTCCTTGCTTGTGCAGTGTGGATTCTTCAGCAACTCCTGAGGCAGCTGGCACTGCAGAAAAAATTATCCCCAAGTTGCCAGCTGTGTCTTTTGTAACACAATAGCTACTCAGTAAAAACCACAGTGAAATGGCCATGTATTTCTTGTAAAATAAGGGTTACTTGACCAGAGCTTGAAATTTGATCCTTTTTGGAAGTAAAAGATAAGGTACATAGGGAAAATAAATAGCTTCAGAAAAATAAGCAATCATCTCCAATCAAAAACATGAATTTTAATGTATTAGCCCCTCAGACTCACTTGCTCTTGCTCTCTTTTTTACATTACATATGAGCAGTGAGGGGGGATGCTCCATACAAGAGAAAGAAGATGCTCTTACAGCTCTGGGGATTTAACATAGGAAATATTGCCTATAATCAAAGCCACCAATTTGGATGTGAACAATATCTCCTGAAGCACAAAAGCAGCAGCAGCTGATGTCATGAACAAAAGTAGGCAGGTGAACAAAAAGTGGGCAGAGATAGAGCAACAGAATAACAGACATGAGAATCGAAGTCTACAATTTCAGAAGCAACAGTATTGCATATGCAACGAGCTATAAAAAGCAAAACTGACCAGGAAAGGGAGTCATCGTCAGCTTGCATGAAAATGCAAATAAATTCCTACTACCTGTGCGTAGCATTTCTGGCAGCATGAATGCTACCTGACAGGCATGGACGCAAGTCACAAATGCTCCTTCTGTGAAAGAAGAAATGGGAGCTCTATTTACATTCATGCAAAAATGCACTGAAAATAGAAAGCTCCAAACAACTAAGTGTTCAAAAACAGGTTACCTAAGTCAAAAATATTAATCCAGTAAGAGAATTCCTGAGTGCTGACTCACATGTACCTGAAACACAATTCCTATCTCAGTGCAAACAGTTGCCATAGATATCGATAGACACGTGAGAGGACAGGGCTGCGCAGAAGGAGCCACGTTTCTTCCTAGGGCATTGCCGGGCAGCCTTTCCACCTAGAGGATGCTGCTTGACTAAGCCTTGGTAGATCAGATGCCATTTAAAGCTACCCTACCCTTGTTGGCTTGCTTTTTTGTGGGAGGCTCTGCTTGGAGGTCTTAGGGGCTTAAAGGTGATGCAGTGACAAAAGGCCCACATGCTAATCCTGGGGAAGCAGAGCTCACGTACCACACTCTGTGTCACCACATCTGTGGCCAAAACTGGACTGCTTCTAGACTAGACATTAATCCAGATAATGTACCTGTGCTCTGCTGCATGCTGCCTGCTCACATGGAACCAGCTCTTCACCTTGTCTGTAGCTGCCAAGTCACACCCTTCTTGTCTACAAGTCGCTACTAGTATACTCACACCAGCGGGACCAATGACACCCTTGGGTGGAGCTGATTCAGCTGCTTCTCTTGCACACTTCCTGGTGAGATGTCACTAATGTACTGAGTTGTACTAGTGCCATGCTATAAGGGTAGTGTCATTTACCAGAAGTAATATCTGGTTTAGACCAGCTAATATTATCTGATAATACATAGAAGTGGTGATGATCAGGGTTATATCAACAGCTGAAACTTTAAGGTAGAAAATTAGTTTGTGTTTTCCAACTGCATTTGTTTCTCCCATGTACACATTTGCTTTCCTAATTGTCCTACCTGGACATCCTTTCTTTCTAAATGCTACAGGATCAGAACTTGGCTCTCCTGCAAACATGCATTTTAAAGTTTGCAGAATTCAGGCTAAAGCCCTAGTCTAAAAATCACAGTTTATGATCTCCTTTTTAGAGATAATAGAAGTGAGTAATTCTGGGAAAGTCTGTATTGACAGGATGTAATAGAAATAAATACAGCACCTTTCAAAACAAAAAAAATTACTCATAGCCCTGGAAAATAATAGTTCCATTTTTCACAATGAACATAAAGTACAACTCTGCAAAGAGTCAATCTAAACAAATACTAGAACATTCTACACAGCTGATACTGATAGGATAGTAATAGAGCTCTGGGGAAACTGAGCACACCATTTTCATGCCAAGGAAATTAGTCCTTCTACCATTAGCCTTTACATAGGTTTTGATGTTATACCATGTGTTAATTATTTCCAAATCACAAGTGCAAACACTCACCCTGATTGGAAAATTAGCAGATTTCAAACTCAGGTAATTTCCCCCTAATGAGGAACTTGTTGAACTGAATTTAACAATTAGCTCACACCCTTTGCTGGCTGGGTATGACAAGGCTACAAGGAGACACAAACTCACCTTTTCCAATAATTTGCATTAAAGGATGAATATAAATTCAGAAGTTGTTTTCATGCTATATTTAACTTTTCCTTTGGTTCTTAAGGCAGTGATTCTCAAAGGCTGCTGGAGGAGGATGTGCTGCCCATACTGAATAGTTCTCCCTTGTTTTGTAACCCTTCTCATCTAGATCAGTTCTTTGAGTGCCTTTTGCTACATACTGAGCCTCTGCAAAAAGAATTTCTCAGCTTAAAAGAGTAAAACTTATAATTTATTGGTCAACATACACACTGTGTAGGTAGAGTTAACAAGCTAATGTGCTCACCACCCCTGATAAGGCTCCCAAGGAGTCACTGCTGGCTGGGCAGCTTTCAGGCAAGAGGGGAAGGGCTGGATTCTGCTGCTGCTTAGAACAGGCTGATCATTGACACTGCTAAGCTGCCATCCTCTGGGTACTGGGTTTTGTTTCTGTAGGATTTTGTATGTTTTTCATGTTGTTTTCTCTTTTCAGGAACACCTGAGCTGGTAATTATCCCTGTGTCAACACTCTCCCTTTGGCCAGCAATCTTACATTTCTTCTCATGGCTCTGTTCTGCAGAAAGTCTTGCAGCACCTTCTCACAGCTCAGCAGTTCTCTGAAATGTCTAAACCAATTTCAGCCTGTATCAAAACTATGCCTTCGGTCCCAGAAGGCATCTGTGATCCAATGCCTGAATCTCTAGGGAGGGAACTGATGCTTTTCAGCTGCTAAATTGCATTAAAGGAAACAAAAGTAATTTTATCCTACCATTAGTTTTCTATGTATGCTGTGACTCTACCTGCATAATGTATGCTGGGCAGTCAGGTCTTAAAGAAGGTGGCCTATTTGTAGTTGTGAAGGGAAGAGGCATCCACAAATGAAAGGGAAATTGCCTTTGGACAACTCTTCTCTCTTCATAGAACTGACCAGAAATGTCAAAAATATTGCCAAAATTTAAGTCTGGTTTCTCCCACAAAAAGGTAAAAATTATTCAGTAACATCATCTTCCTGTTTTTCAATGTACTTTCTGCAGTAAGGGTTTTTTTTTTTACTTGTTTGAAGAACAGAATAGTCGGAGACTTCAAGCCGCCTTAGGTATGTCATGAAGCACCTGTGCCTTCAAGTGCTATGCTGATACACCCACTGCTTGATTATTTGGCAGTAAGTGGCATCAGTATGGGCATAACAAGCTTTCTGAATGTAAAGAAAGGGTGATAACAGTTGATAAATGGCAAAAAAAAAGAGATTATTCTGCAAAAATAGAGTTCTGAGCTTATTCAATGGGCTGTTTCGATTGTCTTTATGCACACACATTTTAATAGGAGCTGTGATTTTGAGAAGTAAAGGATGATGAGTTTGTGGATTTCTAGTAACAAGGCTGCACAACAATCTGTGGGGAGTTGTACTAAGGTGTTAAGCAGAGAAAAATAGCCTAAAATATTCTGCCCACCTTCTCTCATAAGTCAGCGATACATAGATCTGTTCTTCACACCAGTTCCACAACCTACAAAGAGAGGCTCTGACCTGTAGCTCTTACTCGAACGGGGTTATGCAAGCTGAGAGCAACTCATTTTATTGTTCTGGTGGACACGTTATCTAACCATGATCTAATGCACCTAAGCATTACTTAACTCAGACACTCTTAGCTTAATTTGTGATCTTACCACATTTAAGAGGCAGTGTTTTTCAGAGCAGGGAGGTTAGACCAGGTAACTTCTGCAGCATGATTCTAGCTGATGGAAAATTCCCCTGTGTGGCTTTTGGGCAAGTTCTCTAGATTCCTCTACCTTAGTTCCCCTTTGCTAAAACAAAGATGATCATGCTCACCAAGTTCAGGCAACTCTTAGAATTACTTAGTTAACACTTTTTAAAGGATCTAAAGCAGTAAAAAAAACCCAGAAAACCAAAAACCACCAACAAAACAAAACAAACCCAAACAAAAACTAGTGTGTTATCTAGCCGTCTTTCCCCACAAATTGTGTCATAAAAATAGTGATCCATTTTACCTGGGAGCTAGGGAGGTGCAAGCAGATTTGTGAACTGTCCTGAAGGAATGGCTGTTGGTAAAAGCAGTAGCATTCAAGCTGTCAGCAGCAGTCAGACCTTGTTTAAGAGTAAGGAAGCCCAGTGGCAATGTGTTGAATAGGTGGAATTACTGCAACTGATCTAGCATTTTCATCAGCTGTAGCAAATGGCTGCTGTCCTCCTCTCAGCTATCCATGAGGCTTCTTCTGGTTTTCTCTACCACTTACACTAAATCTACCTATTCCCCAACTTGTTCAGTTTACCACTGTTTGTAACCTTCCTGTGCTACCTAACTTCATCACCTGCCTCAGCTCTGGGAACCATAGGATCACAATTCAGCTCTTGTACTCTTGGTTTTTTTTTTCCCCTTGGCCTTTCCTTGGAAACAGACACTGCATAGAAAGGACGTTCTGTTGTCTGGCTGCTGCAGGTCTGCAGGCGTGAACTGACACCTGTGCATCTCCTTCCACAGTCCAGCCTCAGGAGCACCCCATCTTTTTCCTCTTGGACAGGGAGAATGAAGCAGGGGCAAGAGGGAGCATGCAAGAACAGGCAAGACAATTGGAGAGGGGAGATAGGGACAGAAAGGTCTATAATCAACAGAGCACCCTGTTAACACCTTAAACAAATCCTTTGGGTATGAAGTCATGAGGCCTTTGCTGCTGTTGCAGGTGAAACACAAAGGCATGCACTTAAATACACCCTTCGCTGCCCCCCTAGGGAATGACAGCTAGCCCTATCTAGGGAATGACAGCTTGCCACTGCCAGGTCTGCTGGGGGGACTTCTTCAAGGTTTCAGTGCTGCCTACGCTGCAGCCAACAGGAGCCTGCACCCTGGTCTTCTGGAACAGGAGGCACTCAGTGGTGTTTTAAAAATAATAGTTTGAATAACAGATGGGAAAGAAGAGCACTGAGCACCTTTTGTTTGCCAGCCCTAGCATTCACTTGCCCTGCCCTGAGCATGTGCTGCTCACGCTGCACACCCCTCTGTCACGCTTCAGGAGGCTCCATGGTCAGTGTTCACCTCCACACCCACACCTTCAGCACGTGGCCCCCCAGAACACATAACTCATCTTTTCCCCTGTGTTCTCATTAATTGCTTCCAAATGCCTCAACTCTCTTAACCTTCGATCACACATCTCTGTGTATACTTAGCTTTCTATTTAGTGGTGGTGGTGCCTTTTATTATCAGAAAAGACACTGATAAAATTACCTTTACCCTTCCTCACACAATAACCTCAAGCAAACATAACATAAAGGTTATGTGCTCACCTTAACACTCATTACTTTACAGCAGCTGTATAAAATGAGTTGTGAAATTTATCTTCTAGCTTTCATAAAATGTTTATAATCCTTTAATCACAAACACACTGAATTTTTTTTCACTGACCTGAAAGGGATCCTTATCAGAACTGAGACTGGAGGAATTTCCGGCATTCTGTTTTGTTTTTCCATACTCAGACTGTCTAAGGTCCAACCTGGAGGTTGTGATTTGCAGTGTCTTAATTTCAAGAGCACCTGAACAAATGCACTGCAATGCAGGCCACCTGCTGCCCCAGGCTGCCAGCTCCCAGGCACCTACCTAGATGCTGCACCTCAATCAGGCAGGCTACAGCTACTGGCCTGAGTGACAGGTGGGCAAGAAATTATTAATTTAAAAAGCTCAGACACCCCCACCCTCCTCCATTTGTAACAATAAGACCCATACATTCTGCTGCATTCACATATGTTGTATCTCAGGAAAGCACTTAGGCACATATTTAAGATAAAGTACGTCCAATTGGTTCTGTGTAAGCAAGTGTTTTTTTTAAAGATACCTTCATGACTGTACACAGCAAGAAGAAACATCTTTGCTGCCAAATCTGAAGTCCGCTTGACAATCATCATGGTACATTTTATTGCTGAAACATGTCAGATGAATATCACAACAAATATTAAATATCTATCCAAACACATAACAGCTAGTGATAACTGTGGCTAAACCAGGCCCATGCTGATGTTTACAAGATGTATTTAACAGACACTTCAGAGATACGACAGATGCCAGACCAAGAGCGATGAGTGAAGACTCTTGCTGTGCCCCAGCAGCTGCCTTTGCCAGACCTACAGAGACCACCACACCTTCATACTCTCCGTTTTCAAATACGCTGTCCATGCTACGGCACATGGATCTGCTCTTCCATGCCACAGATCCCACCCACCAAGTCATGACCTTCACAGAACCACTACAGAAAACATTTTCCAGTAATGCTCATTTGTCTCATTTGCTCTAGTAATTAAAGTCTTTTCCACAACAATTCACAAAGATTCTTTACTAACTCAAAATATTTTATTTTCTAATTTTGAAGCTGCTTGAACTCACAGTCAACCACTCCCAATGCCACTACAAAATTAAGTACTGCTCTGCAAGTCTACATAGGTACCTGTGGCCTAGACTACACTGATATAAAGCAACATTAGGAGTACACCAATAGCCATAATGTTAAAATACATTAAGAAGATTTCTCATGTTAAGAATATGTTAGCTGATCCCAGCTAATGCAGAGTTAAAATCTTCATCTAAAATATTTTTCAAGGGAAAAGTGCAGAACCTCTCACATTAATGCAGTTCAAGAATCTGTATTAAATTCCCAGACTGCCTGCTTAAAAGAAGATTGAACACTATTTCTGACTTCAGTCAGAAATAAAACATTTTATTTAATTCAGTCCTGTTTTCTACTTCCAGATGGTTCACTAACTATTTTCAAAATATTTTCCAGGAACTCCCAAACTGAAAGCATTTTTTTAATTCAATGTAAACTAAAGCCCCACTATCTGTTGGAGGGAGTCCAGAGGAGACCATGAAGATGATCAGGGGCCTGGAGCACCTCCACCATGTGGACAGGCTGAGAGAGTTGGGGTTGCTCAGCCTGGAGAAGAGAAGGCTCTGGGGACACCTTATAGCGGCCTTCCTGTACTTAAAGGGGGCCTGAGGGAAAGATGGGGAGGGATCTTTAGTAGGGCCTGTTGTGATAGGACAAAGGGTGATGGTTTTAAACTAAAAGAGGGCACACTCTAACTAGATATAAGGAAGAAATTTTTTACGATTAGGTTGGTGAAACATGGGCACAAGTTGCCCAGAGCAGCTGTGGCTGCCCCCTCCCTGGCAGTGTTCCAGGCCAGGCTGGACGGGGCTTTGAGCAGCCTGGTCTGGTGGAAGGTGTCCCTGGCCAAGGCAGGGGGGTTGGACTAGATGATCTTTAAAGGTCCCTTCCAACCCAAAACATTCTGTGATTCTATGATTCTATCTGCCTAGCTTTGCTCTGATGAGAAGTTATATTTGATACAATGTAAGTAAAAGATGTTATTAACATCTTTTCCAACATGAAACATTTTCCCAGCCTACGTATGGAATAAGCATTCTTGCTGCATTGATTGGGTATTCACTTCTGGGGATCAGAATAGATGAGGATAGACAAGTGCTAGTATATGGTGCTGCACCTCCCATCCCAACAAACAGAACATCCAAATGCTTACTAAACACAGTGTCATTTTATAAATTGTAGTGAACTAAAGCAAAGCAACTGAGTTCATCCAAGAACAGGACCATTTGCAAAAAGTAAAAAAAAGATTTATGCAAAACGGAGCAATGAGCGTGAATTAAAAAGATCCTGTAATTCTTGAAGTCCTACTGGCTGTCTGGGCAGGTCAGATTTGGGGTGAAGAAGCTGGGGAGGCAGGAATTTTTTGAAAGAGATTCCACAGAATCATTTAGTTTGGAAAAGACCTTTAAGATCATCGAGTCCAACCATAAACCTTGGTGAGTCTCCCAGTGTGCGCATACACACACAAGTCCCTCCTATAATTTCTCTATCTTTAACCACCTGCACAGAGTTAACTAATGGAGTGACATGCAAAACTGGTATCAAAGCCATATGAAGTAACGTATGTACCCTAAGCTGAGTGTGCCAAATGAAGGTTTTTGCAAGTTATTTATGTCAAATCCAACATAGAAACTATTTCACTATAATTTTTACACCAGTATTTCCAAATCACCACCGGGGCTGTCAAGCCACTCTCTAATTTTAATATAAATTGACCTGATAAGCATCGGCCCAGCAGACAGCATCCCTTTGAAGGGAACAGGCAGGCACATCCTTTGTTCAGATCCTCCAACTCCTGAACAACCAACACAGCTCATCACATTACTAGGCAACAGCGAGCAGCAGCCCGGTGGCATAAGAATCCTAGAACTGTTTAGGTTGGAAAAGACCTTTAAGATCATCGAGTTCAACTCTTAACCTAACACTGCCAAGTCCACCACTGAACCGTGTCCTTAGGTGCCACATCTACTTGTCTTTTAAATACCTTCAGGGATGGTGAGTCCACCACTTCCCTGAGCAGCCTGTTCCAATGCTTGACAACCCTTTCAGTGTAGGAACTTTTCTAATATCCAGTTTAAACCTCCCCTGATGCAACTTGAGGCCATTTCCTATCATCCTATCACTCGTTATTTAGGAGAAGAGACTGACACCCACCTCTCTACAACCTGCTTTCAGGGAGTTGTAGAGAGTGATAAGGTCTCCCCTGAACCTCCTTTTCTTCAGGCTAAACAACTCCAGTTCCTTCAGCCACTCTTCATAAGACTTGTTCTCTAGGCCCTTCACCAGCCTTGTTGCCCTTCTCTGGACTCTCTCCAGCACCTCAGTGTCTTTCTTACAGTGAGGGGCCCAAAACTGAATGCAGTATTTGAGGTGCGGCCTCACCAGTGCCAAGTACAGGGGGACAATCACTTCCCTAGCCCTGCTGGCCATGATGCTTCTGATATAAGCCAGGATGCTACTGGCCTTCTCGGCCACCTGGGAACGCTGCTGGCTCACATTCAGCTGGCTGTCAACCAACCCCAATGTGCCTTTTAATTCCTTTTATCCCCAGAGACACTATTAGCACAAGTATCCCAAGTATCATTATTCCTATTTTCCAAGCAGAGAACCAAAGCACCAAATAACTCACAGACTAGTGCCAGAAGATATGTCAGACTCTTAATTCACACTTTTTTCCCAGGTCAGTGACAGAGTACCTGCTGTCCCTAGGAAGAACACCTGCTAGTGACATATTTACAAACAGCTACTGTGTCTGTACCAAGTTAGGAGATGAATTGCCACGGAGTGTAAAAAGTCTTCCCTACGGACATCATCATTTCTGTAGCTGGAGAGCCCAGAGAGGTTTGGGGATTTTGGAACAAACATATGCAAATGTACTTACTGATCAGAATTAGCTATGGTGAGCTCATGGCATAGAGAGCGAGCTGATAAATTTTAATGGAGGAAGGATGGGAAAATGCTGTGTTGAATATATGACAGCAATCCAGGGTGAAATAAGATTTTAAAAAGTCAAGAGAGATAAATAAGTATGACTCTGGATTAACTAAATCATAGCCATTCTAATAGCTAAAAAATAAAATAAAATCACATTGTGAGACAGTTTGGCTACCATCAAGTGCTCAATAACAGCATAAAAGTACATGGTACGAAATCTTACTAAATTACATGTTATGAAAACACTCACACCATGTATATATCACTGGAGAATAAACAGGGTTATCTTTCCACTAGTGGTCCTCTCAGTACTACAGCTCACAGACATTTATGTCAGAAGTTTTTCTGACATGGGCAGGAGCTATTTGTGGTGCAAGAATATACAAGCTCCTGAAGCTGAGCTTCCAGCTCCTGCAGAAGAGGAGCACAGGGGACTTCTAAACCCTTGGCAATTCATCTTCACTAACTGCACCATTCAGGATAATCTTAGAAGTCTGCTTGTTATCCCCAGCTTCTTCAGCTGTACACTCCGGAGGCTCTAGGTCATCGTATCTTCTCCGATAGACTACCCTTGACATTAGGGTTATCAGAAACATTTCCATGATGAGGAGCTGCTGGGTCATATCTGCCAAAAAAAAAAAAAGAAGTAGGCAAAGAAAGGCCCCCCAAAAGGGGGAAATGACTATCAAACACAAAATGAATACCTGACTTATTAATTTTCATCTGTGCAGAAGAAATAAACTCTACCATCCTGTCCCTATAATGGAGTGTCTCTCACACTTGGCAATAAAATCAGTTATAGAATTACAGTATTGTCCATCAATAAGCATGTAATAAGTTATGCATCCAAAATGCAAGAGATTTAACAGTAATTATGCATGTTGATTTCTTTTCCTTTCATTTTTGATTCCAACTCTTCCCAATATTGAGTTTTTCTCTGTGACTATGACAGCTATAAAACTTTGTTATTGTTTTTTAAGTAAAAGCTGAGATTCTTCAAAAGCTGCATGACCCTGGAAAATCAGTATTTTGGGAAAACACCAGATATCACAGTTAGCAACACTGAACTGGCACTTCTATAAATAAATGAAGAGCATCGTTCCCAAAAGAACTTACATGCTCCTCTTGCTGAAGAGGAGAGTGGTGGAGCACATGGAATGATTCTCTGCATAGCCAAGATGTTGATAATAGCTGTCTGCAGGTGGTTCAGAATGAGAATAAACTGAAACAGAAAGAGAAAACTGGTGCCTTAGCTACCAGAAAAAAGGTTTATAGTTCATATAACAATTCTGTTTTCATAACAGACCCTCTTTTGTCTCATTCCTCCTTCCCTGCCCTCCCTCTCCTACCATCTACCAGCAGGCTGCCTGCCATTCTGCAGAATTCATCTTTAGGTCAGGATGATATTGCTCTGAATGCAAGCATTAAATTAAGCTTCTGCTTGAAAAGTGTTTCTTCTCAGCCCTTCATTTGGGGGGGGGGCAATATAAACAGACCTCCCAGCTGGGATTTTAAACAATACGGAGCTCTGAATAATAGGCAACAATGTTTTTAAAACTTCCTGTTAATCTTACCTATAAGCTATGTTCTCCTTTAGCAGAGGCAGGACTCAAAGAACATTTTTTCTGTTGACTCTTATTGCCACAGCAGGGAGATATGGTGATCCCCAAGTTATACGAGACTGGCTTCTTTGCCAGAAGGGATAAGGGCTCTTCACAGCTTGGGTTCAGCAAGAATCACTTATTCATCATATTACCTGCTACTGCCCTGGGGACATCCAAGTGTCTCTCTAGCTGCTAGTGTAACTGCCTGAGTATAAACCCTTGCATTAACAGTTTGCCGTCCTAAACCTAGTGCAGCTTTTCAGGTGTGACTATCCTTTCATTGCATTTGTAAGTGCTTAGTAATTTACTTAACAGAGACCTTAGTGCACCAGCCTTTCTATATGTCCTGTCCAGGAAGGATGCATATCCAAGGATTCTGCTGTACTCTCTTTAGAGTGATAAGGAAGAGGGTGGCCCTGTCCCTGGGCTTTTTCAGTCTAACGTATCTAGTTCTTCTCCTTACTATTTAATGATTCCCAGTCAATATTTTCATTATTATCTAACACTAAAGTGCAGAATGGCCAAGAAAAATATTGTCAAAACAGAACATTGTGAAATGCTGAAACAGTTCAAACAACAGCCACCCACACAATGCTCCACATCCTTTCCTAGTTTTTCTAAGTACACACCAGCATTTTAACATTGTGTTTCAGGATACTGCATTTACAAAGCTTCCTTCAAGCCCTGCAGAAGGTGCTGTTTTGATTTCAGTTGCCTAAAGATAAATGGATTTTACGCAGCTTTCACATCTCCAGCACTCCTGAGAGACTAGAGGTAAATTGGCTCAAGCTGAAACTGAACAGCAGCCAAGGAGCATACTTCAAAGGGATGCAGCTTTAATCAGGTAAAAATATGCCTTTGCAGTGTATTTAATGGGAAAAAAAACCACTAGAACTTTTCAACAAAGGACCAAGAGCCAGAAAGACAGTGTTAAATCAGCAGTTAAGATAAATTCCTATCAGAAATATTAAACTTCTCACCTGATAAAGAGCAAACTTTGGGATGATGTTCTTACAGGTAAGGAGAGTCCTAACTTGTTGAAACATGATTGCAACTGGCCACAGAGCAGTAATGGTGAGGACACCAATGAAGCAGCTAATCCATATTGCAGCTCCTTTGGGAGATAACTGAGAAGCAAATGAAACAAGCGTACGTATGAAACTTTCCAGTACATTTTACTGTTCCCAGGAAGAAGTTGTGAACTGGATGATGCAGATGTTAAAATTCTTGTTTCTGTCTCCATGAAAGCTGATGGCAGCAGCAGTCACTGGGGTTTGCATGGGGAAACTGCACAGTACCAACTGGAGTCTTAGCACAGTGCTCTCACCCAGCAGGCACGCACTGTAAAGCTGTTCAGCCTGAGAAGGTAACAAGTGACACAATCCCTCAATCTGACCCCAGTAGCACCTGGGAATGCTCAGCAGCTCATGAGAGCATATTCAGTGTGACATCTGAGAGCCATCATTTATTTTATACCATGGAACAACAAGAAAAATGTGCTACATTTAAGCTGAGTTATCCAAGAGGTACAAAACTATTAGGAGATATAGACTTCTCCATCATCTTGCAGTTTACCTGGTACAAAGCAGGAGTACAGTACTATCTTTTCTACTTTGTGCAGATAGAAAAATCACCATGATTTGCAGAAAAACATAGAATTAGGTTTCCTGTTTGTGTGCCAGTACATACACTTCTTTCTTAAGGCTGCACCTTACAAAATACAGGACAGGTACATCTCACAGGGCAACTTGCAGTCCTGCTATTCTACCATACAAGCTGAGAAACATATTGGAGCATAATTGATGCCCAACCCACCCTTTCTTTCCAAGAGAAGCCAGGAAATGGAGAGTCTGGGGAAAGGCAGAAATTACATGCTTCAGGGTCTCAAAAGAATACAGTAAGGACTCACTTGGAAGTGCTCCCAGATTTCACAGTTTAGTTGTAGGCTAAGATACTAACATCAGCCCTAAAACCTACGGATTTTTGTGGACCATCTCTAATTGAAGTATTTACTTACACTGTAAAGGGTGTAATTGCCATTAGTCCAAAGCACTATTGATAAAAACATGAACACAGGTCGAAGGAAAGCAAACTGAAAGGTGCCCAGCTTCAGCCAAAAGAGTGTTCGCCTGGCCAAAAAAAAAAAAAAAAATCACACAGGCCAAGATCTTATTAGCAACCTTAATAACATTTTTTGGATACTGTCAACTGCAAAACTTTTCCACTCCTGTAGCATGTGGTGAAAATCTGTGGAGGAACAGCTTCAAGATTAGAAAATCTTTCCAAGAATTACCCAGTGTTTATTTAGTAGAGTTTCTAAAAAAATAGTACTTTTCCTGCTCTGCAGCAATTACATACTAACCAATGCTGGGCAAAATGTGATGTTTCTCTGCCCTGAAGCTAACCAGAGAGCCAGTAGCAGCACAACCGGTTTCTGAATTGTAATGCCACTCGCTCTTGCCTTGTGACCTTACTATTTCAATTTTCTGATGAAATTGGGTAACCAGCCTTCCTGTTCAGACACTTCCTAGTCCTGTGGTAGATCAAGAAAGGGAATCATACAGACAGACCTAGGTGAAAGGACTGGTAGTTTTTCAATGCATCATGAATACTATCATGTAAACATCTTATTTTGCTCCTCTGTACTCTAAGAGAAGAAAGGAACTATCATTCACTTGGCAAACTGCACAAGGCTAACAGGACAGCTAAGGATTTCCTTACTTTTGTCTGTACAAACTGGGTCCAGAACTCAGCCCAGACACAGTAACCTGGTCAGCCAGCATTAAAGGCCACCAGGAAAGGGGCAGAGGCACTTTCTAACAGAGGGCATGAAAGCTGACTGACCTGAACTCTCCTTCAGCCTTCACAGGACAATCTGTGGCTGCTATGGCTGGCTCACGTTTTAGTCTATTACTGTGTATTACTTCCCCTACTGTCAATGTTGTCTTCACTGTAGCTCCCTGGATCCTTGAGACTGCCATTGGAGATGCCCCAGCAGACAACAGGCTGCCATTTAGTATGCTACAGGATACAGCCATGAACCAGGAACTAGGAATTGCGCAAATAATACAGCTAGTAACCACAGGATTATGAACAGCACAAACACATGTGGAAAGGCCTGCAACTGGCCAGCCACTTAGCGTGTGTGCCTTTTCAAAGATTTATTATTCCCAAAGGGCTTTAAAGAATAGCATCACAAACAGTGCAGTCACTGCAATGCCATGAGTTGTTTCCCTTGTCAACGCAGGTCTACCTTTCTTCACCGGCAGACCTCTTCTGCCACATCTCTCCCTGTTGTACAGCTTGTTACTTTGCCTCATCTGTCTACTGCACCCTGTCAGCTTTCCCAGAACTGCTTGATACCATATGTTTTTTTTAAAGAATGAATCCCTACCTCCCCGTTTCCCCAAAAGATACCTACGGGAGGAATGCGAGACTGAGAATGACCTTTCTCTGGTATAGTATGCTCATATTTTAGAAAGAACATGTACCTTGTAATGGGAAAAGGCTAGAAGTCAGAAGCAGGGACAATGTATGGGCTTCACAGTGCTACAGACACCAGAGAAGAAGCTCTAAGTCCTCTGCAGAGCAAAAAGCTTTTTTTTTTTTTAGACAGCTGTCCTTCCTCCCAGGAGTTGTAGGCACTATCTAGCTCCTGAAATGAGTTAATATTAGCTAATATCCTGCATAAGCTGTCACTGGACTCACCAATAGGAGGGCACAGTAGAGGATCCTCTCCCAAGCTCCTAGCTACTACAACCTATACAGAGGGTGACAGATACAGAAAGAAAAACAAATATACTGGTGACACATTAGATCTATAGCACAGCTCTGTCCCATGGCATTTCTTCAGCTCTGACTGCTGAAATGAGCCTGAACCAATGCCAATGAAAATTAATAGGATTCATTTAGATCCCTATCAGTAGTTGCTGATTTCATGTCATTGTATTACATCCATTTTTAGAGATATATTTTTTGGTTGGTTTACTACCTATTCTTCTTGGTGCTCCCTCCATGTAAATAATTAGTGTTACTCTGTAACAATAAAATGACCGAAGCAAGAGTTTAAATTCTAATACTGAATGAGGCAGTTTAAAGAAGAATTATTACAATAAAAAAATAAGAATTTTTTTCAAGTGCATCACAAACTGCTTTCACTTAACCAGACCACAAAATTCCTAAGGTCCCATTGACACCAGTGTCCAGGCCCTCATAGAAAAGTCTTTGTCTTGCACATTCAGTCCTTCAGCTTTTGCTCTTAATGCCAGAAACATTCTCATACTCTGTGCCAGTAGGAAACCCTGTGAAACACATGAGGCTTCCAGGCTTTGGAGTGGTGTATAAATGACAGGGTGACACTAGACAGAGGAGGAGCCCCACAAGGCAGTGCTCAAAGGAGGCAGGATTTATGTTACAGTATATTGTCTCCTGCAGGTGCAGCTCTCCATCCTCACCCCACTTCTCAAAGGTGCATTAATACTAAGGTTTAGTAGAAGAAAATGTTTGGATTTTCCTCACTAGACAATGCCATTTCATTGAGATCAAAGCTTTTCAGGGATTAGATCTGTTTTTTTTTCCTCTAAGAATTATTTTAATATGAAATAGTTTTAAAGTCAAAATCAGAATAAACGATTTCAATTTCATCGAAGTAAGACATTTTCTTCCAAGACTGCCTCAATTTGACAGTTCTGCTTGTGAAAAATACCCAATTTGGAGATATTTGTTCCCTTCTGGAATGAAAAGAAACTGAAATCTCAATTATTAGGTTTTCTAGCGTAGAAATTCCTCCTCCCACACACCACTGCTTACTATAGAAATGTTTTTTTGGAAGAGACTGGGATTAGTTGAGGAGATACAACAGTGCTCAGCATTAATATGAGTGGGAACACTGCACTGGATTAAACTGAGAGAGCTCGTGTTCTCGACTCTATGCAAAATTCTGCATTATAAAAACGAAATAAATTAGTGGTGGTATACAGCCCCAAAGTGATGGCACTGTTTAAAAGAAATGGCTTGAGACTGACTTTCGGGAAGCAAGGAGGCGCTTTGCTGTAAGCCTGGCCTTGCCAAATTGGCTGAATTCCAGCACCCGTTTTCCAGCTCAGAAATCTTAAAGGGCAACTCACCTAGTGATGCGCACACGAGGGAGGCAAAGGCAGCAGCAACAGCAGGGACCGGTGCTGATCTTGAAGCGACCATTTTCAAACCGCCTGAGGAGCAGCTTTTGACCTCCGCACTCTTTAATCATCATCATCAGGAACTTGTGGATAACTATGGCAAAAAATCTAGGAGAGGAAGAAAATGCTAGTTTGAACTTGCCTGTGTGTCTGTCGTATGCCTGTGCAGGCCAGTGCCACCTTCTGTCCAGGGTTTTTTACATCTTGCGCTTTGCAATCAACAAAAATTCTAGCACTAGCTGTGAAAAACCTTCTGCTTTCCATCATCTTGGAGGACCAGAATTGCCCTAACCTCAGCAAAAGAGGAATAAAGCGAGACACAGAGCAGCTGTAGAATTTCCCAAAGCCGAACTGGTGGCTGGTGGCGGAGACAGTATTAAAGCACAGGCTTTTCTGGCCCAAGTCATTATGGCCATATTTTTCCATCAGTTATCTTAGTCCTGACTGGTCCAAACTTTTTAGAAACAGTCCTCTTCCTCCTCTTAAAAAAAACCCCAAACCAAAAACCCAACAACAAAAATGGCCAGGTTCATATATATATATATATATATATATAATTGAATGTGTTGGCCCAGTCAGGGTGTGGCTCCTCTGCAGCCAAAGCTGATCCAAGCACTGACTGCTGCAGTGCCACCTCTCCCTACATCAGCTGCACATTCCTGACCTTTCCCAGCAACTACAGATTGTGCAACCACCCTTTCCTCCCTGCCCCTAAACGATTTTAGGGAACTGATTCACTGAAATGCAACCTCTCCAAATAAAAGAGGTCCTCTTCAGCTGCACTGCTTCCTTGAAGGAGCCTGCTGTGCAGCTGGAGACTGAGTGGTAGTGGATTAAAGTGAGTGGATGGGAACCTGCAGCTTGGGCAAGGGAGGAGCGGGGATTCAGACAGGCTTGAAGTGCCATAGGACCAGATCCTTGGAAGTTTCTGGCAAGCTGCACTACCTGCACAAATTGCTTCATGCTAACAGTGTTCCCTGCTACTGTTTTCCCTCGTTCTTTACTCTACTCTTCTGGCAAACGCAGTGTGACGTGAGGTGAGGCCATTCATGCGAGTCTGATACCATCCTGCAGTGGGTTCCAAAATCATCCCCAAAGGAACTGTGGAGTACCCAAGGCCAGAGCATCCCCCCACCTGGCTCTGCCTACCAGGGCTGGGCCACCTCCTCCAGAAAGCAAAGATCACACTTCTCCCTTCTTCTCCGTGCATGTCAGAGCTGTCATGCTCGTACAGAAACAGCTTTTATCAGAAGAACTGTGGAACATTTTTACACTGATATACTCATCGGAGGTTCACTTGCCACCATTAATAATAGACCTCCACGGCTCATCATTAGTAAAAGCACAGAGAAGGAGTCACAGGTCAGAATCTCATTCCACATGACACACAGAGAGAGGAAAGAAAGAGTACTACTTCAAAGCTACTGTCAATCTGAGGGATCAATTACATGCGAGTCACAGATCTTTCATACTGAGGTTCCCACACTAGGGGACTGTAGTACTGTGGAACTGCTTCAGCATATTCCACCTCTCAGAAAAGAGTTGCCAAGAGATTTCAACTCAAACCAAAAATTACTAAATTGTTAAATTTACAAAATGACTGTGTTTACCAAGAGCAGCAGATGTTTAAAGGGAAGAAATTCAGGGTTTTGGGCAACACCTAGAAACAAGCAGAATACTCACATGGCTGCTGTGAAATCTGTAAACATTGTTGAGCGAGGAATCCACATGCCAATGCATGAAGTAGTAGCAATCACCTACAGAGAAAGGGAGGAGGATTGTAAGAAGGGCAGAGATAAAGCAGGTTCATGTGGATTTTTGGGGAAACTCCATTTTCAACATTCAATTTTATCTCTTTTCCATGGTAACTTACTGGAGCTGCAGCATTAATCCAAATTATGATTGATCTTTTGGAGGAGGGGATTTTCCTGTAGATGTAGACTGCTTCCTCTATAAACACAAGATTGGCAATTAGCGCCATCAGAGTCAAGATTGTAAAGAGAAGTCTTCCTGGTAGGTCAAGGCCTGAAGAGAGAGAGAAAAAAAGAGACAGTTCTGATTTATTTAATAATCATTCCAAACATTTAATGTAAAGACACCATCTCTGAGGAGCTTCTTAGCCCTGTTTCTGCAAAGACTTGCACTCATCCTTAGCTACATAGAGAGACCATTGCCTCCACAGGATGATTCAAATACTTAAGTTCATGGCCAGATGTTTCCACGATCCACAGAGAGCATATGGGAAGAATATGCCTGCATGTTCTCAAAGCATTATGCAAAAGTCTCCTTCAAAAAGGTGGAGTTCCAGGACAAATGTCCTTAGATGACGTAAATAAGTAACAGAACATATATAAATACAGTAAATAAATATTCTGGGAACCTTTCCAGGCTGACTACAAGCAAAAATGTATTTACTCAGTATTAGTTCTTTGCTTCCATTGTATGTTCATAGGCACATCTTGTGCATAACTTCCTTAGGCATGCAAACTTTTTAAGGGCTCGGTGGAAGTTTGTGGGGTACACAAGCAATGTAAAGATAAGCCCCTGATATATCTAGCCTGAGAAAATACTTGATGCCTTCACCAAATTCCTTTTAACTTCTCCCTTAAAGCTGGATATGGATATCAACATCTACCCAGGGTTGATGGGGTTTATGTCTCCACTGACACTAGGTATGGATATCAACTTTTACCCACGGCTGATGGTTGGGGTGTATCTGTCATGCTTAACTGAGGAGAAGTTCATGCTCATCCCTGGTTCTAACTCCCGCTGTGGCTGTCGCCCGCCTAAAGGCATACCGAGCAGCGCCTGCAAAGGTGAGCCTCGGCCCCAGCCTCTTTACCCTCACGGGCTCCACAACAGCCTCCGCTCCAGACCCGGCTGCGGGCGGAGCAGCCCCCGTCTCGGCGGGCATCTGCACACCTCGGAGCCCGCCACGGGGGAGCCCCGGGCCAGGCGCGGGTCTGTGGCGGCTGCAGCGCTCGGTTCGGCCCCTACCGGGAGGCGCCCCCCGGCCC
>NW_020799091.1:84787630-84802198 GCF_003259725.1 Athene cunicularia | reverse complement strand
TCCCGGGGCACCGACACCCGGGGTCCGCGAAGGAAGGGGGCGGGGGGGGAATCCGCCCAGGAGCGGGCTGGGCTGCCCAGTGCCGTGTCCGCCCTCACCCCAGCCCGGCCCGAGCAGCCCTGGGTTCTGCGCTCTCTGCACGCGCCCGGGCAGGCAAAAAGTTACTTGGTCACTGCGCAGACATCCGAAGGACTTTCGACGGAGCCCTTCACCCAAGGCTCCCCCATAATCTTGGCTGCAATGTGTCGAAAAGCTGCTCCATCTGCGCTGGCTGAAGGAGAGCACGTCGAGAGTAGGAATACACTGAGGGATTCTCCGCTTTCCCACATGTTTCGCCTGCTGGAAGGATCTTTTCTGCAGCTTGAGTCTTTTCAGGCTGTTTGCAGGAAAAGGGAATGAGTAATGAAGCGATGGAGTTTGGGGACCCACCAAGTTGTTCTGGACAGCCAGACTGAAAGCTGGCCGTGGGAAGCAGCAGAGGGATGGTTACAGCACTGGGTGACAAAACAGCGGGCGACACGCTGTATCAATAAATGCAAAGCGGTGTTCGGGAGGAGAAGGACAGCCCTAACTACCTATGCAATGATGAGCTATTGCCGCTCAGGAGAAAGATCTTGGGGCCACAGTGGATAGTCCTCAGAAATGACAGCTGAGGAATCAGCAAAGGAAAGCCAGGACTTACTGGATAAAGAAGGGAAGACACAAACCAGCTACAATACATATGGAGGCCTCCCTTCATTGAGGTGGCATTCCAGGAACTAGAACAAACTGGGGGGAGGTGGGGAATTTAGGGACTGGGGGATGTCCGTAGGCACCACAGGCCCTTGTGGTGAAAACTGCCATCTTACAGTTTTCACAGGATTCCCAAAGGTTTTGCAGGAAGGACAGGCCAGACACTAAAACGGTGCCAGCAAAAACACTGGGATGCAGAGAACTGAACTGCTCAGTGGCTAATCCCAGCAGATACTCGACCGAGAAAAGGCAGATCCCTTCCAGTGCAGCAGGACTTGGGAGCAAGACAGAGGAGGCTGCTGACAGCCTGTTCTGTTACTGTTGGGAGGGCTTGGTTGCAGACCAAAGCCATCTATTTTGAGTCCTCCTTGGCATTGCTGTCATTGTTTTCACTGCATTGAAAGGTGAAGAGGAGAGCTTTACAGTTTCACTGGGAGGGTTGCAGCGGTAACTGGCTGTTAGAATGTGGTATCTGCCCAGTCTTGGGGCTGCCCAGAACATCCTCCATCCAGCACATCATCTGCTGCCCAGCTGCAGAAAGATGCAGGCAAAATTCTTAAAACAATGTTCCAGCTTATTTTCTATTTGGAAGTCTGTTTACTCATCCTGAAGAAACAGTTGCTAGTAGAGGGGGAAATAGCCTTAATACACTTATGCATTTTCTACCCAGTTTGCTTGATTTTTTTATCAAACTATTTGAAGGTGATCACATATTCTGAAATGTGGCTGAAAGCTCAAGTTAGGATTTGCTGAGATGGAAGTATGGCCCAAGGCCTTTGAAGGTTCTTCCTGAGTGGAGACAACAGGATTCCCATCTGCTGCGATTTTGGTTGCCAGCTCCTTGTATTCCCTGAAGGCTAAAATTAAAAATCCCTTGCCTGCAAATCCCCTTTTTGAATGAGGCAGGGTTGTCAATGCTTTTGTTAAAGAAATTCACACGTTATGTATAGATGGGAGTGACAAAACTCATGGCTGTATTATTGTATTTAAAAGAAACCCAGCGCCTGCTTTGACTTGAAGAATCCACACAGTAACAATTTTGGATTTGACAGTCATATTTTAGTTATTCAGCAATACTGTTTGGAGCAAATACTGCAGCATAAACTGGACATGGCGTTAAGAGAATTTCTTGTCTTAAACCTATAGAAAATTGACAGGTTGAAGTTCAGAGGTTAAGAATCAATTCTCAGCTGCTGTTGTAGAGATCCGTCCTACCCTCTCTTCTACTGGAGTCTCTTACGCAGAATAGAATCTAAAACCAAAAACCTATTGTGATTCCTTTTTGTTAGAAACACAATTTGCCATCTTTGGGTCAAACATTAGATTCACTTCCTTAAAAGCTGCCGTATGTCTGGGCGTGCATCACTTCTTCACATTCTGGGCTGTTTCTTGGCAACAGTAATTGCCTGACAGTCCTTAAATTTAATAAATCAAACTGAAGAACATGCCATGACCCTTCAGCTACCACAGTTGGAGGTCTTCTGCTCCATGCACACTTTCTTAGCCCAGGCTCTTCAGCCGTGCTCTCTCCACATGGGCCTCTAAGCCAAATGCCGGGTCTCTACACCAACAATAAACCCTTTAAATCCCAGGAGCCAGCTTCACTATTCCAGTTTTTCGTTTAACCTTTTAGTTTAATACAGGATATTTGCCACAAAAAAACCCTCATTCAGCAGTAGAAAAGTATTTATAAATGGATCACCTATCCATTTAGATGCATCCAGAGAATTTCACAGTTCCTCAGAATAAAAACCACCTGTGAATGCAGTTCTCTGCCTCTGTTTACCAGGGGCTTTAGGTACTTTGTGGTTCAGCCCTCTTCCAGACACGGTAGTGCTCAGATTTGTTTCTTCTCAAGGAACATGCCCCTTTGCTTTTACCAGTGTTCTCTTCTTGTAAAGAGCACTGCAGATGTTTATCTTTCTTCCATTTTTATGATGACTTTAATTTTCACCAGCCTTACTTCAGGAGTAATCGGATCCTCCTCTTGGCTCTGCTGAGCAGGGTGCCTGTTGTGACCATTGCCCCCATGGCGTGCAGTCTAGAGGAGCTGATGCCATCTGTGGTTTTTCCCTGAAGGAGGCATACTGGCCTTCCGAAGGTGACACAGCCCCTCTATCCCGTATTGGTGGGACAAACATATAGACAGAAATCCTGATGTGAGGCCTGGCTCAGAAACTGAACAGCAGGAGATCCTGCAGGCTGTCTCACAGGATGAACTCCAAGCTTCATCACATAGGATACGTAGGCTAGGCTAACGTATTCTGGTTGTAGGGAGGTCTAGCAGACATCGTCATCATCATTGTGCAGATGGGAAATACAGTCAAAGACCTTTCCTGGGGGGGGGGAAATTATGTTCAGCTGAGTTCAAGCTAACAAGAAAGGTTTGTTTTTAATAAGTTAGCTAACAAGCAAAATAAATCAAAAATTTTCAATAGGACTGTATGTACATCAGTTTTCTCACAAGTCTGGATACTCAATCAGCTCAGAAAAGTCAGCTACAATTATGCAGCTTCCAAAGGCATGTACAGGTTCAATAATTAAATTAAATCTCAGCTATAACAAATTGAACTTAGATGCAACTTGGCCTTTTCCACTATAAAGTGGTTGTTGACTTTTCACCTACTGCCAGTAATAAACTACCTATTTCAGAAAAGGTGGCTCATTAATGTAAGAGAAGGAACATCTACATCACCGTTAAAAATAATTAGGATTTGCTTGTTATTTGGATCTTGGCAGCAACTGTAAAAATAAAGAAATATAGTGATTACAATTAAATTAAGATTAAATTGTGCAAAGTTTTCATGCTTATTCAGATGGACAAATTTCTACATGAAAAAGAATATCAGGTGTGCCAAAAGCTTTACACCTGTGCTTTTAAGAGGAAAGCTCAGACAAAGACTCTTATCAGTAGAGAAGCAGTAAAAGAGGAGAGAGAGGCTTTCATTAAATCTCAAGCTAACAAGTTTGATTTTATCTCTCTTCCGAAGTAGCAAATCAGTTTCTGGCAGTCAATATAGGGGAGAAATATAAAGAGGCAGAACCAATCTATTATTTTTATAATATATTGTTAAACTTTCATCCAGATACGAGTAATTATTTGCCTTGTTTTACCTGTTCAACTTATGATCGGTTGGATGTGGCAGCAGAACATCAGAAAGGAAATGCACAGTACTTCATAGTAGAACAAAGAGCCGAAAGAACCTTATAAAATTAGGACCCCAAATTGGTGGTGAGGGGAGGGGGGGTAGCCAACAATCAGCATCCTGAGGGAGAATAGAGGCAGGCAGTGCATTTGCTCTGCCATTGCACTGGTAAAGTACACATATTTGATTGCAGAGCTTTTCAGCAATGGAAGTTTTTCCCCAAAGGAGTGTTGATGAGCAGTAAGACAAATACGTCTTAAGGACCAAGTAAATGCCACTTTGTGAGCATCTCATATGTGTCCAAGGGCACTGATGGGCAAAGACAAACCTCACAAATCTTCAGCATCAAAAAGAATAGATTAGGATTAAGAAGTTCTTTCCCTAGCATGAATTTCTGTAGATTTTTTCTTCCCAGTCTTGATTTATAATCCTCACCTTCTAGAGTAGAACTGTCAAGAATTTTGAGAAGTTTATATGTCAAAAATGCCAGTTCATCTGAACCAAAACTTCTGATAAGAGGGGTGATTTTCAAAAGATTTATTGACAGGAAACTATTTTTTAACTTCAGTTTATGTGGATACATATACATAAACAGTTTGACATTTCCCATGTGAACTGTTCTGCATCTACTGTTCAAAGCAAATTTTGAAATGTGAAACCTTTTGAAACTCATTAAAATAAAAAAGGGGTGGAAATCAAAACTCAGTGTTTCAAAATGAGAATACTGTGAACAAATTGATATTTTTTTGTTTATTTATAGACATTTCTGCTTTTCAGCTTAATTCAGGACACTGAGGTGCTAAGGCTTGGACAACGGGCCCAAGCCAGAGTTGACCTATAGATGAATCCTGTATATCTTATAACTGAAAACCACTGTGCTAGGTACTAAGTTATAACAACCCACTTATGCTGAGGTAAAAAGTGCTAAAGCATTGAAGTACCGAAGCCTGAACAACAGGCCCCAAGCCGAAGCTGCTAACTTAGTCTGTAATCATTAACAAAGTATGTAAACTCGCTAGTGAAAGATGCAGCTTAGACAAAATATAATCAGGAGTGAGGAGAGAATGTACCCAGCTTCCCTTGTTTAGCCTTGTTCAAGGCTGAGAACCCACGTATCTGCCCTTGTTAGAAACTCCCTTGGTTTCCCCCCCCGGAGCCCTGGCCAGGCTTTGGGTGGGATCCAACAGGAGAATGAAACCAGAAATTTTCCGCTCAAAACAAAGGTGCCAGCTATTGTGGCCTGTCGATCTCTGGTATATAAGGCTGGGCCCGTTTGCAGCGACTGTGGAAGCCTCAGCTATGGGTGGACGCACTGCGTAGGATTTCCCCCTTGCCGGGACAGGCTCCCCAAACCCTCGCTGTAACCGGGGCTGCCCAGCCACTGTGGATCTGGATGATGATAATATATGCAAGTGGTGATGTATTTTTCTTAATCTCCATTCTGTCTCTAATGTAGTAATGATTTAATGCATTACCTGTTTTGTCCTGTTTGCTACTTTAAGTGCACTATTCTGCTTTTTTCTTACTGCATGTTTTCTGTATTACACTGTTATCACCAGTAAAATACGCCTGCTCTTTTCACTCTGGTGTCTGAGTTTAACTGGTATCCTTAATCAGCAGAACAGACACCAGACCTTAAGAAAAGCTAAGGACCTCTTTATGGATTTGGATAAAGAAAAGCTAGGGATGTCTTTATGGAATAGTGTATATATAGTCATGCTTGAGATCATGTTTTACAGCTGTTTCCTGGAGGGGAAAGCAGGATTCTCTTTAGAAGTTACTGACTGGAAATTTTTCTGACTGGAAAACGGCATCTCAGGCACACTGCTGTTAATGACTAAGTCTTCTTTTTCCACAACAGTCAGGTGCTGGGCAAGACAGATCATGCATTTCTTCCCACAGGTCATAACAAGAAGAAAAGTTTTTTGCTCCCTCAGTATTCCTATTCCTAGGAAGGAAAAAATAAAACCCCAAAACCAGAACACATACACAACAGTAAAGCTGTAATATAATAACATTAAAAAAAAAAAAAAAGAACATCCTCCAAAACTAGAAGTATGTTGCTTTGTGTAGCAAGCAGATCTCCTGATAGCAAGCAAGGAGAAAAAAAGCTTACAGATGTGAATGCAAAACGTTGTCAGTGCAGATTTTAGTCACCATAGCAGTGAGGCTGCCTTGCCAGTAGCCTGGGCATCACCAAAATCCTGGACTGTCTACCTACAGAATCGATACTACAGCCTGACACTGTACTTTTTACATTTACATAAATGCAGCTTGTGAAAGCTGGGGAGCTTAGGTTGTGTATTTATATTATCTGTTTATTCTTCCTCTAAAATGAACCTTATTTCTGGCTAGACATGCACTCCTAAGGTTTTTTCCTGTAAGTGATTAATAGAAATTAGATTAAGAAAGTTATTGTCGGGGGAAAAAAAAAAAAAAAAAAAAAAAAAAAAGGTGTTTTCAGTTTTGTGTTACTTGAAAGCTACCTCAGTTCTACGGCTCTCCCTACATCCATGGGAAATTCATGGCTTTAAAAACATGTAACACAAGCCATAGGCAATATCTGAGTTTGCACTGAGCTGTGCAAATGAAAGAAGAGCACAAACAGCCTGCAAATGGCATTCAGTTATGAATTTTTGTCCTACAGTTAACAGAGCCGACAGGAGCAGTGAAGAGATTTTTGGTAGAGAAGCAAGACCGTCTGGAGCGCAGTTTGGCTAGAAAGGAAAAGGAAAAGCCTCCAATTAAACATTAGGCATGCGTTTGTAATAGCTGAAAGATACACTGTCTGCAGACAAAAACTGGAAGTTAGGCTTCAGACAAATACCAAAACTGGGCAGGAATAGTTGGATGGTCTGAGGTGTTATGAAATAATATACAGGTTGCAGTAAGCTGGAAAACAAAACAAAACAAAACAAACCCAAAAAAACCCAACCCCAAAAAAACAAACCCCAGAACAACAAACTATGAAACTTTTAGCAAGAGTAAGAGACTGCGCAGCTGTCTCTAGCACATCCCCCTTTCTTTGTGCAAATGGTGTCTGTACCTCTAACCCACATGTGTGGGACAAATGTGCTCCAGACATAAAACTGCTAAGCCAGGAGCAGCTCTTTTCTTGAGGCTGGGGGTGTCCATTCCCTCCAGGATCTACAAACCTTGCCAGAATGTTTGTAGTTCTCAGAACAGAAAAAATACCCAAAACACTAACTTGCAAAAGACCCTATAGCTTTCTTCCCTGAACCCTGGAAGTTTTTACAACATGTGATAACTTGTTGCAACGCATGAGGTGTTTCACCTTAGGGAACTGGTTGCTGTGGTTGGTGTGCCTGCCCCGTGGCCCCTGGGGGGTTTCCCTGACTCTCCCCCAGCTCACAGAGACAGGCAGGGGCAGCTCAGGCTGCCAGAGGGAGGGGAGACATGGGAGAAAGCTATAAGGTCCTTCCCAAGGGGATGGCTGGTTTTTGTGGTTTCCAGTATTTAACAGCTAAATATTCACATTGTATTAGTATTGCCTTGATAATGAATAACCTGTGCCATTCTTGGGTTTTATGGTATTGTTCTCTTGAGAGCCCAAATATCTTGTTTGCATTATATCTGCATTTGGACAGAAATATGCGCCTTGTGAATACAATGGAGATTCACAATAGCTGTGGTATCTTTTGGGTTTTAGCAAAGGTTTCTTTCATCCTATTGTAGAAGTGAAACAACTGGTCTGAGTCTCAGCTTTTCTGTCTGTGCAATGGAAAAGCTGTGCTTGGCCTGCAGAGCAGAGTGGTGGAAGGGCCCTCCAGTGATGGTTGCAGGAGGACAAGAAACGTTACAGTTTTTCTCCATTACTGTACAAGTAGGCAAGTGATTCATTCTGATACTTTTCATACTTGGAAATGTATCACTGTTACGATTTATTCCCAAGTATAGGGTTAAAGGTGTAATTTGCAAAGAGAGAGACGTTGCATAATTGTATTAGCTGATATTTGTATTAGCCAAAAGATGGGTTGAGATCAGCTTACTCCTTGAGCATAATGAACCACAAATGACTATAAATATCCACGTCCTATCAGCAGCTGTCACATTATTTTAGCAGCTGTCAGGGGGTACAGCTAGAAATCTGTGACTGTCCAAAACCTAAATGGAGTATGAAGTAGTATAAAAAATCATCACCAAATAATTGTAAGCATAGGTTCATACCAGCCTTAAAAAGTAAACAAACAGCATCACTGTAGTAAGCATATAATTATATTTAGAAGTTTCATTTTCTGTGCACTTCTGCCCTCTCAAACCTTTGAATGGAGTCTGATAGCCATGATTTAATTTCTGATGATTTAAACAAATATGCTACAAAAATGCCGCCTTCTCCTCATGCAGCTCTGTCTAAGGCAACACTGACAAATTCCTAACAGCGTTAACTCTCGTGATCCATTGATATGGAAGATTACACACGAAGCAAATTTGCAAAGACCTGACAGAAATGAAAAGCAATTTCAGGTGGAATAGGTGTAATGAGTGTTGTCATGTTTTGTACGTATCTGGATTTTGTCTGAATGCAGTTCTCTTCCACTCCTCGTACACTTTCATCCTACTTAGTTCAAAGTGTTAATCTGTCATCCTCTTCCACCTGGAGTAAATACACACATAGGACATAGGTGCACACCGTAGCCACCCTGAACTGAGACAGAGTGACTGTGAATTGGGGCACTGGTTTACAAAGCCAGAAGACTGAAGAGCAGGACTTTCAGGAGATCCTATCTGGCTTAACTCAGGAGGGGTTTCTCTGGCAAAGGCTCAATATCTGTTTCATTAGGTGAAACTCAGAGCCCGTCTTTCCATGGGGAAGCAGAAGTAGTATCTGCCAGTGGACAGCTTGGAAGTTCCTGATTGTGTCTTTCAAGCAAAGATAGAAATTCCTGCTCCAAATGTCAGAGTTTTGGTACTCCTGCATTTCCAGAAGGTCCACATCCGACCTGGTGGGAGACTGGGGCAAAAGATACATTGTGGCAACTCACCTTCGGGTAGAGCACATCTTGCATGTTCCACTTCTGCAGCCTGTGTAAGAGTGGGCTGATCGGACCCAGACTCAGCCTGGCAGCCCATCCCCGTCCAACTGCTGGTGCGACCTGTGGCAGACGTGGCAACAAAGGCGCATCAGCTGGCCACAAGCAGGTTTCTAACCTGAGAGAAGGACGTCACCCCCACACAGTGCTTATAATTAAATGAACAGTTACTCTGGTGCTTTCACAGCAAACTCAAGAAGGATAGGAAGGCTGGGGCTGAAGAGCACGAGAGATGCATGCAATGTTTCTGGTGAAGGCTGGGACTTTGAGGCTCTCACCCAACAGCCATTAGCTGAGATTCATTAGAAGACCAGAGCCACGTCTCTCCAAAGGTACCCTTCTGTCAGGCTACTCTGCAGTTAGCAGGCTGATTTCCATGGCATTTCTGCATGACTGAAGATAGCTGCAGCAGCGTATCCCAGATGTCCACCTTGTTTTAGTATCAGCAGAGCCTCTTTTAATGCTAGTCCGGGGACATTATTCTCCCAGAAAAACCTGTCAATGTAAATGCACACACTTTATCAATATGAATGTCATCAGCATCTGTTTCAGGAAGGAAGGAGGTGCTTTAGAGCAACTAGAAACTGTACTGCTGGCCACTTTATTTCTTGAACCATTTTCAAAACAGCTGCTACATATTCATCTTACATTTCATTATCTCATCTCAGGACAGGTAATAGATATATTCCCGAGTTCCTGAGGGGACAAAGATCATTATAAAGACATTGTTTAAAACAAACAAACAAACAAACAAACAAAAACCAAACCAAAAAAACAAACAACATACGAAAGAGAAAGAAAAACAGATGTTTTGCATGCTAGTGAGGAAAATTATAGGAAGAGATAATTAGCCCAACTTGAGCAAGCTGGGAAAATAGAGGAAAGCTTTCAGATGTGAGGAACCATCAGAGACAGTAGTGTGCCAGTGACATTTTAATAGATATATTTGCTTCCCCAATAAAATTTATGGCTCAAATACAGTAAACTTAGGCAGCTTTACAACTAGGCTCAAAGCAATTTTAACATACTATGAGCTAGCCCCTAGAGAGACCCTTTCTCCACATCTTTCTCTTGGTTTGATGAATTCAACAAATATTTTCAGATACTGCTTACATTCCTGATAGCCTCTTTCTCTCTTCCCCTCATCTTTTTGTTATTTTTATTAGAATATATTTTTATTTTACAGGGTAAATTGTTCATGTTAATGTGCAGGTTGCAGGGTGTGTGGTCTATCTGAGACACAAGCAAGCTCTCCTACTCTTGCTTGGCAGTTCCCATGGCAGCATCTGTTAGCTCTCCCTTAGTCTAACACCCTTCTAATTTACCTCCACTTGCCTCTTCTATTATCTCCCCTTGCCACCAATTTCCTCTTTCCTAGCATCTGACAAGTTGACTAGCACCTTCATATAGCAACTATCACAGCTCCCCCAGCATCTTTCAGGCCTTACTGACAGCTGAATAATATGGTATCTGTCCTGCTTCAGAACTGTCGTTCTCACATAATAATTTTTCAGAGAATAATTTCTCTGATGCCCTTTGTTTCTTTTTCTTCTGTCACCCAATTCTATGTAGTCAGTTTACAGTTTCTCCAGTATTTACTCCCCAGCAATTCATTCTGACTTTGTAAGTGAAAGCAAGAAGCTGAAGTAAGTTCCACTCAAATGCTGAGCTATGTATTTTGTGGGGGGAGGTGTTCAAGTCTCACGATAGAAAATTATTATCTTGTCTGACTGACAGGTAATACTTAGGGTCCAATTTCTTCAATGCAAACATTTGCATGGCCTAAAAGTAATTTATATAAACATTTGACAGCAGTTGCCTGGAATTTACTATGGCTGAAAACATTCATGTCAGTAAAACTAATTCAGTGAAACACTTGCAAAAAGCCACATTGTTATCACTCTGGAAAGACCAGAAACTTCATAATACTTGTTAATTTTTTTTTGAAGTTTCATTTTCTGCAAGAATAGCAGATTTTGCTCAAAACAAAAGTCCATTTTTAAAAGATATTTTTATCAGGAAAAATATCAAAAATGTGATCTATATCCTAAAAATAAAAATAAAAATAAAAAACAAAAAACCACCACAAAATAAACCACAAAACCTCCCCAACAGAATACAACAAAAGGTATGTATCTCTTTAAATCTCATCATTCTGTGAACCAGGCTTGTAACAGCTTAGTCCAATAAGCTAGAATACTGAAGAAAATGTATTCAAACCAAAACCATGCTTTTAATGATTCTTGGGCTATTTTTGCAACACTTGACAAACCTGTTCCCTTTTTAAAAGTCAGGTATAATGCATCTGATGCTTAAAAATAGATAGACATAAAGCGCAGCATTGTTATATACTTAGTATGGTTCCCAAATGCATTCATGTGCTGCTGTTTTTTGCGGTTCTGGAAGAAAGGGTGATTCCTTGCCTTTCCTTATGTTCTGCCTGCAGTTCCCACTGCCTGTAGTGGCCTTTGTGGAAGCTGTTTCTATCCCACTAGGAAGTTATTGACCTGTATAAAACCATGTGGAGCTGCGAGTGTCCCTGAGAAGCCATGATGCAGCAAAATCAGTAACCATTTCAAGAGATTAAAGATATGCCTGTGCCCAAGCAACTCACCACTTTTATGTGCCAGTGGAGAGCATCTCTCAGTTGTGTTCCAGCACCTGTTCTCCATCCACTCCTGTCACCCATGTGCAGGACACCCAGGAAACAGCAAGTGATGTTGTCTTAGAGAAGGACCACACTGTAGTGCTGGGTTACACAGAACCACAGACCTGCTGAGGAGGGACAGTACCCTCAGAGATCATTTATTCTGCCCCCCTGCTCAGGGCAGGGCCAGTGAGAGCAGGTTACTTTGGGCCATGTCCAGCTGGGTTTTTAATATCTCCGTAGATAGAGACTCCACGGCTTCACTAGGCAACTTATGCCAGGACTTGATCAGCCTCACAGTAATGAGGTGTCTTGTTATGTTCAGTGGAACCTTCTGTGTTTCAGTTTGTGCCTGTTGCCTCTCGTCACTGGGCACCACTGAGGAGGGTATGACTCCATAATCTTTACTCCTCTATAAGTATCACCAGGTACTTATATGTATATATATGCACACACTGCCACCACCATATATAAATACGACCAGGTATTTTTATACATGGAGAAGGTCCCACTGAGTCTTCCTCGGGCTGAACAGTCCCAGCTTTCGCAGGCTCTCCTCATATATGTGCTATAATGTACAGCCACCTACCATTTTACATGCTCAGCTGCATCTCTGGAATAGTCTGGTTTCTAGATGCTTTTTTATACAATGTGGGTACTTCTCTGATTTGCAAATGTACCTGTGTATGTTTTGTATGCCCAAATAATTTTAAAATGTCATTATGTTCTTACTTCTGCATCTACAGCAGATACATACTGGTCAACAAGAAGTAACCTATACTAGCAGGGTCTTCCCATATACCTGAAAAAGTAATGAAAAATTATTCACATTATATTTTGTATATTTGATACAACCTCAGTGGCAAAGCTCTAAAGCAAAATGTGAACCCTCACCCCCCCTATTCCCTGCAAGGATTTCAGAGAGAAAGGGAAGCCTAAAAAAGTACAGAAACCCTATTGATATCTCAAGGGAAAGAGGGGAGATTGGAAAAAGAGACCAGTGAGCAGGCCTGAAATGTGTGAGCGTGGCTGGTGCTGCTTCATTAGGTCTGAGAAGTGTTTCTGTTAAGAGTCATCCCTCAACGTGAAGCAAAGCTTTTAATGGCAACAGAGCCCAGGGACCAGGACCAGCTGCAATGTCTGGCAATAAAGGGACGGGGAGAAGAGCCCCAGCAGTGGGCACAGCAGTACAGGAGTACACAAGGAAGGAGAAGTTGAGGAAGCCCAGGGTGTCCCTGTCACCTGTGGGAAAATGCCTGCTTGACCTGCTTCGTCTGATCTGAAAAGTGAAAGAGGATAAGAGGGCTTCCTGTCTGTTGGGGCAAGCAGGGGCAAAGTATGACTAATGGCACAAGGGCAGAGAGAAGGTTCCTTCACACAGCTGGGATTCCAGCCTAAACCACAGCACCTGATGGTCCCAAATACCCAGCCTAGGGTTGCTCTGAAGCGCACAGCAACAGTTGCTCCACCAGAGGACAGAAGAGTGTAAAAAAGCTATAGATAAACTTAGCTAACTCATGTTGCTCTTAATGTTGACCTTGAAGATGTTTTCTTTTTTATCCTCAGCTAAAATAATGTTGTGAAGGCAACTGATTTATGTTCGAGAATGAGTTAGGAAAAATGAGCACGAGGATGGCTAGGTGTCATTTTCTCATGAAGGATGAGAAGTGGAGGAAGGGAACCAAATGCCCCCATATAATGTGGCCTGTCGTCCTCCCAGCCAAGCCCTGGCAGAAGGACTAGGCAGGCAAAAGATTAGATTTCCTATCTGCAGCTATTGACTTGGTTTAATTTGGGCAGGTTCCTTGGGTATTACAGGACAGAACCACTCCCTGCAGTCAGGGTTGTTCTGACAAAATAATTGTAAATTGTAAAAACCATTAATTGTACAATCCTGTCTAGCTACTTCTTTGGGAGTGTTATTTCACTGCCCTAAGAGGCCATGAACAAATATTTCCTATCAGTTGTGTAACCTGGATAAAGTCCCAAAATTAAAGGTGTGTAAAGGGCGGAGAGGCTCAAAACCGGAGTGAACTCCTTGTCAGCAACACATGAACCTCTGCCTGCCCCAGTGGAATTAAACCTGGGTGAAGGGGAAGCCCCTCTGGCTGAAGCAGGATGGAGGTACGCACGTGCTTAAGCCCGTGGCCAGGCTGTAGGACTCTGCCGTTTCCCTGCCACTGAAGGAGACATTACAGCAGGAGGCTAAGGCCATGCCATAACCACATTTCTGCCATAGCAGAGGCAGCACAGGAACACCTCCAAGCCCAGGCCTTACAACATGGCAGCTACCAGATACATGCAGGCATGGGTGGACTAACTCCCACAAAGGGCGTCCATCTTGGCGATCATCACCCTCATTGTGGTGATTATCATCTGTCAGGGTGATCTATCATCATCACCACAGTGATCATCACGCGCTGGCAGCAAGAATGGGGTGGGGAGGGATGGAGCTGGGGAATTTGGCACCGTGCCATTCCTGGCTAGTTCACACACATGCACGCACACACAGGAACTGCCAGGAAGCCCCCTCTCCTCCCCTCCTTCCTCTCCCGGCCTCCTGCATCCGGCTCCGAGGGCCCAAGACCAGGGGCCTCACTTACTTTTCACTGATGGGAAGGCCCTGGGGGCTCTTCTGGGGAGCAGAAATGTGGTGAGAGGAGGGGCTCACTCCACCTAGCCACAGTGAAGCCCAAGAAATAGCTACACAAAGATTATAAGTAGAAGATCTCATTGGGAAACCCAAGTTTTCTTATTTACAACCATGTAAAAATGGTGAAATTTGGAACACCCTTCAACCTGCCCAGAGCTTGGACAAAGCCATACTGCCCAGTAAAGGGGTAATGCCTGGTGCTGTTGAGGCACTACCAAAGGTAGCACCCTGTTTTACCATACAGAATTGTCACACTCTGCCTCTGAGTTTCAGAGCCATGTGGAAACCTGCAGAATGAACAGGATATCTTTCTTTTTTTTCTTTTTTTTTTTTTTTTTT
>NW_020799091.1:84757051-84787580 GCF_003259725.1 Athene cunicularia | reverse complement strand
TCTAGGTTGGAAAAGACCTTGAAGATCATCCAGTCCAACCATTAACCTCACACTGACAGTTCCCAACTACACCAGATCCCTCAGTGCTATGTTGACCCAACTCTTAAACACCCCCAGGGATGGGGACTCCACCACCTCCCTGGGCAGCCCATTCCAACGCCTAACAACCCGTTCTGTAAAGAAATGCTTCCTAATATCCAGTCTAAACCTTCCCTGGTGCAACTTGAGGCCATTACCTCTTGTCTTATTACTTGTTACTTGGTTAAAGAGACTCATCCCCAGCTCTCTGCAGCCTCCTTTCAGGTAGCTGTAGAGGGCGATGAGGTCTCCCCTCAGCCTCCTCCAGACTAAACACCCCCAGTTCCCTCAGCCGCTCCCCATATGACCTGTGCTCCAGAGCCTTCACCAGCTTCGTTGCCCTTCTCTGGACACGCTCGAGTCATTCAATGTCCTTTTTGGAGTGAGGGGCCCAAAACTGAACACAGCAATCGACGGGCGGCCTCACCAGTGCCGAGTACAGGGGTCAGATCCCTTCCCTGTCCCTGCTGGCCACGCTATTGCTGACACAAGCCAGGATGCCATTGGCCTTCTTGGTCACCTGGGCACACTGCTGGCTCATGTTTAGCTGGTTGTCAGTCAACACTCCCAGGTCCCTCTCTGACTGGCAGCTTTACCAAAACCCTGTTCAAACCCCATCTCTGCAGCCAGGAGCATCACGCACTGACAGCCTCCTCTGTGTTGGTGGAAGAAAAGCTGTGCCACCCTGAACTGTGCCATGATTTGGTCACTGTCGTGGTTTGAGTCCAGAGGGCAACTGAACTCCATGTAGCCACCACTTCCCCTTCAGAGCTGGGAAGGAGAAAAATTAATCAAATGGCTCAGAAATGGAGATAAGAATAGGGAGGGTCCACAGACAAAAGACAGGCTCATTAGGGGAAGAAAAAGAATATAACTTCAATTCAAAACACTAACAACAGCACCATTTAACAGATAGAATGGGACAGTGAGAAGCCTTAATATGTCTTAAAAACACCTCCCCCCACCCCTTCTTTCTTCCCGGGCTCATTTTTGTGCCCAATACCTTCACCTCCTCCCCCATCAGTGCAGGGGATGGGGGGTGCAGTCAGTCCACCACTTCTTCCTCCAAGCTGGGGCTAGAAGCATTTTTCTGCATTCTTCCCCCTGCTCCATATGTGGTCACTCTCATGGGAGACAGTCCTCCACAAATTCTCTCTGGTCTGAGTCCTTCCTATGGGATGTATTCTTCTCCAGATGCTCCAGCGTGGGTCCCCCCAACATGTTGCAGTCCTTCCAGCACCAAACTACAACAGCGGGGGCTTATTCTTCCAGCAGAGTCGCAACCTCCTTCGGGCACAGCTGCCTGCTCTGGTGTGGAGCCCTCCACAGGCCTCAGGCAAATCTCTGCTCCTCTGGTGACCTCCATTGGTGTGTGTGGGGCGGCTCTGTCATCTCGCCATGGGCTGCAAGGGAGTCTCTGCTCCAGTGCAGCTCACCCACTTCTTCTTTCTTCCACTTACCTTGGTGTTCACATAGGTGTTCTCCTCAAGAAGGTTCCCCTTCTTAAATATGATATTGCAGAGGTGCAGCCACCATCACTACTTGGCACAACCTTGGCCAGAGGCGGGACCAGCTTGGATCCAGGGGAGCTTTGAGAAGCTTCTCACAGGGGACCACTGCTCTAGCCCCCTCCCCTGAAACCAAACCGTGCTGTACAAAGCCAGCACAGTCAGTCAGCGGACTGTTAACTTGATCTTGGCCAAGCCAACTGGAAAGCAAAAGAAAACCTGTGATTTCTGTCCCTTGAACAGGGCAGCCCTAGAGGGAACAGGACTCCTACAGGTTCCTACTGCTGGTCCCACTAATGGGATCACCGATTTAAGGCTCACAAGCCTCTTAGTGCTAATGAGCTAAGCACCAGCAGGTCTGATGAGGCTTTGGATACAAGAATTCACTTAATCCTGTGATGGGAAAGAAACAGCCGCCTGCAGGGAAGCGAGGTGCTTGGCTGGGGGGTGCTGGCACAGGGCACATCACGTGTCTCAGGGGTTGAAATGGTGTCTTCAGCACCGCAGGGGTGATCTTGCAGCCCAGGAATGGCTCTGCGCATCCAAATCATACAAAACACACCGAGATGTCTAAAGGAGGGACATGGTGCCCTCAGCATTGAGCTCTTCCTCTACAGGTCCTCTTCTAGCAATCCAGCCTGCTGGTTAATGTAGACAGAGCCTTTGGGTCTAGTTAGTTGTATGTTATTTTCCATTTCCGTTACAGCTTGTTGTATTTCTTCCAAAACATAAACAAATAGAAATGGGAAAAAAAGCTATTTTTATGCACTTGAAGCTCAACTCTTAAGAAGTTCCTCTGTAATCTGGATTGCTTTCGACTTTCAAAGTCAAGATCAAGTTAGTTTAGTTTTCTTTTAAATAAGACCTGTGACACACTGACCAGACATCACTGGCCAAGTATTTTTACCTCTCAAGCACCGATGTATTTCACGGGTGGGTGTATATTCTGGGGAACATCTCTTACCTTCTCCCACTTGTGTTTATTTGAACACAGATGGTAAATCAAGTCCTTCTCCTCCTTGAGAAGCCAGGGATGGTCCTTCAAGTACAGGGGGTTTCTCTTTGCTGGGAACAGGTCTTCTGCACCAGGAAATGTGACACAGCTGGTGCCTAACTGCAGGTGACCCCTTCCCAGCCTCTTTGTCTCCCTGCAGCAGGAAGGAATTATCTTTGTAGCCACTTCTTTCTGTAACTGACCAGGTGAATACTTGGGTTGCATTTGGTTGTCTGCAGCTCATTTCAAAAGCTCTCAACTACAAAAAGGGGTATATAGTAAGAAAAGCAGCAGTTGCTGCTGAGCCACTCTTGCTAGGCAAGCAGCTGTCCCTCCCTCCAGACAGAGCCAGAGGAGGCGAGGGGGTTAGCTCTTTCCTCATGCAGTCCCCAGGAGGCCACATGACCTCCCCACCACAAGTGATTTGGACTCCCAGGAAGGCAGCCAAACAGGGATCCTGCTTGCCAGAACATTACGGGGCAGGTTTTGGTCCAGGTAAGAGCCACCTGGCCTCAGCGATACAGCTCCACCGTCCCTCCTGCTGTGGGCAGGAGCTGATCCTACTCACCTTTGGTGGTTCTCTTTAGGCTTGCATGGAAAGCCGGTCACAGGGCACTTGGAGAGAGGCTGTTTGCCTCTCTGCAGTGGCCAGCTTCTCCTGATGCTTCCCCAGGCTCAGAGATGCATGTGTGAAGCATCTGAATTTGTGGTGACAGCCCCAAGCCCTAGAACTGCTCTAGAAAGAGGAGGGATGAGGCTCTCCTTGCTCTGCAACTACTATGAGGCCATATCGCCACCCCATCTTGCTGGTGTCTTTTTGCAAGGTATGTGTTGTACTACTGAAAGGTCTGTGGTATGGCAATATAGGGTTGTGTTTGTTGGGTTTTTTTATTTCCTGCATCCATGTTAGGTTTATTGTGATACTGGTCAACTGTCCAGTGAGGTGACAGCTTTGGGTACTGCTGCAAAGGAGCTCAGTAGGTCTAGTCAAGTGTCAGCATTGCTCCAACTGCTCACAGAGGATTCACACTGCTCCTTGGCAGAAGATTCCCAGCAAAACTGCTGATCAAAAGCCTGACAAGTAAGGAAACTGAAGTATGGAAACTGAAGTACTCTTTTAGTAGGTCCATGATAACCAGGCAAAATGGTATGAATGAGACCATAATTACATTAAAAAATACAGAAACTATATATTAATTTTCTGAGTTTCAATTACTTCCTTACTCTTAGCGTTCCCTGTTTCTGCCAGTCATTTGACCTGCTGTAACATCCCAGCTCTCATACCTGTGCTTGTTACTTATGATTAACCCTTTCAAATGGATACAGTCCTGGCATTCCTTGTTTTCCTGGGCTGTGTCAGACAAAACATGTCCCAGTCTTCTTAAAACTAACTTTACAGAATCAGCCTTAACAAACCTCTCGATTCATGTCAGTGCAAGAGAAAAATCATGTCTGTACTATTTCCTTTTCTGCATGTCACAAAAGTGTCTTTTCATCCACATTTGCTTCGAAGGACTCATCCATTGGTGCAAGTAGGAAACATCCCTGGAGGATGTCACTACCCCTCCATGGGCTCCAAGCACTGTGGGAGGTGCTCTGGGCACCCCACCAGCAGGTGCAGGTCTCCCCTGTGTAGCGCCTAGCGATCCCAAGATGATCACAGGTGACTTTTGGTGCCTAGATGTGAGCACCTGAACTAAGAAGTCTAAATAGGACAAGGCAGGACTTTCAGACCCATGCCACTGTACTCATAGGTTGTCCTCCAAGCTTCTAGCCAACCTACTAGACTTTGGTTTAAAAAAATCTCAGACTGAGCACTTGTGTGGCTTTCTGTTTCCTAAGGCATGAATGTCTCTGCGGTCTCCATTGGAAATGCCCTCATCAGGGCTGATGCTCTCTGGTGACCTATTTTGGGCTTTGATTATGGAGTGTAAGTTTTTCAGTCAGAAACCTGATTTTAAGCACTTGGCTCTTCAGAATAGACTCCAGGATGCTCAGGCAGGCAGCTCAGCACCTGGCTGGTGTGGGGGCACTGGTGTCTCAGGGTGGCAGGATGGACAGCCATCCCCCAGCCAGGAGGCAAGTGGAGCCAGCCACCACAATGGGAGTCACCTGTCCTGAAGCTCATGACACCCCACCCTTGGCTCCCGGGGGAGCTGCCTGAAGTCAGCTGCGATCAACAGTTAAACCACAGCAGGAAATAAGCTGAGAGATCAGGGGTGAGCAGGCGTGGTGGTACTTGGGCCATGGGTGTGGGGGCTGCATTTTCACACCAGGGACAGCTCAGCATAAGGCGCTGCACTACCAAGGTGTTGCATGAGCTTGTTCATCAAAGGCAGGGTGTATATATGTGCCCTATATCTTTAACATAGGACGCATTCATTGTGTTTATCACTTTTCCTGTTCCCTTCAGGTTCTTTACTTGGTCATAATGGCAGCAATTCTTTAAACCAATACTTTGCCTGGGCTCATGCTGAGATGACCCGCTAAGTTTTGTCTTCAGTAGAATGGTAGTATTTTTCCAGATTTGTGGTGTTTCTGTGGGATTCTGGTAAATATTACAAAAGACTTTATGCTACATGGCCTCTGAACCACCTACGCCTGGCAGTTTTTAAACTGCTCATGGCCTGTAGAAATTAATAGCATTCTTGATTGCCACAGGTCCAGAAAAAAACATCCCCAGCTTCGTTTGATATTTCTGCTATTTTTAGAAAAGAAAACCAAAAATCAAAATGCTTGCCTTTTCTGCATTAGCATTTCAAGGAAACCTAAAACACCCAACCCTCCCTTCAAACATCTCTACCTAGGGAAAGGTTTTTGGCATGCCTGCCTTTTATGTGTATCAACAACTACTTTGCTCCTGACCCCTCTGTCCACCTGCTTACTGGTTCCAGTCAGCCACTCCTTGGTCAGTTTTCTACCTGTCATAATTTTTAACATATTAATTGTGTTTCCTATTAACAATATCTGTATTATTTAATTTTAATTACTGCCCTGAATAAGCCAGCAAACCACAGTGAGTTGTTAGCTGGTTGCTTCTTTTCTTAATTAGTGACACAGCCTTTTGGCTCACAAACAAGGCTGTCCAGGAACTCTTAGGTTGGCACCCCGGCTCTGGGTGCCTTTCCTGCTGTGTCCCGTCACCTGTGGAGGCTGCAGGCACCCGGGCAAGCCAGGGAGCCTTCAACAGCGCCTGGCAGTTAAGTAGCGAGGCTTTCACAGCTAAGGAAATCCAAGAGGAAGGTAGGGTTAGATCCAATGGGATGGTGGGATTTGCTAGTCTGTATGTGCTAGAACTGGTAACTGCTCCTGGCTCTTCCTCACAGCACCCAGAAATGGGTGTATTTGTTCTCCAGTGCCCTGCCTGTCTCTGGTACTCAACGTACAGTGTCATGATGAGCAGTGGATGAACGTCAGGTAGATGGAGAAAATAAGAAAACAAATCAAGTCACAAGCAGATTGCTGGCACCTCGGCGCAACAGCTTCTTACTGTGAAAAGTTGCCCAATGCCAGTCTGGCTGCAGGACGAACCAACATGAGGAGTGAGTCAGCATTTCCTAAAGGTATCCAGTGAGAGTAAACTAATTGGACTGACGAGACCTGGGGCAGCAGACACACCACCTCCACGTTCCACCTCCTCCCTTCTCAGGCTGGTACAGATGGCAGCGACACCCAACAGCACTTTTGCCATCAGGTTACTGGGGGCAAGGGGTTGCCAGCGGGTCACACATGCCACTCAAGCAGGATGGCCTGTGCCGGGTGAGCTATTAGCAAAATTAATTATTCCCACATGTGCAGTTTTAAGGGGACTGAAGCAATCTTAGAGCAAAGGGAGAAACAGCCTTATCCCCACTGCTGGCCGGGGCCAGCCCCACCAGGGAGCAGCGGGTGGAAGAGCTGGGGCAGGTGTCGGGGAGGGGCAGAGCCCCCACCCAGGCCATTGCCCTGCCCGGGTGCTCACCCATCCCGGCAGGAGGGGAAGGGAGCTGGGCTCCCACCAGCCACAAGCGCAACGGTGGCACCTCCGGGGCTTCGTGCCCCAAAAGCAGCAGCATCAGGAAACGTATTTTATAAATTTTGATGAGAGCGGTACACTACCTCATTCGGACTCGAGGTTTGGTGGGGGCTTTCTGGGACAGCGTAGTAGCATTTAGTAGGTAACCACCTTGCTGAAAAACATTAAGGCATTATAAGAAGTTTAACAGATATGAATCCCTTACTATAAAAACAGGCATTAAAATGGATTTCAAAGACGTGCCATCCCTGCCTTTCACAGACTTGCTCATAAAGGTACATTTCAACCGAATGAGGGACTGAATAACCCACACCCCAGTACTACACAACATGAGCTGAAAAATGGAGAGCAGAAAAATAAGTTGAAGAGCACTAGAGATGCAGAGGCCTGTGCCCCTCAGAACAACGCTTGATCTCAGTACTGGCATCAAATAGACTAAACGTTCATTAACAGGAAAATATTTTGAATTTTATTTTTTCACGTTATTATCAAGTACACAATTACAATAATGTCACACATCCCTATATGATTCTATGTATTTTGTTTTTTCTTTTGTCTTTTTTACAAAGTGTACAGAGGGAAGGACGTATACAATATTTAACAGGGTATTTTCTACAGAACAATAATTTATATTATGTCCTTGTAAAAATCTGTACCTTTTTTAAACATTAAACTGAAACATCCATTTTATAGCATTTGCTAAGCAAATTATTTAAGAATTAAAACTAACCTGTAACTAATGTCAGTACATTAACAATAACTATGTCATTTTCTCTTTATACAGACAAATACATTTTACAAAATCCACTTGACCAAACCCTTAATATTTAAAAAAAAAAAGTTTCAACATTGTGCTTTAAAAAAAAAAAAGTGTGTATGATTCCAGGCTACGTAAGAGAAAGAAAAATGTGTAAAATTGTGTTCTTTGTCTTTCAGCTTATTTAAAAAAATAAAGTTCAAAATGGCTAAAATCCTCGGCAATGCTATGGGAATTTATGCAGATTTTGTACACTTCTCAGGTTTCCAGTTAGAACAAGCTTGAACATAAGAGGGGAAAAAACCAAAGTTGCAGGAAAGTAGCGTGCAAGACGCAAATGGAAAAATCTCTACTGGGTTTTACTGCATCTGATTTGGCAATCAGTAGTCAAGAGACAGCTACGGCCATGTAGAAAATCCACTGACTTCACCGGGGATTTCAAGGAAGGCACAGTGCAGCACATCTAGGTATTACACACTACAGGTTCACGGCCCGTTAGTAGCAATATTACACAAGAGCATGTTGGACAAGTCTAGGGGCACCGTCACGCAGGCATCAAAAGAAAAAAAACATTATACAATAAAGGTAGTGACATGGCATTTGACTCTCCTGAACTGCAAACTACACAAAAGTATTCAGGCTTACAGTGAAACTGACGGGCTGAGCAGTAGGAGCAGGGCTCGGCAACAAAACAAAATACAACACCCTTAGTAGACCCACATCCAGAAGGAAACCTTTGTCCCTTTATCACTCCAAACCTGAAATCACCACTAAAATTCCTGTTGGATTTCAATAGGAAGTTTACCTGCCTAGAAGCAAAGAGCCTACACTGGGCCAGGCTCGGACCCCTTTCCATTAGTGAATTGTGGTTTACAAATCTATCCTAATCTCACAGGCAGCCGGGTCCAAATTCTGCAATCCATTGTCAACCACTGGCTTTGGTGGGAATGTGAGCAAGGGGAGTGGGGCTGGGTCCTAAACTCTGGCATGTAATTAAATGGCTTGGGGATTTTGCTCCACAGTTGTTGTTAAGGTACATTTATGCTGCAATTAGCAAATGTCATGGCGCTATTTTATAATAGTCTTCAGGTGGCAAAATTGCATATAATAATTGTAATGTTCTCCCAGCTGTTTACAAACAGATTAGAAGAACTGGGTTAATTCTGGATATTGTACTAATCGATAAACAGCAGCTTAACACATCTGCTAATGGCTCAGGAAAAACATTCAATTTAGAAACAGTTGTTACTATCATAAGTTACTTTTCTTATTAAGCATATCTACATTAAAACATCTCTGCTCCTTATGAATGCATCTGCCTCACTCCATCCCCCTCTGAAGCTCTCACTGTATGTGTCTTGTTTGCAAAATCGAGGCACCTCTTGGTCTTAAATTTTATTCTAAAACAACTCACAATAAAAAAAATGTGACTTGAACCACAAACTGTTCTTTCAAAGAAATACTAATACACATAAAAGCATTGTGTTGAGGTACGATTACCAGCACATACAGACAGTTGTGATCTATTAACTCTGCAAACGAAACAACAGTATTTTATGTTTCCAACATTAAGACAGCTGTAAATTGAAAAAAACCCAACTAATTTGTAACACGCAAAACCTTTAAAAGACAAAGAAGCACAGAACAATAAATGTAGTATTTAAGCACACTTTTAAAATCATCAGATAAAGGTAACAAATGCCCCAAATAATTTTTTAAAAATTCATCTCTCTGAAACCTGAATTAAAACGCAGAATAGATTTCCGCAATAAAGTTAGATGTGTAACTCCTCAAATGGAAAATAGTTAACCTGCTACAAAGTCTGTATAATCAAAACAAGACAATCAAGGTGGGCCCTAGTGACTTTATCTTCAACATCACAATTCCCCATTTTATACACACCTCTGACAATTTCATCAAGAGAAATTCCATATTTTAAAATTCACGACAAAACTGCATTAACATGGACACTGTGAGTATCAACGAGGTCAGTAAGATAAATATACTTAAATAAACTATTACGGTTGAAAAATTCAGTAAGAGACAGGGTTTACTTTATTAAATGCAACTTTATTGTTGCCATCTTTTCTTCATTTATTAAACAAACTGAATAGAATTCAGAACACGCTATTGAACAAAAGGTATAAAAGTCAACTAGAAGCAATAATCCTATTTTTATACAGCAACAAATCAAATGCACAGTATGTTTTTTTTTGTTGTTGTTTTTTTTGTGTGTGATCGCAGGTGATTGGCTTTAAAATAAGCTAACTGCCTGAAAGGCAAAATTCCTTTCTAATTCCAGCCGTAAGTCTGTGAAAGAGACTTTAAGGCAGCCCAACATCTTTATGATGCCGCATAATGTGCTGGTTCTTCTCTGAAGGCCTTCGGAAACCTTTCTTGCAGTACTCACAACGGTGAGGGTAGTCTTTTGTATGAATGGAAATAACATGCCGTTTGAAGCCTGAGGCGTCTGTAGTGCTATACTCACAGTACTCACATTGATAAACTTTCCTGCCACTGTGTGTTTTCATGTGTTTTTTCAGCTCGTTTTGTTGCCTAAAGCCCTTTCTACATCTCTTGCACCTGAATGGAAGATCCTTTGTGTGAACTGAGAGTATGTGGCGACTCAGAATGAACGGATCTGCAATCTTAAAGTCACAATGTCTGCATTGGTGCAATTTTTTACCCTTGTGAGCCGCCACGTGTTTTTTCAGTTCCGAAGGCCTGTGAAAGCCTTTATCACACATATCACACTTATGAGGGTAGTCTTTTGTGTGGACTGAAATTATGTGTCGTTTCAGATCACTCGAGTTTGAGCTCTTATGATCACAATGCAAACACTGATGTGTTTTACTTTCTTGATGCATAAGCGTATGCTGCTGTAGCTCTTTGGTATCTGAAAAAGTCTGGAAACAAATATCGCACTTTAATGGCGTTTCCTTACTGTGTTTAGTCTTTACATGAGTTTTCAAGTTAGAAGAGTCGGCAGATCGGTATTCACAATATTGGCACTGGTATGGTTTTTCACCAGTGTGGATTCGCATGTGCTTCTTGAGCTCTGATGGATGGCGAAATCCTTTGCCACACTCCACGCAAATATGAGGAAAGTTCTTGCTGTGGACAGCTAAAAGGTGATGACTCAGTAATCCTTGTTCTGCTGTCTCATAATCGCAGAATTTGCACTTGTGCATTTTATTAACTCCTTTGTCCCTGTGCACCATCTTGTGAGTAAATAAAGTTCCTGCATGAGAGAAGCTTTTCCCACACTCATCGCACTCAATAAGCTTTTCTGTTTTGTTGGTCAGCTTGTGACTCTCCAAGTGGTTATGTAAACTTATTTTTTTATTCGTAGTGTAATCACAGTCTGTACATCTGTATTTCTTCTTAGTAAGAAGGTGCTCCGGGTGGTTTTTCATGTGCCTTTTCAAGAAACCTCTAGATTTAAATTTCTTTCCACAAATCATGCAAGGATAGACTGTCAATGGATGACCATCAGGGCCAATGATTATTGCTGAAAAACAACACAGAACCCTTTGTCAATATTATACAACAATTATACACTTCAATCAATGTTGTAGTTCAACCTTAACAATAAGCTGAATTGTTAAATAAGATCAGACACATATACTTTATCATAAACAAGCCTGTTACTGGGTTAGGTAGAAGAAATTGAGGGAATTACTACTTTCATTCATTTTTATTATCAGGAGAAAGAAAATACTGTTTTTCAGTGGAGATGACCAAAGCATCACCCAGCTGTTCTTCACCTCAAATAATTCTATTTGAAGAATTCTGACTGAGTTCACACATTAAATACACTCAGAAACCAACACTGGTGCAAAGAACAGCAGCCAACTCACTGAACTGAGTACTACATAGTAAGCTTAGCACATGATCTTCTTTGACTTTCCACGAATCTGTAGATAAAGTTTAATCTGGCAGTTTAATCATCTAACGCTGACTACAATTCACATGTCGCCAAACCAACACCTCCTCTTGTGCCATCTGTCACAGTTACAAATCTGAAGAGGTATCAAGCAGGAATCAATGAGAACACATTTCACACACGGACACCTCAGAGCTTTGGAACTTACTTGCACTCATCCATCAACCTCATTTGTTTACTCTGAATTTGTCTAGGCATGCTAAAAAGCTCTCTCTTCCAAAAATGGTTTAGAAGGAGAACTGACTAAGTAGCTGGAAATAGAAAAAGCAAGCTTTAAGATTAAAATTTCCTGGTTTACTGATTCAGTACTCGACAAAACAGAACTCCTACAGCTAAGTCACAATTTGGAAAGAAACTTTTAGTTAGTATCATTTAAGGCAAGGCTACTAAAGAAAACAGTTGTATGCTTTTTCAACTTTATCAGACCAAACAGATCATTCAGTTCATAATACAGTTCAACAGCAGAAACCAAATGCCAAAGCATCACATCTGTTCTTACAGATGGAAGTAAGAACACCAGCATGAACATCAAGGCAATGTATTTCATGATTAAAACAGAAAATGCTGTAGAAGTTACACTAACAAATGTAATATATAATGTTCAGAATTTTTCAGTTCCTATTGAGCTGATATAATGAAATGTATTGTTCTATATATTTTCAATAAAGACAAAAAGGGTTTTTAGAAAGCACTATTACAAAACACTGTTTAGCTAATATTGCCTTTAAAAAAGTTACATTAAACATTAAAATTGGTGTGGGAAGTTAAATATATAGGTTTTTAACCTTTTACTACGATACTGATTTTTTCCTACATCAGAGATGGTTTTCTTTAAAACCACCCCCCAAAATCCAAACCAACAATGTATTAAAAAACTTTACAACAAAATACACACTTATTTATGATGTAAAAGTGTTGCAAATTAAATGATTCCCCAAATAATCACTGTTTTTTACAAGACATTGCACATGCTATCAGCAAAGTACATTGTTTATGGATAAGTGCTTAGAGGAATGAGAGTATAGGCAGCCAGCACATACTCACCTGTTTGATACTGCCTGGACTCAGGTCTCCTTTTTTTCTTTGGTTTTTGCTTAGCCAGTCTCCCAAGTCCAGCTGACTCATCTATGTGCAAAAGAGCACTTGCAGTGCCATTCCGACTTTCAATGCCATCATTATTATTACCTAACAACATAAATTAAAAAGTTACCTACCATCATCACTCTACAGATTATCGGAGTAACAAACTCTACAATGATAATAAAAGAAATTATAAACTATTATCTGGACATTTAATCAAGCTATAATGATGTACAGGATGAGCTGGAAAACATCTCTGTACGCAACTTCTGAATTACGTTTGGTATTATGAACCTGGAAGCAATGGTTTTATTAATCTAATTTTACATGAGTACACAATTTACAGGAATTTATTTCATAAGAGTCCTCCTTCAAATACAGTATTTTTTGCATTTTTTTGGTTGCTAATTATGCCCAAAATGTTTAACAGCAGTAAACAACGGTATGTCACAATATTTATTGTGCCAAATTTACTTCTCAGTCCTGAAACACATACATGTGTGAGCTCCCATTCACTTCTGGACATCTGAATTCACCTGACTGAAGTTTCTCACATGTCAAGTTTCAGAACTGGAACTGCGATTAAACAATTGTTCTGAACAGCCCATAAATTTGCACGCAAAGTACACTACTTACTATTTGCACGCCTGATGCTTTAACACTTATAAATTCTTTCTACTGGGAACAAAGAGCATGCTCAGTATTGTATAATAGAAAGAGGGAAACAATCTTTGCCTCACAGAACTTCATGTTTAACACACAAATGGTATCACTGGATGTAAAACAAACATGAAAATTACAAGCAAATATATCTATATATTTGGGAAGGTATTTATTGGCAATCAGTTTAATATTGGTGATATAAGGGCATAAACAAATTTTAATAACAAGTTTTATGGTTTTTACTTGAATCAAGAGAAAGCAACAGTTCCTAGTGAAAGCAAGGCACAAAAATAAGACAGGAAGATTGAAGTGGAAGAAAGTGAAAGATGCTCAATAGCTGTTCCCATTGTAGAGTGCTAAGAATATTCATGATTAATGTAAGAAGACTCAGAGCCAGGAACAGGCACGTGCAGAGCCTGAAGATTCTCATCTATCCGCTAGCTCAAGCTTGGCACAGCAAACATGGCAAGTGATAACATTGAAAACAGAAACCCATTTCACATCTTACACGTCAAAAGTACAGTTTGCAACAGGTGCATGAAGAGTCCTTCTAGACTATAACATGAAACAGGCCCCAAATATTTTGTAAGACTAGAATAGAAGTGCAAGAACTTGCTGGAATATCAAGCACAGTGGGACTGGGCTTTGCTACAACACAGTGACAAAACAAAATCAACATTTTAAGATGCCATTGTTACCAGTTCTTAAATGCTCTTTAAGTGGAGAAGAGTTCTGATAAGCGCAGATGACAAACCTCTGCCATTTTCATCCTTTATTATTTCTTCCCTTCCCTGCCACCTCTCACCTTGCATGCTAGGTTGCTCACTGCTGACAATGCAATCACTCCACTGCTTCCCACATTCTTAAATTCTCCTTTCAATTCCATCTCTCTGTTCTTAATACACCCTGCTCAATTTTCTCCTCCTCCAAAATCACTGCGTGTTCAGTCTACAACTGTTGTTTCGACTTCACTTAATTTCGTTTTTAATTCCCACTCAACCTGGCTTCTGTTCTTTCCTCTTCACTAAAACTGTGGTCACTAGTGTATGTCCAAAGATAAGGCTCTGGGTGCACTGCCATCCATCTCCTGAACAACTTTTAACAAGCGCTGCTCCCTGAAATCTTGCCCTCCCTTGACTTTCATCTGTGATTCCAGCCCCTGTCACATACTCAGCGCTCCCCTGCCATTTGTCTGCTGGCACCATCACCACAATCCACATCATGCAGACACATAACCTAAGTTTTGTCCTCTACTATTTTTTCTGCTTTGTTTAGTAAGAGAAAGGGGCAACTCGGAAACATTTCTAAAATGAGATTTTGGTCTAACAGCTTATGTAAGTCTTGGAAATCAGTCTGTGCACCAGATACTAACTGCTCAGATACTAAAGATCAAGAAAAATGGTTCTGTATGCTGGAAACACACTCAAGGTTTCGCTATAACTTTAAGATGTCTCCCTACAACTTCTCTTTCGTTAATCAATTAATTATTTCCATTAGTGAGATCTCATATTTATACATTCCCTCTAGAAAGCACTTAAAGATGGCTAGAGGTCAGTGTTGCTTTTCACTGAATCTTACATATTTCCATCTGCTCCCCACCCCAATATTCAGTTCTGTTCCCAAGCCAGCTCTTACTGTGTCCTAAAACTGTGAAGGACAGATGTACCTGAGATACAATTTTTCAGCTGAAAGCTCATGTACTTCCCTTTCTACATTGTAAAAATATGGAGGAAAATGCCTGTTAAAACAGGAGTAAAAAAGCCTGCCTTACAGCTTCTCTCTTCTCTTTTTAAGGTTCATTATGCCAAGAAACCACTTAAACTAAAATTTTAAAAACAAAGACAAAACCACAAATACTCCACTACCTTGCAAAAAACAATCCCCAACATTTTGTTATGAACAGTCACCAGTAAGAATTCTTTATTACCTACCATAAGCTGCTGCCCATGCTATGGGCATGAAAGTTTTAATTTCAGTGTCATCAATTTGCTGTTCATGCGCCACTGCTGCATCCTCCTCTCCTACAATCACTTCCATATAAACCTCATCAGCTATTTCTGCGACATCTAAGAGAAAAAGAAGTCAAGAAAAAAATTAATAGGAACACTGCACTGCTGAAAGTGAAAATCCCCGTTCCCGAATGAAGGCCACCTACTTACTTAAGTCTTCATCTTCATGCTGAGAATCATTTACAGTCATGTAAACCATTTTCTCCCTTGGAATACGAATACTGCTATTTTGATCAAGTAATCCAACTGCGTGGTCATTCTCTGGCTCGCTCTCCACAATGTCTACTGTGCCCCCTAATTAAGAAGACCAGAGCAAAATATTTTAAATACACTTTGTTCAAGTTCTATGCTAAACAGCAGAAAATTGAAAGTTTGTCACTCTTTAACATTAGACCCACATCTCTTTACAGATGACTTGAGAGAAACCAGTCTTTAATTATGCAAAATTTCAAATGTCAGGTTTGAGTGTTCTAAAATGAGTGTTATTTTACCTAAATCATCTTCTCCAGGATCTGCTTTGAATATGTAGACCTTGATGACTTCTGGACAAATGCCATCCACTTTACAAGAGCCACTTTCTGACTCTGCTTCCATGGTAATTTCAGCAGAACCTTCGTGTTCTATCTTACCGGCATCATCCACTACAAAAACAAGTTATTGCAATTATGCAGCCATATACAGACAGACAGATATGAAAGACTTTATTACTCAAATTTGGAAGCAGTTCATAATTAAAAAGTTGTGATAAAGAACCTACCCACAAGTATTGTTTTCATACCCTTCAAAACTACAAGAAATACAAAAATAAATTCAAGCCGTATCTTCTAGTTAAGGGGGAAGTGCAACAAGTGCTACAGAGATATGACTAGAAGCATGAGCACACCATCAGACAATGCTAATAATAGGGAAGCAGTGATCTGCAGCAAGATGATGGTAGGAAGAAACTGCATGTTAGTACTTACTCTGTGGCATAATTTCACTTATTCTCAGTTTTAATTGCTTTCTCTTTCACAACTAGTAAGATTTTAACTGTTTTTTTTCAAAACCATTATCTGTTGCTCAAACCTGTCTCTAATGGAATTAGTACTGCTGCTGCCAGTCAGACCTGGTTCCTTGCAAAGTGGTGTTATTAATGCTTCTTCAGCTGACTAGAGAGGAAACCTAAATGAAAACCACAGGAAGAAAATCCTCCACTTTTCTCATTCACTCAACAGCTGAGGGATCCAGCACAGTGACAAAACACTGCCCTGACACTATCGCACTGGTGTACTCATTCAACTGATTGTTCATGGCACCCTCACTGAAAGGGACTCAGACTGGATTTTATGCTATAGTAGCCCTATATACTCTCCTTACTATCATCTCCAATTTTGATCTCTTGCTTTCAGAAGTTCAACGACACCACGCTTCAGTTTGAATTGCCGTAACTTGCCTAGGCCTCCCACATAAACATGGCTAACAGCCAGATTTATGAGGAACACATTTCTGATTTTTAAGACTTACTCTACATAGGCACACACACACCACCCCCCTTCTTATTTTACCAAGCATGGGTTTTCAAGAAAAAAATACTAAATATGTATTCACAAAAATCAAATTCAGCATCTTAACACCTTCAGAGACTCTCCCAACTTCAGAAGCCCCAGAAGTTTCTCGAGTCTTGAGATAAATTTAGTAATTCTTAACGTGACAGCACACTTCTGTAATTTTTGACTTTAGTGTTCATAAAATCACTTTTGGAGGCTGACATGGGTCCCTCAGAGCTGTGTATAGCTTCAGTTCATGACAAGACATGAACTTTATACTAAAAGAAGCCTAAGAACTATCTCATGAATGCTGTAGAATTTTTAACTACCACACCTAGCATATATAAAATACTTAATAAAGTATGTTCATTTTACTGGCACTCACTAAACTAGCCTCATAACTAAATCACAGCTTTACTACTCAGTAAGTGCAACTCTTCACTTCAGGATCAACTTAAAAAAAAGGGGGAAAAAAAATCTCAAAATGTTGCTATTATTATTCTTTTCCTGCCATGAAGTCAATAAATTAGCCTTTAAATTAAACTAGCACATGTTCTGTCTCATGTATCAAAACACAACTGTATTTAAATACAATTTCTCATTATTATTCACCCCAAAATATGAGCAACATTAAATTATGAAGCACTAAAATAATTGATCTCTCTCCTCATCAAAAGAGCAGCAAAAAACCCATCAAATACTCTTATGCCAAGTTCATGATCAATGGCCACTATACAGAACATTTCAAGAAGATGTTTAAAAAATTACTTTGTGTCCTGGGACAACATAAAATCTTGTAGCCGAAACCCCAAAGTATTTCAGAACTAAAAACCTTAAGACATTCTTTTGAATCATGCCAGCAACGCAGTTCAGTTATCGAGTAGACTATTTTGGCATATGCATGAAACACCAAACATCACTGGAACTCTGACAAAAAGAAAACTTGCTTTCGTTCCTACACTAGATCTATGTAGCTGTTCTCCTTTAACTTGGCTGTTTCCAGTGTCACGCACGTGTACTTGGAAAACTTTCAAATCAGCGTAGACTGATTTTACACTGCTCAAGCCAAAGGGGAAGTCTGCCACCAAGCTCAACTGATGCTGGAACATAAGAAAGGAAATTATGGCTGAAGCAATCAGAGAGAAAACAAACCTACATGCACCATATGAAACAGGCTGGTGTCTTTTAACCAAAACAGTTTTTTATTTCCATACCGATATGGAAGGATCCACTGATAACATTCACATAACAGAAGAATTATAGATCTCAAAAATATGCTCGATTTACTCTCTGAAATAAGTTCTCCAAGGTTCAAAAAATCTTTTAAACATGATCTTAAAAAAAATCATTACACAATTTAGTTTGTTTATCCCTGATTTACCTCTACATTCAACAGTGTTTTAAAACATGTAACAACTGGTTTTAAACAGCTCTTAACAGTGCCATTACACTGTAGGGAAATTGATCTGTAGGAATATTAGGCCACTTTTCTCATCCAAAAGGAAAAAGTTTCACTCGATAGGTGGTAATACTTGAAAAACTAGTGTCCCTGAAAGGCTTGAAAAGTAATAGTATTTGCAGTAAAGTAGCAAATGGGTAACAGGAAGGTAAGGGGGGGGGGAGCCAGAGAAAAAGATAGGAAAAAAGATAAAAATCAGAAGAGACAAGGTGAAAGAGAATGGGCACCTATCACACAAAGCAACCTTTCCACGGTATTTTTTCCTATGTCTACATAAGCATTTATGTATACTGATGAACTGATATTCTGGCAGCATTTATGAAATTTGATTTCTATATAACACTTGCCCTGTGTTTGTACATTGTCCACATATGTCGGACTCACAGCCAGAGAAAACGATATTCGTAAATACTCGACTGATCAATGTTTGAAGGAACTCTGATGATTGAATTTTTCACTCAAATTCACAGTCCATCAAGGGATCTCACAAGTACCACACATGACTGATCTTCTCTCACACTGTTGCTCTTTGAAATAACAAAAAAACCCCAAACCAGAAGTACTTAGAAGTGTTAGTTAAGCATGTAAGAGACCACTTCCTTTCAAGTAGAGATGCGGGGCAGTTACTAATCACAGGTCACATGCCAGAAGAAAAATTCATTCCAATGCTGTCATACCCTGTGCCTCCATTTAATTAGATAATAATTGAACACTAAAAACTTTAAATGTATAGTTTTTCCTTCCCTCACTAGCTGGTAGCTTTACTTCAGTAAACAAGTGAATTCAGACTAGTGTTCCAAGTTTTAAAAAAAGAAAAATTATTAGAAATAACATTATTTGAAGTAAATTGCAAGAATGAATTCTATGGTTAGTTTACTGACATTCTTCAGAGACTTCACTGATGAGAGCAACCTGCTCTTTGCATTAGCTTGCTATTAGCTGCAAGAAAACAAAAAACCCTATGCACTTTGCACTTCTCCAATGCTGCAAAAATTGCTTCCATATAAAGATAATGCTTGAATTTTTATTAAAAGCACAAACAGATGAGAAAGGTGTCATACAACATGGAAGATGTGGCATATTTAAAGCCTGTCTAGTTATCATTTACAATACAAGGATATCAACAAAAAGGGACCAACAGATTAAAAAAAAGGAATAAAGAGTAAAGCAAAGAAATATATGATGCAGGCAACACTAATAACAGATGGTTTGTTTAATGTGTTCTATCATGATGACAGCATTTGTCTCCTAGAAAATATTGAATCTAATAAAAAATAAAAAGTCATAAACTATAATGCCCAATGAATAATTCTCATACATCTTTTGTTTAACCATGATACATAATTTTCAAAAAAAAGTTGCTTTTAGTTTTTTATATGTAATATTTAATGGATCAGCAGATACAGACTTTTACGTATAGCCTTGCAGTCTTTTACTCCTAACCAGAAAAATGCAAGTATCTGTAACTGTCTTTTATTTTTTTAATGGTTTTCATAAGCTTCTACATTTACTCTTTCCTACCATTTCTCCTATATATGGGATTAATTAGGAAAATAAAAGGGTTGTAACAGATAAAATTCACTTAAGCACTAAGAAACCTTCCATCATTTTCAAGCACACACTGCTCATTGCCAAGTAACACATCAAAACAATTCTTACATTCTAAGAAAAAGTCTGTCTCTACACCAGTTTAACAGATCTTAAAATCTGTCTATGAAACAATTAGATGAGAATTTTGTCAGCCTTTATGTTTCCAAATTACTCTATTCGCTGCTAAAAAAAATGCATATCATGGGATATTTCCCTGCTTACAAAATAAACAAGCCTATTTAACCATTCTTAATGAAAAAGGCTGTTGATAACTATTGTTTTCTCTAAAACAGATTAAAAGCATGCTGTATTCCCCAAACAGACTTTGTTCAGTTATCTGTGATAGAAACATTTCACTTGTACTGCACTTGATAGCTAAGAATTCCTAGAAGTTATTTTTACCATCCAGGTACTTCTTAAGTGGCAAATCAGGTTTCCTAACCTGTGAGAAAATAGAAATCTGTTCTACTTTGATTTTAATGCCATTGCCATTACACATGAGCAATAGTATACCCTATGTGTCTGAAGCTCCCCTCAGGGCAGCATTCTAGCAGAGAACTTCCTGAGCTCCAAACTGGTATCTAACACTCGTCCCTTTCATCCTGCTCCCCCTAGCACACAAACCAGACTAAGATCTGAGGCACCACTCAGCCCAAGGGCACTCTCATCTCCATCACCTCTCACGGTGACCTCCTGAACAGCCTCAGCTGCAACAACTGTTGGTGCCATTCCACTGGGTCAGACAGAAGCGTGGCAGCAAGTTCTACCTCACAGAAAGAAATATGTGATTTCCTGCACCTTTACAAACCTCCAGGGAAAAAAGAGGAAGGTACTTATTCACACTAAAAAACCCAAATAACGGCATTTTGTTTTCTTGACTAGAAGTCTACTGGATGGCCTTAATGAAGGCATGAACTTTACGGCTTTGTTGATCAGATCCATTGCTTTCAACTTAAACATCCAACAAGGATGAGAAAAGATAGGTTTCAACCTTGACCTATGAAAAGATGTAATCATTATTCTGAATACCCTGGGTTGTGACTCCTGTAATGAAAAAGTGTTAATTCAGACACGACAAACAAAAGACATGTCTAACTCAACAGTGAAGTAAGGATATGGATGGACATTTACACAGCCCCTGTATTTGCAACCATCATATAACTTCCTAAAACTGCAGTTTAAACTTTGTGAGGCTACCCTCTAGGCCCCCCATGTCAAAACCTCCTTTGTGTCTCACCATTTTTACTGCAGTTAAATATATCACAGCACAACTTTTTGTCTTATGGAACGAGTTCACGCCGGAGTATGTCTTTGCCAAACTGAATAAAATCAGACAAGCAAAAAATCTTCATTTCTGTCTTATGGCCAGGCATAAGGCATTACTTTCCTTGGCTAGAAAATGCAGAGGGTTTTTTGTTGTTGTTTTGACAAACATCAGCTAATCTCACCATTACTATTTCATTATGGAGAAATGATTTTCCAAGCCTTAAAATTTGCTACTAAATAATTAGTAGCAGTGTGAGCCAGAATACAATTTACCCTTTCCTGACCAAACTCATGAACTGGCTTGTTATGGCATATGTGAAAGAAACTCATTTATCAAACTTCCTTGAACCCTTTCCAAGCTACTAACTAGTAGCAGTTTGCATTCTTTGTTGAATGAATACCTGATTCTGCTCTGCTGTTAAGTGCCCCAAATCCACCATGGACCAAAAATGAAGCTTGAGGGCAAAGCCAAAGTACCAAAGAAAAAAGCTGAATACATCAAAAGGTGATACTATAAGCTGTGCCAAGAAACATTATCTTGGAAATGAATAAAGCAAAGGTGTATCAATGCAAAAGCTAAATTAAATCTAAATGGGAAAAGGAGTATTAAAATACTGAGTTTATTGAAGCAAAGTCACAGAATGAAACCCACAGGGACTGTACTCTTTGAAAAGACAAACCAGTCTGAAACCAAGAAAGAAGGTAGAAACACAACATTTTTAAAACTACACATAGATTAGCAATTTCAAAACAGGTATTTTCAGGATAAACCTAAGAAAATTATCTTATTTTATGAAAATCTACGTAGATTCAGTTAATTAAGAACAAATACGGAAATGCTTAATGAGAGTCACAAGATAAGAAGATAGCAAAAAGATTTTGCCGGTAACTTCCACTGAGTAATATAGACTGAGAAACCTATAGCAGAAAGAACACAAAGTGCCTTGGAAATGACTCGCCAAAAGACAACAGGCAAAAGTATCCTGAAGAACAGAGTCTAGCTCCCAGACCTGTGAAGCAGCTACATTTGGCTACTGTAATGGCAGACAAGATTACATTCCAACATCTGCCCTAGCAGTTCAGGGAGGTTTGCCAAGCTTGAATTTGTAGGTTAGGATGAAAAAAAAATCAAAAACTAGGCTGATGTTACCACCTTTTAAAAACCACCTAACACTAAGGGTAACCAAAGAACCGAGACAGTCAACAGAGCACATAGACTGCCGATGCAAAAAAAAACAACCACCACCCAACACAAAACAAAAAAAACCCTAATTCAAATAATGTTTTCCATACAATGAAGAGACTATTTGGCAAGATAGTCTTTACTTGAGGGAAAAGCACTAGACTCTGACTGACTTCACAACCAGAAGAACTTGTTATGCAGGCTTTAAACACAGTAGGTGGTAATAGGGAACTTCCCTTTAAAATGAACTGTAGAACATACCTCCCATTTTAAACATAAATAGAAAGGATGCATGTTTTGTAGCAAAACAATTGTTTTAAATGGCTTATATAAGGTTCTGAATCTAAACAAAGTACACTACAAGACTATCAAGAGGCATTTAATATTAAATAAAATATGAAACTTCAAAAATACATGACTGAAAATTGAGAGTATACCAGTGCACCTAAACAATTGAATTCCCGTGTTTTCTGCCAGTTACCACCTGTTGATGACTGGTACATCTAAGAAGACCTCCTAGCTGGGTGGGTATTTCAGGAATCATGGCATCTACCAAAACAGTGTGTCCTCATTCAGCCATGGGCAACAGCTGAATAAGACATTTATCTACCCACTCCTCTCACTTGAAATTACAGACACAGTTTGCAAACTGTTCTGTGACAGCAGCCCCAGAGGCCTCACTCTGCTGCTCATGCTGCAGGATGACAACCTGCAGGGAAAGTGTGAGCAGAGACAGGAGCAACAGCATCTTAAAGAGCTACAGTTAGGGATAAGAAACAGGTAAGGATCACCACCAGAGTCTTTACACAGTCAGGCCTCGATTATCCATAGGTAGATTATCCACTTTGTTGCCTAACTATGATGAAGGTGCAGAAACATTTGAGCTGCTTTCATCTGATCCCACTCAGGTTCAGAATCAGGAAGTTACATCTGTATGATACTGTACAGAGTGCATTTATTAGTCTGGATAAATACTATTTTAAAGAACAGCATCCCTGACCTACTTCACCTCAGCATGAGCTTGCAGCTTAATTTCACAATATTTTGTGTTATCTGTATTTTGCATTATCCCATTTCATTGTTTTCCCAGATAATAGAGAATTAACTGTACCTCATATAAACTCAAAACATGGCTGCACAAGGTTACTCAAGGAACTCAAGAGATGATAAATTAAGAAATGCAGTGATCCTAGGTAAGGAGAAGCAACATTAAAATCCATAAGCACAGAATATAAAATTAAAACAATACATTTCAAAAAAGTGTCCAAAGGTGAAAAAAAAAAGTTTTAAAAAAGTAACTGAAGCAGAGCATGAAGTATACCTCATCAATGAAGTCATTTAATGCTAGACAACAGAGAAGTGCCTGAAATGGCAATTAAACAAACCAGTCTAACAAAGCTTTTCTACTTCTGTTAAAAACAAATGTTCAGCAGTGACGCTCTGATGCTCCTAGGTGCTTCAGTGAGTAATCACTATAATAAGTAACATTCTTAAGAGTAAGCTCTAGTTCACACAAATGGACATCTGCAGTAGAAAAAAGCATTGACTACATGCTCTGCTTTTCTCCACCCTCTTAAGTCTTTTGAAATATAATTTAAATGGATTGTGCCACTGTTCCTAAGGGAGATATTCATGGTTGCTCCTCAGCTATGAGCTGCAATAGCTACTCTTTTTGTTAGCAGCATACCACTTCCCTTTGCTTAATCAAGAGAAGAAAACACATCCTAAGAGCAAAAACCATGTTGTTGTCTGTACCTAATTATAAATGGGGTCGAAGGGGTGGGGACTGAGCAAAAAGCAAGACAAGGATAACCAATTGTCATTTGGACTTCCAAAAAATAGGTATTTTTACTTTCCCTTTTCCATTAAATAATTTTTTCTTGTATTCTTAATGTCTTGGCAGTAATCTTAGTAACCTGCATATATATGCATTTTCAAACAGTGTCACATTTATTTTCCTTCAGTTCTTACTAAGTATATGATATTTAGTTTACTGGAATTCTTACTCTTTTGTTCATATGCTAAAAATGCTACAGAAATAATTTATAATTGGACATCCATTTGCCAGCATGTCTCTCCATTAGCTTCACCAGGATTTTTAGCTAGTACATGTTCCTAAAAATACCCCTATTTGAGATCTGCAAGATCTGCATTTCATTAAATAATACAGAATTTCTGGTTTTGGTACTGTCACATAAGACCTCCCTCAGGTACTTCAAGCACCATCTAGGCCTATAACATAAGAATGTGGATGACTTTACCCAGACACTTACAGGAAATCATAAGGTAATCTTCACAGTTGCCCTTTTCATCTTGATGTTCCACAGGGATCCCATTGGCATCGATCACTGCCTCTGATGCACAGTCTGCCACCAAGACTTCCTCAGAAACAACATCTGTTCCCAGAGTAGCACTGACAATATCTGTTTCTTCAACATTATCATGAACTACATGTTCTACATGTCCAACTTCAGGTACATGCATTGACTCACTTGTCAGTACATGTTCTGGTATAGACATTGCTTCTGCTGTAATGTCAGAAGCTAAAACATCATCTGGGACAGTGCAATGGGCCAAAGAAACCTCTTCAGCTACGTCTGTGTCCAACACTTGTTCAGGAATAATGACAGTTTCAGATACATCTGGCTCCTCCATGATGTCTGGACACTGAACATCCTCGATAACAACATCCTCAATGACATCTTGGATTACTACAGAATCTGGATCATCAGGAACAAAATTATGCACAGTTATATCTGAGTCGACTACATCTGAAACAAACACTGTTTCCTGTACTTCCACAACAATCTGATCTCCATCCATATGTGCTGCATCAGCTCCTGAAAAACACAATTAAAATAGCAGTTAAATTGTAAAACTAACTCAGGTGAGGTGGTTAATAAACGAAATTATTTCTATTTTACTTCAACTTTTACACAATGCTGCAATTTAGTCCAGCAGGCATAACAGCCTATGAGCAATTAAGATAGGCAGATATACAGGAAGCTGATAAAGCAAGTCTTCAGTAGATGCTAATATAACAAAGATGAACAACATTTTCTCTCCTGGAAAAGATGACCAATTTTTAGACTCTCCCCCAATATCCAAACAACTATTACTTGACAGAACAGTAGCTCATTCATATTGCTCTGAATAATAAAAACAATCAAAAATCAAAAGTAACTACTCTATACAAAATCATGGATGTAGCACAGCACTTTTAAGCAAAGACAAAATAAATGACAGTAAATTGCATCTAATGCAAACACTCTTATCTACATATTATCTCCTGACAGACCTGTTGGATCAAAAAATGCATTTGGCTCATGTGGCTGCAATTCAAGCCCATCTTCATCCATGGCCTTTAACTCTCATCAGTCACAGTGTCTGTAGAAGGTAAAGAAGAAAGGTTATTTAACGCATATTATGCTGTGAAGGTTGCCTTTACCCGTGTTCTGAAAAGCAGAAATTTTGGATGCATTTAAAAAGTTTACAGATAACAACTCTTTAAGATGGGCCAAATTTACTCGTGTACCTCCAGTTGGGTTCCAGAAATACTACCCTAGAACACCAAGCACCCAGGGTCTGAGTAAGAGCCGTTTCAACACTCCAGGTCCATTTCTCAAAACACCACAGCTCCACAAACACAGAAGCAGCTGATATAGGGATATGAAAATATGATTTCCTTGTAATCTTACAAAGAAAAAAAAAAAAAGGCAAAGCCTAGACAAGTTCACACTCAAGTATTTTTGGATGGTGAGGAATACAGCACTGTCAAATCAATAAAGCTCAATAAGGTAAATTAAAGGTAGACAACTAATAATCTGAAATGCACACTGCTTTTGATGTCCCCTGTGTTCACACTTGGGCAGTCAGGAGGAAATTACTCTTATGTCACTTCAAGAATTGAAATCATCAATGGAAACTGCTTCCAGAACATAGCATTCTATGTTTTCGAACCCTAGATGTGTGAATATTTTAAAAATTCCTGCCCCAAGAAAAAGCACCTATTTGCTTTTGTATTAAAAAAATATCACCAGTTCTCAAAAATTACTAAATGTCATATTCTACCAAACTTCTTTGAATAGAATGTCAACATTTCTTCAATGCATAACAACTTGAGATTTCAATCTTCTTAAGAAAAAAAAACAAACAAGACCACAAAGTTGAAATACTTACTAAAATCTGGAATTGCAATCTAAATTTTGCTGCTTACATATGTGCATCACAATTAGGATCAGGCAAACCCAGTTGTGTAAAATGTGATCTAACATAAACTAGTACTACTCCTTTGCACTTAGACCAAATAGTTTCCTAAGTGCAGAACCAGTAAGAGGCAACAGAATGTTGCTACACACTTCTGCTCATGTTTCTGTACAAGCAGAAGATGCAATTGTCCTTAATCTAAACATTCTTCACAGTGACAGACAGAAATCTCCCCATTAGTGTGATACTTTCAGAAAAGACCTAGAGAAACATTAAGATTCTGCCCAGGGTTCCCGTAAGAATCACAACCTTTCCAAATTATGTCATCTAACATTTATATTAAGCCTTCATTGGGGAAGCTGCTACACAGTGATTTATATATATGCAAAGACAGCTGCACTAACAAATCACTGTGGCGTCCAGTTGGACATAAACCACCTCACAATTATTCTGTCAAGCATTTCTGTCAGAAGCACACACTATTAACAAGAACAGCTCTTCACACCAATGTTTTTCTTCAGAATCAAGAGCAGAAGGAAAGTGTTTCTCAGCCTCAGATACAAGACATAGCTCAACTGATGGCAATCAACTTCTGCCATGCCACAGAAAGAACAGAGTAACAAGGCTTCACACAGCCCTTTAAGCAAGGATTATTCATATCCAAATTGGTTTACTTCCATCTATTCAGTATATACCTAGCCAGTCTATTGCAAATGTCTTTCCTATTTATCTTGTCACCTTTTCTATGTTGTCTTCAATGTGTGCCTGTACCCATATTATGTTCATTACCTCCTCATCCGCTCATTTCATCTCTCCAGCTGGTAACTACAGCACACTCCCATCATTCACACAAAACCCTGCTACTCATCAATTTGTAGCAAAGATTGTATCAGCTGTTTAGAGATTTTTTTTAGAGGAGGCAGGGGGAATTAAGGGTTGTTGGAAACAAATTGCCCCTCTCCTCAGGCAACACTCAGCACTCGCTGTCCAGCTCTCTGGGAAAACTCAAGACCCTGTTTCTACCTGTGCTTTTGAGGGTTGTATCATCATACGTATTAGCCTCTGATCAGCTGGGACCCAACGAGCCTGAAGTGTCAGTTCACCACTAGCTACTGGAAGAACTGGCATTCATTTTCTCCGCTTCATGCTTTCAACACTCACGTGACCATCACTCCACCACAAATTCCTATGTCTCATGATTCATGCATGTACTTTCTCCAGCCCTATCCTCTCCCCTAATTCCTGTCTCTATGAGCAAGGCTCTCCATCATTCTCCTGTCTATCCTTTTCATCCACAAGACCCAGGGGCTGCCACCACTACTTCCCAGCTTCTAGAAGGTGCCTACTGATGCCGTCTCTTCACTGCTACTCTCACTTCTGCCCAGATTCCAGGCAACAGATGCTAAAAGCAACGAGTCTCTGTGGTGTTCACGATGGTGAAGTTTCATAAAGACATCGCCACCAGCAGTGACAGCCCAGCAGACCTCCAACCACACATTCTGTGTAACAGTGTGACCTCTTCTGTACTAGCAAGGTCTTTTCACCTACAGGGGCACAATATGGCGCAAAACAAAGGCTCAGGTTCTACTTAAACTGAAGTTTCCTAGGCACATGGGTTTTCAAGACCAAGTCTTAAAAAGACCACAGATTTATGCTTTGGTACTTGTTCCAAAGAAGAAAAAAACACCAACCCTTTCATTGAATGTATTTCTTCCTAAATATGGTTTCCCATATTGTACTTTTGCACCCAGACCCAACCAAAAAATTAATGTACACAAATTCTTATATCTGGGAAGGACCATAAAGACTTAAGCAGGGCACAGACCCCACCTCCACAGAAATTTGCTGCAGAGAGATGATGCATGCACTTAAAAAGAGGATCTAACAGGTCTAAAATGATAAAGGTGCCTAAATCAAAATCTGCAGTCCAAGCTGGCATCAAGGCATTTGTCCTGGATGGGGGAAAAAAAAAAAAAAACCTAAAAATTTTCTGAAATGAATTCAGAGTTTGAGCATTCCAACCAGCAGATGAAAAAATACTGGGTTTCTTCCTACTTGCCCTTCTGAGCAGCAGGCCAGCACAGGGACCCAAGATTAAGCAACACAAAGGAAGGTATGCCACACGGTTCCGTACCAAATGGCAGCTCCATGATGAAGGCACTCTTCTGCAACACAAGAAATACCAGAGCTTCCTGTTGGGAGCACCACACTGAATACCTTCAAATTACTTGGCAAGCGCCCTAAGCTCTGTGGTACCCATAAGGCTAAGAAGCAATTCCAGCAGTTCATTTTCCTGCAAGATTTCAAGAAGGGCAGAAACTCCTCTCAGTTCTTTCAAAATATTCCAGCCAACACTTACCTCAGGAGCAGGTTCTGGCACCGAAGCAGACAGAATCAATTTTCAGTTCTCGTTTGGGAACCTAAACTCTCAAAGAGAAGAGGTGCCCAGCCATGTTCCTACACTTAGTCCTTCTCAACACCCAAATCCACATGGCTCTTCGTTCCCATCTCAGTAATTCAGGAACTGCTCTTCTGCCACTATGACAGAAAAAGCCTAGGCACCTAAAACCAGGTCTTACACCTCTGAAAAGAACTAAACATCTACATCTTTTACTTAGCTTGGGTCTACACCAGCTTCACATGGACCAAGAATTAGTGCATTTTGTTTGTAAAGTCAACTCTTATAAATTGATTTTTACCTATTTATTCTGAGACTTGGCTGGTTTTGGTTTTATGAAAGTTAAGGCAGTATTTTCAAGTGGGAGGACAGATAAAAGAATATATATATTGATGGAAGAAATGGTATTAAGCTATTAGTAATAAAATAACCTCCCAAAATAAAAATGGGTATTTTCTGTAAATCTGATCGTGAGCACAATCAGTGAAGAGAAGCAACATAGACAGTGCACTAGTCTTGCCACATTACAAATCCCTGACTCAATAGGCCTAGCAAGGTAATCAAGATGAAATAAATAAACGAGCTGTCAAATTTTAAAGAGAGAACTTTAAAAGGAGTTCCTGAGAAGAAAGGGCTTTAATATGCTACAGAAACTGTCAGTTTCTCTGCTTTCACCAAAAAACCCCAAAGAAAATGGAAAAAAAAAAAGAAAAAGCTTCAGAAAAGCTATCCTTATGAAAAAGAAATACATAAGATAGTCATTTGCCTACTCCTAAGGAAAGAACAGTACATCTGTTTATTTGCAATAAGGGCATAAACCAAATACCCACGCATCAAAACTCTGACCCTTCCCAGAAAAATCAAGGCATGAACAGCAAAAATTCCCCACGTTCAAGCCCTGGCCCCTACCTAGGCTGACATGACTTAGTGTAGAACCATAACCAAGTTCCCATCGTGCCTTGCTACATCACATTAAAAATTGCAGCATGCCTTGCATGTCCCAATTGGGTTAGAGCCCCGAGCTACCCGAAGCTTCGCTGTGGTTATGAGACGACTGTGGGCTCAGTCTATACTACTGCTGCAGTGTCACAACTCTCCCTACATGACCCACTTATGGAGAATGCAATGTACACACACACTCTCAATCACACACACATGAAAGGTACAAGAACTGTACTCCTATAGAATCTAATTCTTATCTGGGAAATAACCCCCATTATTATGTGAATAAATGGAAGAATAAAAACGATGTTACAAATGTGACAGTGTAATCATTTAGCTGTTTATTTCTTGATGCATCTCCCTAAGCTTTGGCAGGAGAATTAGTACTGCTGTTTTCACTGTGATTTCGTAAAAAGTCTCCTGTCTTTTCCTCTTTGTTGTGGTTCAGTGGTGTGGGTATTTGCAGAAACTGGTTAAAGAAAAGGGTTTTCTCCACATTTCATAGAGATGTTGTGCATCGGACGACACTAAAGCGAATTCTTAACGAAACCTAAATTAGGGAAATAACCTGTCCCGGGCGACCCTTTGAAACTACTCTCCACTCAGCTGGGGGCCTCTGCAGGAGAGGGAGAGCCAAAGAGGAGAAGCAGCCAACACCAAGAGGGAGTCCCAAGGGAGTCGGGGGGCCCCGTGCCTCCGCACCCGGCTCCTGGCAGGGCGACTGGCCGAAGGAAGCGGAGGGCTACCTCCCACCGCTGTCCAAAATCCCGGCCGGCCGGCAGGAAAGAAGATCGCGGGGCTGGTGCCCCGGGCGCCGCAGCAGGAGGGGGCACGGCTGGCAGCCCTGGCGCGGCCGCACAGGAAGCCGCCACGGGCCGGAAAGCGCCGAGCTCCCCTGCGACTCGCTGG
>NW_020799091.1:84721321-84757001 GCF_003259725.1 Athene cunicularia | reverse complement strand
GGCCCCGCGCTCCCACCGGCGTGTTTAACTCGCGTCTGCGCGCCGGGGGACGGGGGGTGGATTTTTAAGGTGCGGAAACTCCGCGCTGGGGCGGACGCGGGTCCTGGGACGGGGCTGTGTGGCCTCGAGTCACCCCGGCGCGGGGCGCGGTCACAAGCGGGAATTATTGCGAATAACAATAATAACAACAGTGAAGCGGTGGGGCTTGGTGCCGGGGGGCGGCGGCGGGCGCAGCCGGAGCCCCGGGTTTCTACGCGGAAGGAGGCCTTTCCACGCGAGACTTATGTAAGGGGCTGCAGCCGAGCCCGACCCTCGTTGCTCCCCCCGGCAACAGCGGCACCGGTGGGGGGGCTGTCGCCCTTTGTAGACAGTAGAAAATTTGAAATAATGTGGCGTCTAAACCAAAGTACTGGCTAGCAGTGTTTTCTCGTCCTTGTCATGGAAGTTAACCAGATTTTTTTTTTTTTTTTAAAGAAAACAATTGCTGTTGATTCCTGAAAGATGCAGCCTAAAGTTTTCAAGGCATCTGAAATTACATACCACGAGTAACCTCATGAAGATGAGGAGGTACATTGAATTTGGTTGGCATTACTGTGTAATTGTGGGGTCAGGGCTTGAGGAGACTACTTTGTATGCTCTCCTTGCCATTTAAGTAAACTGGAAACAAATTGGCTGTTGCACTTATCGGACGATGCAAATGTAACTTATCAGGCCAAGAACAGCATACAGGGAGTGTTTATGTTGTGAATGAGCCTTTGGGTTCAGCTTTGACTCAGCTTTAATTTTATGTACTAGTCTTTTCTATCTTAACATATAGGCTTAAAAAGTAATTTGGGCAATGCTTGTAGTTTATTTCAGTATAGCGTATGCTAAACATGTACCCTGCACCATGCAAATATTAACCACAATACTGAGAACAGAAGAGGAACTGTAACACTTCAAAAATTAATTCCTTTTATTTAATTCCATGATGGATGTAGTTAAAACTGTTGTAGAATCAGCCCAGACCTGTATTGCAAGACAGGGTCCTAAAATATTTGCCTTAAAAAGAATTGTTGAGCTTTACCATACATGTGATATTAATGTAAAATAGTATTAAGTAAATATGTCAGGACAGAAGAGGCCAAAGGAACAAAAACAGAAAATGATGATGGTAGATTCATAATCAGCAGTAAGGTAGGTCCAATACAGAAAAGTAAAAAATGGTCAGACTATTTGCTGGTTTTGTTTATGAATTGATAAGATCCTTGGTTGGAACGTGTCTCTAATAGCCTGTATTATACAGTGTTTTCGTGGAGGCTAGGCTGTTAAAATGGTTAAGGGGCTGGAGCATCTGATGTACAAGGAAAGGCTGAGAGAGCTGGGACTGCTCAGCCTGGAGAAGGGAAGGCTCATCCATGTGAAGGTTTATCCATGTGTATAAATACTGCATGGGGGAAGTAAAGATGGCAGAGCTAGGCTTTGTAGTGTTGAGTGAAAGGATGAGAGGTTGTTGCGCAAACATGGGAAATTCAATTTAAACATAAGGGGGAGGGGTGTGGGAAAGGCTGTGAATTTGTTCAAACAGTGGAACAAGTTTCCCAGAGAGATTGTGAAGTCTCCATTTTTGGAGATACACAGAACTGGACACCACCTTGAGCAACCTGCTGTAGCTGAACCTGCTCTGAGCAAGAGGGTTGAACTAGATGATCTGCAGAGGTACCTTCCAACTTATACAATTCTACGATTTTTAAGTCAGTGTTTCCAACAGATGTAAGGTGCATAGTAAATTATAATGAAGGGCAGGATATCCTGTAAGGTCTTTGGTTTCCAGGACATTTTAATCAATCTGTCATTCACATAGAGCATGGAAGTCCAGGATACAGGGCACATTACCTTCAAAGATTCGGCATATCCAATTGTTACATCATTGCAGGAGAAGACCTCAGAAAAGCTGTAATGCTATTGAAAGGCAAATGGCTAGATTTTTTGTGAAGACCTGAATTTTAACGTCTTGACTGGTTGGCCATTCACCCTGTCTTCATACAACCATTTCACCTTTATCTCCTTTACTACTCAGGTGCCAGGTACCAGCAGCTTCTGAGTTCTTAAAGAGATGTTTTGTCCTGATGTAGCCATCACCTAAATGTTGTGCCCAGCCAGTATGGTTTCTAATAGGCCATAAACACCCTGGTATGATCAGGAACAGGGTAACTCCCATCAGCGAGCTGCCAGAAAGGAAACCATGTTTACAACTGATATTCACAGCCATTTCTGCTCTCACAGCTAGGAGAGGAGTCCAAGGGCAGAATGTGCTTGAAAACTGCAGATACAATAGGTATGCTTGTACCACTTTGTAACAACATAGGTTAACTTATTAGCACAAATGTTTTTGTAACTTGCACCAATGTAAAAATACATGGTAAACAATAGGATTTCTGACCTTAATTAGTAATTCAATTGGATCAGATTTGATACACCAAAGACAGAATGTAGCTTGTATATAAAAGTTTATAGCTCAGTTGTTCACAGTCCTGTGAGCAGAGCCCTTACCTTCTGACTCTAATTTTACTTGTGATCCAGTGTTTCTTTATATTTTTCCCTAAAGCTTGTTTTAATGTCACTCAGCAGTAGGTACCATGCTGTACCTGACTTTGCCCTCACAAAATAAAATTAAGCTGGTGGCTTTTGCTGAATGTCCTCTTAAAACTGTGCTCATACATAACAGTCATGAAGTTAGTTCTGAAGATACATGCTAGTAATTTCTTACTTAGACACTTAATTAACACATGGGCTATTATGATTTTATGATCAGGTTCCATCTGGGTAATCTTAAAAAGAGTTACTGTGTCCTTCAAGTCATGAAGGATTGGTACAGCTGTAAGTCAGTATGGCTGATAATGTTTGCATCCATCTCACTGATAATTTACATGTGAATAAATTGTAAAAATAAGAGCCATTTTCCATCACAGTTCCTTACTGTTCATCTTGCGTATTATTTAGATCCCTTTCCAGGTATCAGCAAGATGCTTAGCAAACACCAGTGTGCCCATGTAACACTGCCAGATTTCTTAAGCTCTGACTCCTCTGTTGCGAACAGCCCTAGGTTATAAGATGCTAAGTTGAGGGTCATTAGCTTTGTGTTGACTGGTTTGAAGGCCTTTAGGTAAAGATGTGTTTGCTTCTTGATGTACAATGCAATTGAATGAGATTATTTTATCATCCAGGTATGTTCCCGTGTTTCCTTTAAGAGTAGCGATTTTTCAACCTTGACGAACCCATCAACTGGTGATGAGTGGTCATTTTGAGTCGAATTGAGGTTACTTCACTGTACAGCAAACATACTGAGCCTGCTGAAGTGGTCTGTTCATGTTTTTCCTATTCAGCCGCAGTGATGGAGGAAAATTAGAGGCTGGGTAGGAAAGAAAGTTGGGTGAGGGGTGTTCTAATTTCTCTCAGAGTAGTCTGCTTTTAATATATTTTAATGGAAATTCTAGGAATAATTTTTCTTCCAGCTTCTATTTGAAACTTGTCTGTAAGAAGGAATACTCTCATCCAAGGATCTAAAGTCTTCCATAAATTTTTCTGGTTTAGTTGTTGTTCATATTGCACATGCTGCAATATTTACTTGCAATCATTTTCTTAGAAAGGAATGACTAAGGAGGATTAACAAGATGGCTTGTAACTGTGGTAAAAAAGTTTTACTTCATAACTGGAGTAGCTGAGCCTTACTGTAAGGAGGAGTTGGAAAAAACAGCCTGTCATTTTAGCTGGCTGTGAAACTTTGAAACTAACTACACGAGAAACAGGAATTTGGTGCAATTAAATACAAAATCTTGTACATGTGATTCTGAGGCAGTGCTTGTAATACTACTACCCAATAAAAAACTTGTGATGTCCAGGAGAAACAAATTACCTTTACTGGTAACATCTCAGCTATTCATCCAAGCAACCCATGCTAAGTATCAAAGACTACATGCATTTTAAAAAAATTTGGATTTCCAAAGAATCCAAACACCCAAGTGTTTGGTATTCTTGTTTTCATACTGCTTGTATCACCACTAAAACTGCCCCTGACAAGGACTGTAGAGGACAAAGAGCTTTGTAGTGTGATAGCAACAACAGGTTTTAGCAAATGTGTATTACCATCAGTAGATGAAAAGAGGTGATGGAGTGTTTCTGTTTTCCATATGACAAAACCAGCAAAATGTATTTGTAGTTCATGAAGATTAAATAAAGCAGTTTTCAGTCTACAAGCAACTCTGCAAGGTTTAAATTGTGAGCTTTTGCTGGGATAGGTTTGCCAGGTCAGTTCCTTTATTAGAATTAATCTACTTAAGAAGAAAGGAGTGTGGCATAAAGCATGTCAACTAAAGTGGTGTTTTGTGGTACAAGCTACAACTGTACTAGGGGCATTTTTTTATGCATAGTGTATTTAGGACAGTTACACTGAAGAGGAATCCTTGTAAAAATACATCCCAAAGTGGAGAAAGTATGAGGGATAAACAGTCATTCTATTGATACTATTTAATCTGCAGGTTCAGATAACTCTAGAGTCTTAAAAATAAATGTAACAAAGGAAAGGCTGTCAGACCAAAAGTCTGTTAGACCTCATAAGCTGTTTCTGGACAGTAATCTGCAGAAAATGCCTAATGAGATGTACAAGTATAGGGAAAATGTAGAGTGGTACATGCCTCAGAATACACTTCTGCCTGCCTTTGTCAGCAGAGGAGGTGTCTGGTCTATTTACAATAATAAATCTCAAAAATCTTGAGCCATTTCAGAAAGGGTGATACCCGGGCTCGTTCCCATTTGAGCAGGATGAGTCAGGTACTAATAAGCCAACCCATCATGTTAAAGTCAGTCTTGAGCAAAGTAGTAGAAAAAACCCCATGGGATTTCTCTACGAAAAAGGGTGGGAATATAACTGATACCACTAAGTGTGGCTTAAGGAAAGAAGATCTTGGCAAACACTTAGCTTCATTATTTGAATAGGCGAGTAGCTTCAGCACAAAATCAACTGCATAGATGGAGTAGGCTTTGTTAAGGTGCTTCGTACAACACTAAGTCTCAGTTTCAATATTTTATGTTAAATGGCTTAAAAGATGAGGGGCTGACAGATCTGAAGAAATAAGTAACATTACAAAAATAACCAAACAGTTGAATTGTTCGCAGAGATGGAGCCTTAGTTATGGGCCAACACTTTCATTGTGGTCTAGAAATCATCATAGTATTGCCACTGATTTTATTTGTGGCTGTGACAAATTGCTGGAGTGACTGTGTGTGGATGATGAGGAAAAAACAATAATGCAGAGCAATCACAGAGACCGGATTACTCTGTAAATGGAACCACTTAAATTGTGTCTGAATGTGTGCAAATGCAGAATTATGTATCTAGGATTAATGAATACAAATCATGTACCTAGAAGATACTATGGGATGCTGGAAAACAGAGACTTTAGAAAAGATTAAAGGGACATAATCACAAGACACTTTGAAAAGAGTCTAGTATACATGTGGGACAAAAAGAGCTAGTGCTCTTTGGGGATGCTAACAGTGAAGTAGATAGAAATGAGGTGAGTTTTTATCTGCTGAGTTCCCTTTTTTAAATAGACAGAAAACTGGAGAGGCCACAAAGAATCATAAAAGGATTTGGAGGCTTAAAAAGTCTTTAGCTTAGTTTAAGGAACAAAAAAAATAGAGGTACCTCAATTATATAGTGCTTTCCTGGTAATGGGAAGTCACTTTAGACTAGAAAGACATAACTGAAATTAGCTGGAAGTTTAAACAAGATGGATTCAATTTAAAAACTCAGACTTGACTTTCTAAATGGTAAAAGGTGATCAACCACAAGCAAAACATAAGTGACAGCATGGGTTGTCCTCCCTTTGATGCCTTCATCTCAGGATTGGATGGCTTTCTGGTATTTTTGCCTGAGTCAAAGTCCTTTGGTTCACAAAAGAGTGAGTGAAACTTAATGACTTGCACCATAGAGAGATTAATATTAGGCCATCTGTGGCAATTCTGTCTTCCCCTTGAGAAGTGGAAGGAAGTACAGGTATCTAGAAGAATATAATTTCTTGAAATTGTATTATTTGGTATTCTGATGTTTTCTGTTTAAGAATAGTTTAAAATCATTCGTTTTGCTCTGCCAAGACATGCCTCAGCCTAGTTGCTGTGTAGTAGACAGTAAAACTTCTTGTCCCTTACTGTAGTCTCCATAGAGCTGTTCAGAATTTCTGAAGAATTGTACAGACATTAATTTGTGTTTGTAAGTTAAATAATTATCTAATACAAACCTGTGGAGATAATTCTGTAGAGTCCTCTAGTGCCTGTGCTCAGGTGCTTGCACTCAGCCAGCAGTGCCTGTTTCTCGTCTCTCTCCAGTCTCAGATATTACAGGATTGATATTTCTAAATATTGCCAAGCCTTTTGCTGCTGGATGGAGACCCTATTCCTGTTTTTCTTTGTTGTCTGCTTTAGGAAAGGGTCTTTCCATGGCCACCACAAGAGAATATTGCCACTGGGTTGCCATCACCAGCTCTTCATTATCTCCTGGCAACCATTTGGTCCTTCACCAAAAATGTTGCAGGTTAGATGGTCTCAAGGGTTTCCATTCAGGACCTGGAAACATCCAGTGAAGAATGACTTGCAACCCACAGAAGGAAATGTGTCAGAGATTATTTGATCCCAGCCCAAAATGGGTCTTAAAGGGAGGTTCTCTAACTCCTTTCACTTGGGGCAGAAATTCTGGAAAGAAAACAGTTGCTGGAACCTCCCAAAGCTGCTCTGGTTGTTGCTGTTTGCTGTGACAGAGGCATGTGGCCATGCACAAAATCTCAATGGATGAAGCAGAGTCCCTTGAAACTCCTACAGAAAAGTGAAGATGGCTCAAGTCATCTGGAATTACCAGGATGTTTTATGCACATTATGAAGCACTGAATCATACTATGGCCAAGGAGCCAGCATCATCAAATTCAGCAAAATCACAGCATAGGACAGATGCAGTCAGACAAAAAGGACACAGGGTGCTTCAAGGTGTGAAGCGACGTTATGAGGAGTCGAGGCTTGGCATTCCTGCTGGACAAGGGCATGAGAAGTGTATATAATTAATCTATCTTGTGGGTAGGCGATCACAAGCCTGTAAAACTGCCCACGTCTCACTATGCGTATGTGATCCATAGGCACCAAAGGGCAAGTGCTTTATAATCTTGCATTCCTCTCCCAAGGCGCAGTTCAAATGGTTTGACTTGGGCACTAAATTGCTCACAGGCTGCTCACAAGTAGAGGCTTCCCTGTTCTCCAGGTGGCTGCATTAGTTATTTGCCTCATTAAAGACAGGATAAAATCATCACAGAACTCCAGGACAGTCACCTACCATATCACCTAGCTTCAGCAACTAGCAGTTCTCCTGGGTTTGCTGCATGACCTGCTCCCAGCAGGCAGTATCCTCACCACAGAGCTCAAGCACCAGCTGAGGCTGTGGCTTGGCATGCTGCCCATCACCCTCCCCTAGAAGGCAGTGAAAGAGCTCTGCCCCATCCATCTGCACTTTGCCGATCACTGCTGATCTTCAGGATGCTCCCTGAGAGACCTGGGAGAGCTGGCTTGGTGTTGGTGAAAAGCTTCACATAGCTTCTGGGAAACAGCTTGGAAGGCACAACCTGGTCTGGAAAGGTGCCCAGGCTGCCATAGTGCCCTAGTTTCAAGTAGCTTCTGTCCTGGTGTTTGTCAGAACAAATTGGCTGGGCCACTGAGACAGTCACATTACAGCCCATACCAGCATGTGCAGTGCAGAGCCACCAACTCGTTTCAGCCCATGGAGCTTAGGGACAAAAGGGCCATACACACTCAGGGATACTGAGCCACCCTGTGGTATAGCGCAATAATCACCTCTAAGACCAGAGATTCTCTCCTGTTTCATTCAGTGTGGTTGAATTTGACTATGTCTGTCAGTGTCCAAACCTAGGACAAATTTAGACCAAAGTTGTGATGCTCACTGAACTGCCTGTGCATACAGGCAGCCAAAATGCTTGGGAGCCAACAGCTTGAGTGCAAAGGGAGATGAATGAAGCTGTAAAAAATACTTTTTTGATGAGAAAACCAGTTGCAATGTATGAAATAATGAAACAAAGATTGACCTGAACAATCGTGTGTTAGTACACAAAAGTCTTTTGAAGAAATTGCCATTAAAAATGCTTATCAAATAAGTCTTTTAAATAAGATTTCCATGGCATTATAAAACATAATTTTTCCAAGTCCCAACATAGGCATTACTGGGATCTGTGTAATGCTGAAGAATAAGGTATCAGTGGAAAATCTATGAAAGAAACATGGCAATGTGTTTATTTGGAGGAAGTTCATCATGCTAAGGCTGGGATATTTAATAGCAAAGGAGCAGGAAATACACTGAACAGTGAAATGTGATCTGAGAATATCTTATTTGTCAGTGTTGCTTGGGGTCTGAAAAATGGATGCAGATTTAGATAGACCTCCTAATGGTTCCTACTTCTAAAAAAAGAGAAATTAAAAAATGTGTTCAGACATACCAGGCTGATGGCCGACTGACATGCTTTTTATTCACATGTTCTCATCCATCTTAGAGAACTGTGTCCAGTGTAAAGAACCACCCCACCCCACCCCCAGCATGATTGGATACAGAAGAAGAATGCAAAGGCCTTGTGTTTGGTCTGCCTGGGCTGTGCTATGCAAGAAAGTTATAGAGAAAGATGAGAAGAAGGCCTAGATATTTATAGTCTGTTTTGTGGTAGTACACAAAATCAATAGGTTTGAACTGACCTAATAGGTTTAAGTCAGTGAAAATATTGTAAGGCCAATATGAAATCTTGACAGCTGTGTATTTTGGATAACTTCTCTATTTAGAATCATAGAATCACAGAATAGTTTGGGTTGGAAGGGACCTTTAAAGGTATCTACTTCAACGCCCCCCTGCAATGGGCAGGGACATCTTCAACTAGATCAGGTTGCTCAGAGCCCTGTCCAACCTGGCCTTGAATGTTTTCAGGGATGGGACATCTACCATGTCTCTGGGCAACCTGTTCCAGTGTTAAAAAATTTCTTCCTTGTATGTAGTTTGAGTCTGCCCTCTTTTAGTTTAAATCCATTACCCCTCATCCTATCACAACAGGCCCTACTAAAAAGTCTGTCCTCATCTTTCTTATAAGTCCCCTTTAAGTATTGAAAGGCCACAATAAGGATTCCCTGGAGCCTTCTCCTCCAGGCTGAACAACCCCAACTCTCTCAGCCTTTCCTCATTGAAGCGGGTTCTAGCCCTCTGATTATTTTTGTGGCCCTCCTCTGGACCCACTCCAACAGGTCCATGTCATTCCTGTGCTGAGGACCCCAGAGCTGGACACAGCACTCCAGGTGGTGTCTCATGAGAGTAGAGTAGATGGGGAGAATCACTTCCCTCAACCTGCTGGCCACATTTCTTTTGATGCAGCTCAGCATGCGGCTGTTTTTTTGGGCTGTGAGTGCATATTGCTGGCTCATGTCAAGCTTTTCATCCACCAGTACCCCCAAATCCTCAACAGGGCTGCTCTCAATCCCTTCATCCCCCAGCCTGTATTGATAGCAGGGGTTGTCCTGACTAAGGTGCAGGACCTTGCACTTGGCCTTGTTGAACCTCATGAGGTTCACATGGGCCCACCTCCAGAGCTTGTCCAGGTCCCTCTGGATGGCATCCTGTCCCTCAGCTGTGTCAGCCGCACCACTCAGCTTGGTGTCATCAGCATGCTTGCTGAGGGTGCACTTGGTCCCACTGTTTCTGTCACTGATGAACATATTAAACAGTACTGGTCCCAGTATGAACCCCTGAGAGACACCACTTGTCACTGATCTCCATCTAGACATTGAGCCATTGACTACTACCCTCTGGATGTGACCATTCAACCAATTCCTCATCCACTGAACAGTTCACCCATCAAATCCATCTCTCCAATTTAGAGAAGGATGTTGTGGAGGACCATGTCAGAGACCTTACAAAAGTCCCGATAGACAATATCCATAGCTCTTCCCTTGTGTCCTGATGTAGTCACTCCATCATAGAGAGCCACTAGGTTGGTCAGACAGGACTTGCGTTTGGTGAAGTCATGCTGGCTGTCTCAAATCACCTGCCTGTCCTCCATGTGCCTTAGCATAACTTCTAGCAGGATCTGTTCCATGATCTTCCCAGGCACAGAGGTGAGGCGAACAGGTCAGTAGTTTCCAGGGTCCTCTTTTCTACCTTTTTTAAAAACGGGTGAAATGTTTCCCTTTTTCCTGACACCAGGGACTTCACCTGACTGCCATGACTTTTCAAATATCATGAAGAGTGTCTTGACAACTACATCAGCCAAATCCATCAGGTCTCTAGGATGCATCTCATCAGGTCCCATAGGCTTACATATGTTCAGGTTCCTCAGGTGATCACAAACCTGATGTCCCTCTTACAGTGGAACTTTGCTCCCCCAGTCCCTGTCTTGCAGTCCATCCACTCGAGAGGTGTGGGAAGATAGGTTGCCCATGAAGACTGAGGCAAAAAAATTGAGTACCTCAGCCTTTTCCTCATCTGTTGTTACCAGTTTGCCAATCTTGTTCATCAGAGGGCATATGCTTTCTTTGACCATCCTTTTCTGGCTAACATAGCTGTAGAAGCCCTTTTTATTATTCTTTGCATCCCTTGCCAAGTTCAGCTCCCTACACTCTTCCCAGGATACCTGTCCCTGCTTCCACTGCCTGTGCATTTCCTTCTTGCCCTCTAGTTTGACCAGCAAATCTCGACTCAGCCATGCCGGTCTCTTGACTTCCTTTCCCAGTTTCTCACACCTGGGGATCAAGAGCTCTTGCCCTCTATGGAAAGTGTCCTTGAAGATCTGCCAGCTCCTTTCTGCTCCCTTGTCCCTGAGGGCAGTTTGCCAAGGGGTCCTATTGACTAATTCCTTAGAGAACTGGAATTTTACTTTCCTAAAATTCAGGGTCCTGAATTTTTGCCTGACCCACAGCCCTCAGTACTGTAAAATCCACCAGTGCATGACCACAGCAGCCCCGGCAGCCTCCAGTCCTGATTAGCTCCCTTGCCTTGGTGACCAACAGGTCCAGTATCACATGCCCTCTGGTAGGGCTGTTACCTGACTTAAGAACTTGTTATCCTCAATGCATTCCAGGGGTCTCCTGGATTGTCTATAGCTCAGTGGGCTGCTTTTCCAGCTGATATTGAAGTGATTGAGGTCCTCCAGCAGGACAAGAGCCTGCGAGTGTGATGCCTCCTGCAGCTGCAGTAAGAAGGCTGTGTCAGTAGGCTCCCCTTGACTGGGTGACCAACCACAAGACTCCCTTTGTTGCCTTGGTCTCCAATTCTTACCCATTAACTTTCAACGTGCTTGACTGAAAATTCAGACAGCTCTTCACACTTTATCCATTTCTTGATGTAGAGGGCAAGGCCTTCTCCCCTCCTTCCTCACCTGTCCCTTCTGAACAGCCTGTAGCCATCGATAGCCACACTCCAGTCATGGGATTCATCCCACCAAGTTTCAATAATGGCAACTAGGTCATAGCTTTCTAGTAGCATGGTGGCTTCCAGATCCTCCTGTTTTTTGCCCATGCTACGTGCCTTGGTTTAGAGGCACTTCAGCTGGGCTGTCAGCCGTGTCACCTTCTTAGAGGAACACCCCTTAATTCCTTTGAGGTATTTCACTGGTGTTTTCCTGTTGGCTCCTATTACCTCAGGAACCCTTGTCTCGTCTCCATAAGACTTTAAGTGTGCTGCAGTGTAGCCAGCACATCTCAGAGCAACAGGCTGAGGGCCCTCACTAGCACCCCATCCCTCTAACCTTGGCATGTCATCCCACAGCTTGTCATGGAGAAGCCTGATAATATCCCCATCCCACTTCAAGTCTAGTTTAAAGCTTGGTCAGTGAGACCTGCTAGCTTGTGAGCAAAGACCCTCTTCCCCTTTGAGATTTTATATTAGCAATGTGCAGTGTAGTGTCACTTATTTTGAAACTCTCTGACGTTTTGCATTATACAGGTTTTTAGTCGCTCCTAAAACTTTGGCAGCTTTCACAAGTCTGAAATTTTCCATAAGGGGTGTTGGCCCCAGACTGAATATTTTTGGGAAGATTCCAGACACAGTTTTTTCAGCTGCCTGAGATTAAAATGCAGATTATTTGCCCTTATTAAAATTTTTTTAAAAGGTTTGTTTTTAATGTAAATGTTACAGAAAGAAAAAAATTTTGAAAAAATATCTTTCATTTAAACAGCAGGCTGGTCCTTGTGTTGAGCAGGGGTCCCTGGCAATCCTCTGCACAACTGTCAAGTTATTTGGCTGCATTAAAACCTTTTAAATATCTTGCTTTACAAATATTCAATAGACTTCTTAATGCTTAGTTGTTAAAGGTAGGGTTTCACAGGCAATTTTATTTCTAGCACTTCCTTACTCAGTGCTGTGCAAGCTTAAAGGAATTTTTAATTGGGCAGGGAAGTTAATTATTTATTCTACAATTTCAAATAACATCCTCTTAGTTTAAACTCTTACTGTTTTAAGGGGAGAAAGATAAAAAAAAAAAAAGAATAATCCAAGATTTACCCTATCATTCCGTAAGCTCACATTTTATTTGCCTTGTTTGTCCATGAATCAAAGATACCACCTCAAGAGTTGCTGGTGAATACATGTAAAAAAGGTAAAAGGACTAGTAAATATTCAACCCAGTATGTTGCTGGAAGTCAGCACTGACAGATCTTGAAAAAGAAAAAGCTAGAGAAGATTCAAAGAGTTAAAAGTTATTTCTATTTTCTCTTCTTGGCTAATAAAGTTGTAGATGGCCCTGAGGGCTATCTGCTTCAATGACTACATAAGCACTGTATTTTGAAATAGGACTGTGCCAGCCCCTCCCTGTTTCTCTAATAAATAGTTTAACAAGACAGCAGAGCATTACAAAACAAACCATTACATTGAGGGACAAACCCTCTTTTTAGTGAGACTTTAACAGGAACAAAATTTGCTTCTAGAGTAGCAGTAATGCCAGCACTGATTTTTTAGGGTTGCATTTGTTTGTCCTTCCAGCAAAACTCTTCCATAGTTACATTAACTGTGCTCTGTGTGAGCCACAAGGCTACTGTGAAACCCTCAAGTTAGAGATTCTACATAAAACTGAAAATGGAGTTCCTCTGACACAGATAGGAGCAATTTCTTTTCTAATCTTTACATAAAAATACATGTTATACAGGATTGGATCAACGGGTCTCAAGAATGGAGCAAAAAGTAAGAAGCAAAGCACAAATTTAAACCTAAAACTTCTAAAAGTAAAGGGTTCTCTGAAGAAGACCCTCATCTCTCTCTGTCCTCACATGACTTGAGATGTGGAGTCCATGCTCTACTTAAATTGATAGGAGTTTGTGATCTGCTTATAGTGGAGCAGCTTTCCAACAGTCCATAAACTGCCAGGTTGCACTGGTAAGTACCGAAAGTCCACTTTTCTGTGATATTATGCGTCAAAACAGAGAGTTTCCCGTAAAGCTCAAAATCCTTTCAAAGATAAATAGGAGGTTTTAACTGCAAAAATAAATTCCCAGCATGAACACGCAAATTGGTAGAATAGCAACAGCATGAAGTAGCAAGTAATGTAAAGGAAGAATTAGGCCTTCAGGAAAATTAAAGTAATTTAAGATCACAGTTTCCAAAACACTTAAAGCAAAAGCTTTAAGTGCATGATGGTCCCACTGGTATTAAGAGGACAATTTGTGTGCCTAAAGCATACAGGTACATGGTTTGCAGGGCTGTACCAGCGTTTTCTGGCTCGGCATGTTAAACACACATATTGTCAGACAACTAGGCGAGAAGTCAAAACCATATGGAGAATACATGAATGCTCACAATTGCTGTAGAAGAACTAATTACATTCTCACACCTTTTTTTGGTGAAAGGTATGGGTCCACATTAGATTTATAAAGGATTAAGTTGTATACGATTATTGCCAAAGGAATACATGGCAGACAATTTAAAGAAAGAAAAATACTTGTTGCTAAACTTTATGTTAGCAACAGCATTTTGGCTGTAGCTAGGAAAAAGGACAAAAGAAAATGTATTCTACTTCTGTATGACCAGTGCTAGTCACTGAGGTAAGAAAAAGCTTCTTTAATGAAAACTTAACAAAAGCTGTAACTTAATTCTGTATGTGTAGTGGTTAGACCATGTTGCAGATGAAATACTTGGGGATTCATAATAGATTACATAGTCGAATACACGATTAAGAAAAAAAAAAAAAGGAAGAAAAATGAATCAGAGAACTTTAAGGCACATTTGCAGGAGAAAATCCTTTTCAGGCCTTCATTGTAAACTAAATAAACTGAAATAACTAAATATAGAATTGTATAATGTTTGGCAGGGGAAGAGGCTTTCTAAATAACATAATGAATCCTGTCTAGTATGTTAGATTTCTTTACAAATGTCCACAGGCAATAAAGGAGAGATGTTGCTGCAATTCATTTAAATACTTAGGATTGTGGAACATGAAACTTATTTTATGAATCATGTGGTTTTTTTTTTTCAAATGTACTGAAATATTTTAAAAAATTTATCAGGCTTTAGAAAGCAACTGCTTGTACAGAAAGGTTGGTGTTTTATAAATGCATATCCTGCAATTGCTTAATGAAGCCTTCAACACAAATATCAAATATCACAAATATCATACATATTAACATTATTTCTACTAAAATACTTCAACAGCTTTCATCCATGCTTGAGCATGGTGCTCTAGTTCCTTGTATTTTATAGAAGACATTTAAAAAATATGTATTTATTTAAATATTTGATTGAATTCCTTTGACAAGATGCCTGTTGCTTGGCACCAAAGTTCTCTTGCCTATTCCTTCTTTGTTGCACACTGCCCATGCTAGGAGCCTTGTTTGCTTGGATTTTCATGCTTTCAAGGTAAGAAGGGAGGAGAACTTATTCACATATTTGTATCACTCACAGTTTTTGACTGCCACAGCTGAGATATAGCTCACTGAATACCAAAACCTCTCAAAAAAATGTTTATTCTACCTGGGATGTGAAACAAAGCACTTTTACTATGCCACTAAGAAGAACTGGAGACTTACAGAAAATTAGATGTGCACATATAGATGTAGCTTTACAGAAACAAGAGCAGCAACATGAAGCTGCAATACATTCGTAATTTTAGCATCACGGTAGGTGAATATCAGCTATTAAGCCAGCTGTGCTAAAATAATTATGGCAACGAGAGAAGTGATGAATGACACAAGCAGTGTTCAGAGTCTGGGGATTGCAGTAAAAAGGGAACTGCGTCCATCATGCGTGCACAGGCGCCATCGTGTGCTCAGGAGGTGACAGGGTCTGGAAACCAGCGATCTGCGCAACGTTGCCGCCGTTGTTACTGTTACCATTAAGGAAGGGCAGCTGCTTGAAGCGCCCCGGCCTTAGAGCAAGAAGTGTCCCCGAAGGGCAGGGGTGTGCGTAGCCGGGGCACTGTGCTGGAGGACACACTGATGGGAAGTCGGTTCGTGAACGGGACCAGGGCAGAAGTTTAAATCTTTCCTGTGGGCAATACCAAGATGACTCAGCATGGAAAAACAGTAGAAACTCCCTTTTCCAGCAGTGAGCTAGAATAAACTTGTGAAAGTGCTACAATACTAATGCAACAAAACCAATTTTAAAATGCTTTTGGATTTTATATATACTAGAACTAGAAAATCAGCAAAGATGTCAATGGAAAAATGGATGCTTCACCCCTTCAGAACAAAATCTGAGATTTGGCTGGAAATGGCATCTCCCAAATTCATACTGAAGTCTCAGAAAGAATTACTGACACAGCGCCTTAACTTTTTACCATTGCACAAGATACCGACTTATTTGTATTAAAGCAGCATGACGTACCACATGCTGCCTTCTTAAATATTGAAGTAACGCAGCCTGGCACTGCAATGTTTTCAGTCAGCATTGTATCCTTTAACAATGCTTTAGTTCAACTCGAGCCAGTACAAAATACTGTATGATAGGTCAAACCTCCTTCCCTTTTACACTCTTCAAAACCACTCAGTGCCTCAACCAGGAAAACAGGGCGAGACAGAAACAAATGTAATGACTGTTAAACTAGTAGAACCACTAATCACCCTATTTTTTTCCCCCCCAACACATTTTATTTTGACTAGTTTAAAGGAGTTCCCCATAAGACACTGGGAGAACAGTCATCTTTGAAAATTAACCACAAAACTCTTCTCCCGCCCGAATAGCTACCCACTCCACTGTTAGGTATATTTAACTCCTACAACAACAAACTTTATATATCAGTATATAACCACAGGGCTCTGGTGATTATGTAGAGCTTAAACTTTTCCTTTTAGGAACTAGTCCTGTATGTTAGAGCCAAGGCAGTTAAAGAAGCAATATCTTTTTGCCTTTATAGGTATGATTACAAATCAAGTCTTCCTAAAACCTTTTTAAGGTATACAATGCAACAAAATAAAACATCATCCTATATTTTTGTTAAGTGTAAGCCTACCCATCCTTTTGAGACTTTTAATCTTTCTCAGTGTTCTGTAGCTGTTTCTTCAAAGAATGAACCTTAATAAGCATCATGCAAAGTGTAAATTCGTAGCTTTATCTCTTGTCTGCATCACAGAATTACTCTATTTAGTTTCTGCACAGCTATTCACTGATCTTTTTCTAGTAAGTTGGTGTTACTTATATGCAACAGTGTAAGCAACATAAGTATATATGTACCAATGCCTTCAAGAAAACGTCAACACAAAATTAAGATGACTCTCCCCCCATTTTCGAGAAACCAGGGCTTTGAAACCCAGCCTAAGGTGTAAACAGCAGCAGCACCACCACAGCATGAAATGTTCTCTTCATAAAACCCTCCTTGCTATACAACCAACCACAATGCAGATACTCCTCCACACATACTCTCAGCAGTGCCTCTGCTCTTTCATCAGATCACCAGAATAATTCCCAAAAATAATGAAGCGGGGGAAACTGCCAGAAACTGGGGGAAGGAAAACCAGAGATGTTTTAGGTTTATTTCGTCCATCATTCACTTGGATTTTTACTACTTGGAATTGCAGTATTACAGTTATAATATTCTGGCTTGAACTGCATTATCAGTGTGAATTAATAGATCTAGAGAACTGATACATGCACACAGGCTGGGATGTAGTATTAGTTTAATTGAGATAGAGTAAAAAGTCATACATAAAGTTTTAAATTATGTTAGGTATCTGAGAAAACATAATTTTCTACCTGGGGAAAGCAAAATAGAATTTCCCGTATTCCCTGTCACCTGAAACCTTATGGCAGAAACTTCATTTTAAATCCAAGACTCTCTTCTATCTGCATCTCTCATTTCTTAAAAAAAAAAAACCCAACTCCCTCCTGATTCACTGCACATCTGTACAAGCACTAGAGCCAATACAACAGGTATCCAGGAGCAGGATAGGTCTAAGCTTCAACAGCAACTAAAACTTCTGCTCCTTTAAAACAGCTGTATGACCACAGTTGCCATTAATCTGCCCTTTCCCTATTTTAGCAGGTTCATGTTTATGTAGAAGGTGACTGACCTTCATTTTAAAGATTCCAGTAAATACATTTCTCCTACATTTTGCTTTATGGCAAATTTAAGGTAGTGGGTGATTTTCTTGCCTGTTATGCAGTGAGATCTGGATTGAAGAGAACTTAGAACAGGGCACTGGGAAGACACTTCTATGTCTTTTGTCACTGTTAGTAACTCGATGCAAGTCTGTAAGACAATGAGACCTTCTGTACAAGTAAGGATGGGCAGCAAAGGGATCACTTCTACCTTTCATTTTCATTGAGAGAACTGGTGGGAGAAAGAGTAGGAAGGAAAGAGGAATAAACTGAACCAAGCTCTCCTGTGGGCATTTATTCCCCTTTAGTGTAAGTAGAGTTTCCCCCCCGAATTAATTGGAATCACAGTTCTGAACACTGGTCCTCCAAATCCCTGTAGTATCCCGACAGTTGCTGCAAGTCCCATGCCATGAAGTGTGTACATACAGAGGATTAAAATCCACCCATGGTACACAGAGTGACAAGCACTTCAGCATTCTATGCTGATGTGGAAGAGAGATGCGAGTCCTCGCTGGAAATGAGATTCATGTCCCTTGATGTCTGGAATAGGGTGTTTCCACTCTCTTAAAATATGTTTTGCACCATTAATAAGGTTTAATAAGCTCAATTAATAGGGTTTAAATCAGGATGGGAAGCAGAAATATTTAAAAAAAAAAACCAACCCAACAACCTAGAGGGCTATCTTCAATAGAAAAACTTTTGGACAATCTGTAGCCACAAAGGCTCAGATATACAGCACAGTGCTAGAGAGCTACTCAAGGTCAGGGCTTTCATGCCAACCTTGGACAGCAGACACTCTTTCCTTCCCTAGTTTCTATTCAGTTTAAAACTTGACTTCAGCTCCATCAGAAACAATAGGAAACTAGCATCCATGAATAACCTCATTTCCATGCATAAAATCAAGTGAAGCAGCAGTCACCCCCCTGGTATTTACAAAAAACTAAAGAACTACTTGCAGTTTTGTCTACCTCTGCTTCCTTAAAATCAAATTTCTTACACTTAAACTAGGTAACTGACCTGAAGTGAGTGGTTTGCAGGGCAGTACAGTATTTGTGATATGGATAAACATAACGGAGAACTCAGGATCTTAAGTAGCTTGTTTAATTTGTGGTAACCAGCAAAAACACCTTGGAAAGACAGCTAGTGTCTCTTACTAGTTTTAATACAGAACCAACCACAGGGTGATAAGAACAAAACCAAATCTGGTAGTAGTTCATTTAACTTAGACTGGTCCAGTAGGTTTCTTAGATACCAGAAGTATTTTGAAAAATATTTACTGAGGTGATACACCTCCCTCCCCATAGTGAAGAAGTACGACTATACTAGCACCCTCCTAAAACCAGTTACCAAGTTCTGACAAATTATTGGAAGGGATTCAGTTCCCTAAGTGTGGGTACTGGTGCCATTTCAGATGCCCAGCTCTACCCAGCTACCACTCCAGAATGTGGCACATGCAGCTGCCAATTCCACATGCGTGCCCCTGGCTAGTCAACCCATTTGAAATGCAACTGCACACCTACATTCAGGTAGTGAAATTTGACCTATGGAGTAAAAAAGAAAAGAAAATCACTCTCAAACACATCCTTGGTGAACTGAGAGAACTTACAAGTCATATTACTACCTTCATCCTGGCCAAGAAAAATCTAAGTAATTTTTCAACTTCCTTAGCTTTACATGGTCCCTTTCTCTAGTCATTCACCTAAATCTTGGTATCACAATTCAGTGAATGCAGAGTGGGTGGGTACAGACACATCAGCACATAATGTATTTACACTTAACGCTGTTCACACTTGGCTCTCTGATGCTGCAGTCATGTGCTTCATATGTTTATCAAAGCCTAAAAATGTTCCTGTTATTCTTCACTCATGGCAGCAGTCAAAGCTTTCCAGTTAGAGGAAACGTAACAGTTTGGTGTCAAAAGAGAACTTTGCACTTTACACCTTCCTCCCACTGCCACAGCGTGACAGGATATGTAACACACTGTTTATGTCATATGTAAATCATAGCTGACACCTCACACTACCTATACATGCTCCCAACCTCCCTTCTTTTGGGAAGGATCAGGAACAGACTGTGGGCCAGACATGCTATTCTGTAACAACCACCCAACTCTTAGGCAACAACACAGCATATGTGCACCAATAATGAACCCAAGTCCATCATCAGAAGGAAGTGGAGAACAGTTTAGAATGTAAGAAATTGCCTTGGGAGACAGTTGCAGCTGCTAAAAAAAACCCAGCCCAGGCTGGGAACAACTGTGAAAGCAGACTGATGCAAGAATGGGCCAGAAGCAAAATCCACTACCCTGGCACTTCATTGCCTATATTCTCTCTCTAGCTTCCACCAGTTCCTGTGCACACCATCAGAAAAACAAAATATTAAACACTTCAGGGACAACAAGATACTTTCATAAAGCATTTCTTAGGGTTACTGATAATACAGACCTACCTAATAAATCTGCTATCAACTACAGCAGTAACACATTTTAGGTGAATAAAATAATGACCTATGGCCATTTAGCTGGAAGGAGGCAAGGCTGGCTACTAATCCTACCACTAGGACAATACTAGTACCTTCCATTTATTACCTACCCAGGTGAAGGAGTACATGAAGTGTTTTGAACAGATTATGGCAATTTTTAAAATTGTAGATCAAGAGATTAAGGACAAATATCCAAAATATCCGGATGTCTAAAAATGCCTGTGGGTGCTTAACCAGTTCCTCAGAAACATTTCAGCATTTCTGTATCATTAGACCCACAGATTCAGCACATTTACAAAGAACTCCTTGGACTAGATCTCATCCCGGTGGTGGACTGTCATCCTCGTGCTCTGTGGTAGCTTACTTTCTTATGCTCAGTCTCACACTCCCAAACTAGGTAAAATGTAAGTTCCTAGAATTCAGTCACAGAAATGAGCCTCCAAAGCATGGAAGATACAGTCTTTGAAAGAGACGCATTTAAGATTGTATATTGGTTAAGTGCTAGGAGAATCAGGAAGAACTATAGCTGACTCTCTTTTAAAAAGGAGAAGCACTGTACAAAAATTAATGTATTTACTCTCAACACCATCCGAGGTAGAAGTACTTTACAAATGGAGAAATTTAGTACAGGAATGTAGGTGGAATAAGAAACACAAAATACAATGCAAAATCAGGAACAAAACTCAAGCTGCTTCATCAAAATCCACTTTGATGAGTGAAATGGTATTTACCTTTAGAATGCCCTTGAAGATACTAAATACAACTGAAACCAGGCTTTCAAAATGAACACAGTACTTTGTATAAAAATATGGAAAGTAACATGACTTGCTAAATAGTCCACTATATATAAAATACCTACATCTATGTACATTAGTACAAATGAAGAAGTTAAACCTAAATGGATGAAAGTATTAGTACCCTACACTAAATCTATTACATTATGTTTTCTCTTAAGGAGTGTGATACAGGCTAGATAAGCAGAAGTGTTTTTACACTGTTTTCCTCATCTCATTCTGAATTCCACCCCTTGAAATCATTCCCTTCTACAGACTCTTCCAAACATTTTAGAGTTCAAGATCACAGCTGGTATTTGTTCAATATAACTTTGAAATCAGCAGTTTAGTCCTAATGTAGAAGGGCTCCCAGGTCACCCACACAGAGTTCCACGATGACAAACAGCTATGTTTCAAATGAATGACATTCTTTTCATAAATCCGTTCTAAAGTAAGGTAAAAACCAGTACTGCCAGTTCAGATCCAGTTTACTTGTAGTTTTCCTTTCGGGGCTTAACCAAAGCTTGTTGTAATATTGGAAGTGACAAATTTAAGTCAGTCAACATTGCCATCCTAATTACAAAGTGTAATACAGCTAGAATCCTGAAGGCAGAACCATACACCCTAAGGAAGAAAGTTTTTGCTGTAATCAGCTGTCTAAACAAAACAAGATGTGCAGAAAGGGTACTAGTCTTCCAGAAGAGTTTGGGTTTTTCGCTTTTAATTCTTGTACTGGTTGAACAATCACTGCAGTCTTGTTACTCAGAAAAAGTGTATGAATTAATGAAAATAAGCAATATTTTATTTTGATACCAGATTTATGGTTTGTGTGTTACACTGGGGCTGGCTTGACTGATATTAAACAGATATGTCTGAAACACAAAATAACATAAATTAGACATGCCACGAGACATGTACAACTCATTTCTACTAAAACGTGGATAATTAAACCCACTTCTACGCCAATTCTTTTACACTTTTAATGGTGATAGTGACTAGTATTTTAGTAAGAGGGTAAAATTCAATAAAACGTACAAGGACAGCCATACAACAAAGACACTGTTTGCACAGCTTCCAATTCCATTGTGAAAATATACCCCCTCCAAAATAGAAATAGGCACTTCATCTTTAAAAATGAAGCACTCTTTTGTTCTTCAGTCATCATCAACAGTTGGCTTGATTGTCACTCCTCTTCTGATCTGGCCCCAACCAATTAAACTGCAAAAAGAAAAACAGATTATATTGCTTTTAATAGTAGTTAGAAATATCCTGGATAAATCGACATCCTTCTGTCGTTCTTATGCCTTCACATTTTGAATTTTCTCCACTTGTCTCCCACCCAAAACATCCTACAAGGTCTAAGACTGGTTACTGAAAACACAGAATAAAAAAATTATGAAGAACAAAGAGTATCTGTATGTTTGTAAGCAGCTAAACTAAAAATCTGAAAATATTCTAACATGTTGTACAAGTGGACTGTAAATCTATTCACAGCTTGATCTCTTTCACCTATGCCTGAAGTGCTGCACTACTTCCAAAAAGAAATGAAAATGGGAAAATTCAGACAAGATTACAGGAGGATTATAAACAGCTGTTACTCTCAATGAACATGTAACCTATAGATCTAACTCAACTCTCAGGTAAGTTATACCATTTATATTCAGTAAAATTCAGGCTCTGTTTGTAGGCCACTGTTGTCTCAGAAAAATAAGCTTTTAAAAAGAAATTAAGATTATGTCCATTTCTACAGTCAGCAGGCAGTCCATGTTATTAGTACAACCATCTTCAAAACATTTCCAATTTCTGTCAAGGAAATACACAGAAACCATATGTGCATTGCAATTTAATTTGCTAAGCAGTAGAGCTTGTCTCTGGACACCAAAAAAGAACTGCAGTATATTAGCCCAGCACTTTCCACTTTTCAGGACCATATCCATAGGTTGTAACTAGTCCACTGTTGAATCTGTTGTTCCTTGGAATCATGGGTGTATCCTGTTTGCTTGGCCATTTGCTGTTTATCTTCTATGCCTCTATATATATTTACTTTCTATTTTAAACCTCCTTTTCATCTCTTGCTTTCTTGCTTCCTTCTACCTTTTCAGCACTCCATTGCCTCAGGCTATGAGATCTTTCTGATGGTACCAACTGTACATTATCTTTACTCCAATGGATTTTATTATGCTGCTCTTTCCAGTTTGACTCCTTTCCCTTTTCTCAACTTTCAGTTTCCTTATGTTGCCTCTCTGTCCTTTTAATACAGCACAGAAAGAAACTTTGTAATAACAGGATCTTTATAGCAGGCTGCCACTACTTGCTCACCCCATAATCCAGAGATAAGTGGGCTTTTTGGCAAAATTTGATTATGTTTTTCAAGTGGGAGGTAATCTACAGAAGCAAAAAAATTCACATTAAAATTTGCACAGGCTATCAGTCTATAGCTCATAAAAACCCCATCATTGTCAATATAGTTTCTCCTCTTCCTTCTGCTTTCCCTGACTTAATTTGGGTCCTATCTTTTTTTTTTTTTTTTTTTTTTTTTACCTCCTGTTCAAGACATGTTATCTTTTTCCTTGGTTTTATTCAGGAAATAATCTCTTCCCTAATTTGTCAGCTAGCTCTGAGGCAGCAAGCACTCAATTCCCATCTACACTTTCTTGTTGATCTAAAAAAGAAGCATGCATCCATGGATATTTAAAGCTTGGTTCTTTTTCATACAGTAGAGACTTCTTGCAAAAATGGCATACTACAAGAGCTGTGCAGGGTCAATGAATCTAAATGCCCTTATGTTCTTATGATACTCATGCAGTCTTATGGAACACATAACAGGTACAGTACATGTAATCATCTAAAAAATATGGCACAAAGACTAAAATGAATCATCAACCAATTCTACTCATCATTTTCAGCCTCCAAATGCTACTGTGCAGTCAGACATTCTGTATCTGTAATCTGAATGGGTCAATCCAGTTGATACATTTTCCTTTCCTCTCTGTTCATAGCACATAAAATATTTGAATGTTAGAATGTCCTTTCTCCATTCTCCTGCTATTGCTTCAAGATTGTGCTAGAAATCACATACAGCTCCACAGGTAGAACACCACTGACTCAGGTGTATATAAGACAGGCTTTGGCTTAACACTACTAGAATTCCCAAACCGCTCTGCCAAGACTGCCTACTATTAGCTCAATTTACAGTATGGCAGTTCTGGCAACAAACCATGAGCCTCAGATGTTTCCTTGTCTGTTAACTAATAGGTATCTACCCAATTGTAATGCTTCTTTAAAGAAAAAGGCTAGTAATGAAATGAAGCATTCCACAATAATGCTGTCAATGTGTTAGGAAAATCCAGAGGAATTTTTTTAAACAGACATACTTACCTATTCTGCAACAAAATCAAATCCATGTATTTTTTTGTTAACAATATAACATCCAGGCATCCTATAGCATCAACTTACCGCCAGTGTTTCTCAACTCTTCGACTCAGAGCAATTTTTTCTCCCACTTCTGTGCATACTGGGTTAGTTAGCACAATCTTCCCCAAATCAGCCTTTACTGCACTGACTCTCCCTCCAGTAGATAAGGATCCTATGTTTACCATTAAAACTTCATTCTTTGATAATTTTTGCACCTGAAGACAGACATAAAACACTCTGAAACTTATGCTTTAGTATTTTAAAAAAAAAAAAAAAAAAAAAAAAAGATATAGCTGAGAAATGCAAAAACTCTAAATATCCCCATGAACAACAGTGCCAGTGAATAAAGTTCATATATGAAAGGACAAATACGTAAATGCGTTGTGCAGGTAGTACTGCAGGTTCTAGGTATGAGATACTTTCTTGGGACTTCTCTACATTTCCTATAAAACGTACTAATGATTGCACATACTGTATTAAAAGGATAAAGTGTCTCAGATACTGCTACAAACTGGAATGTTATACCATTCTTTTAAATAATCTGGAATTCTCATTTCCCTTATGTCTACATACAACAAAATGATCTCTCAAAATGTAATTTATTTCATAGGATAAAGAAAGCACTGAAGCACTAAACCGGGTTGCATGAAGCAGTTTACAGATTTTAATGCTAACAGGGAAAACTATGATCTTTTAGTTAGATTTGTGTAGAATGGACCATGGAACACAAGACTGCTGTGCACTGAGTTCAGTTTCTTTTCAACTACAGTGTTTCAAAAACAGAGCTTTAAAAAGTTCTTCAGAGAGAGAATCTACAGAAAGCATGTAAACAGGAGGTAGAACAGTGCATGTTTAAGACTAATTACTACACAAATGAATAGACTGTTAACAAAAGAAATCTGTGAGTATGTTTGGAAGAATACCTAACTTCAGGACACAAACTCTTTATGCTACTGTCCTGGTTCAGCTAGGATAGGGTTAAGTTTCCCCAGCAGAGAAGGGGGAAGGGATCTCCAGCCGGGTTATTCATACCATGCTGACTCAGGTGCGGGATTGGTGGCAGGGAGCACATGGCAGGTTTGTGTGTGGGTTTGTTCTGTATCCATTGCGGTATTTCTCTGTATATCTCTTGTCTTGCTTATTGTTATTGCTGTTTATTGTTGTCATTATTGCTACTGTTATTGGTCAGATTGTTTATCACACTGTTGTATTAAATTTGTTCTTATTTTAACCCAGGGTTTGTGCCTCACTTCCAGCCTGACTGGCTGAGGGTGGGGGAGGGGCAACGGCAACGTGATCTCCGGTCCTGGCAGGGCCTAAACCACCACAGCTACTTTACTCTGATATAAACTCCTACTCCTCTGAAAAGCATTCTTCTATAATATTAAATAAGCAGTGACAAGCATGTATGAACAGAGGGACAAAATTACTACATAAGGAAAAACAAAAAAGGGGTACAGACCTTCGCAGCTTTCTTGTCTCCTTCAGTGCGCACACCCAATAGTCGTCTCAGCAAGAAATAGGAAATTTCTAGCTCTGTAAATATTTCTGGCAGTGCTCCAACTGCACCAAGAACTTGGCCTACCATTCGGTCAGCCCGACACAAAGTTGGATCAATCTTAGTTCCAACACCTACAAAGACAACAAGGAAAGTCACAAGGAGTAACTGAAAGGTACCTGTCACATTTACACATGAAAATATTTGAAGGAGATCTAAAAACAACAAACTGAGAATGTACTGGGAATTCCCTATTACCTGGACAGCACTTTCAGAATGTCAGCAAGACTGTGAGCTCTGTCTATACAGATGAAAAAATATTCTACTGTTAAAGCCAGTACAATTAACAATGCAAGTTGATCTGTGTTGGCCAGTGACATTCAGGAAAATTATTTATTTATTAAACATCTAATTTTCACACCCATCTTGTGTCTCTCTCCAAATATGAATAATTTGAAATTGTTCATAGCCTTTTTGTTTACTACAGTGGAATTCATTGCTGAATGAAACCAAATGCTTTCAACAAGAATGAAGCAATAAATCTTTTCATAAGATAATATTCTTACCTATAAGACCTCCTGGAGCAGCATATTGTAGATCATTGTGTTCGGCAAAGAGTGACACAATTTTGGAAAAGATTGGCTTGCACATGAGTTTTCCTTCACTGTCCTTGGACACAATACCAGGCCGGACTTCAATTTCCTGGCCGACCTAATTACAAAAGTGAAAAAGTGATTAGCTGTTTTTTTCACAGGAACATAAAGCTAACCACTAGTCACTGGTAAGACCTACTTCTCCCAAGACCTACTATTTATACAAGTCCTTGGTTCTGGGCTACCGTAGAACTTACACGACTTCTGTTGCACTGTTTACTGAAAACTGAACAGTAGTGAAAACTGTGTCTTATAGCCAATGTAACAACTGATTTTTTTTTTAATACAATTTGTAAAAATGCTTTAGCAAGGGATCTTTATCAGCAGTAATTCCAGCAGTTAAATTTTAGTCATTTTTAAAAATTAAACATTTCATTTAGAAGTGCTCCAGCACTGAGAAAAATTGAGTTAATTTGATTAGTGTAACTGATCAGCATCAATAAACTGCAAGATAAAGAAAATGCAAGACATAAATGTTCAAAGATGTAGTTTGCTTCCCAGTCTAGCTGAGCAACTTTTAAAGTTTCCACCTATTGATAATATCCCACAAGCAAAATAAAATATCAAAACATAGAGAATACACACACGTCTGAGGTACTGTTAAATTATTTTGCTCCTCTCTTCCCCCCAAGTAATTCATCAAGTAGAAGTGGTAGAACAGAAAAAAAATAGCTCCCTCAATTTTTGTAAGCAATGCTATCAGTATAATTATTAGCAAAACTTAAGACTACAGTAACAAAAATATATTAAAAAAATTTAAAAATCAGTGTTTCTTGTTCTGGTATTTTAAAACAGGAAAGTAAAATTGAAGCACAGACAAAAAGGATAAGTGCCATCTGACTGTATTCTAGTTTAATAAAAAAAAATTATTATATAGATTAATTTTGTACTAAGCACGGAAAAACTCTGCTCATTATTATCATTACAAATCTCCAGACAAGAAAGGGAAAAGTTCACCTTTAAGACACCCTTTAGAATACTGCCACCAGCTACACCTCCCTTAAGGTCATCAACTTCACAGCCAGGCTTGTTGACATCAAAAGATCTAATTACTGAAAAGAATAGACCATAACCAGGTTTGCATTTAAGATCAGGTTTTTAAAGAATTAGTATCTTTAGCAACTTTGACTGCTTCCCTATGCTTATGAAGGTATACACATATTTATAAATAGTACAAAAATGTAATTCAGGAAGAATACTAAAATATGATGAACATTTTATTCCAAATTTTTAAGTATATAGTCGATTTTGTTCTCAAAACCATTTAAGCTGCTCATATATAGAAATGTTTTTTAAAACTGTTATGTATAGCAGAAATTAAGTTGAAGATCAGTAGCTGAATTAGAAAGGAATGATCAATTATATTACAAAATTCCTTCAATATTCACATTGACTGTGAATACTGGAACCTTGTTTTAACATAGTCATAGTAAATACTGTAACCTTGTTTTAACATGGGTAATTTTTACGCATTCTGAACATGTTTCGTAGGTCTCCTATGTTTTATGGGGTAAAAAGAGCAAACAAACAGATTCATTGTAGTGGAAATGAATTTCATAATATGCTGAACAAGATCTGAAACTTTGACACCTATATCTAGGAGATAGACTGACAGAAAATCTAACCAGGCTACCTGTAAGATTTTCATGGAAATAATTTAATTTTGAAATTCAACAGTCTATCAGTGCTTTGTTAAATCAAATTTAAATTCATAGCAACTAAAAGAACGTTTTTAAGACACAGATAAATTTCTGATCTTTATTGCATTTTAGTGCTGTCATAAATGTAGCATAAACACAAAACCCAGCAGTTACGTCAGACAGATTTAACTACAGCAATTAACTACAAATACAGCTCTCTGAAAATATGTAACTTTTAAAGTAAGAGTGCACTAAATGTTCCTTTTAAACCTATCTCTTTTTAGAGCCTTCAGCAACATGCTATTTTAAGTGTAGATACATGTAGTAAACGGTTAGCTGCCAAAGCCCAGACCTATGCATTTACATACCAATAAGCCTTGGTTCAGATGTGAAGTCTCGCAAAGGGACTGGAATTTTCTTCACTATATACTCGCAAACTACCTCAATGTTGTATTTCAACTGTGCTGAGATTGGAATTATTGGAGCTCCTTCTGCAACTGTACCTAAAAAAAAAATCAAGTTCAACATCAAGCCTTAATGTAGTATTTGCAGCAATATGATCAAGTGTTCTGTCATTGTTAAAAATACTAATGAATTTCAAGGTGTATTTTATCTGTATTTTGCAAAGCAGTACCAGAGCATTTACGCTCCCCTTCAGTATTTTAGCTCAAACCAGCCAGACCTACTTTTGGAGACATTCTGAAACAACCCTCATGTTGCCTTTGCATAATTGTATACTCAAGAGTTGCTCTCTGGATATTGTGCAAGATAATATTCTCCTCTAAGGGAGAATTCACTTCCTACTGATCAGAAATATTAAGATAATTTCCTCAGAGATCAGATATCTCAGTATTTAACACATCAATATTAATTTTAGAGTCAGATTTAATTCTGAAAAACTACAATTCCTATCAATTATCTATGTTTTCTACGTTTTGCAACAGGCACATATTTTAGAAAACCCCTGATTTTATGGAAGGATGCATTTAGTTAAAACTATTAACAAGCCTTGATAACTATAGCTATGTTTTTGTGGTAACTCCAGTTCTCAAGCTCCAAATTCATACATCAAGCCACTGCCATAGCTGTTATGAACAGTCTATCAAGGCAACAATTCTGAACTTAGAAAGATAGACAGATCCGCTGGCTGCTTTTGATGGTGACAATCTAGCTCTGCAGCTTTTTGCATACCCCAGCTAAAGGGGCTAAGCAGGAAAAACAGTGCAAGCTCCTGGGAAAGATGAAACTGAAAGCATTAGACTAAAGTTGAGCAAAACTCAGAGCAGAACTGGACGTAGTAGGATAACATTGACTGAACTAGACTTACAGAGAAAGATGAAAGACCAATCTTTTGTGATTAGCTAAAAGAAATTAACACATTTATACCTACAAGGCGCCTCTAAAGTACTGCTTCATTCACTCCTTCACTGCAGTAAAATCACAGTACAATCTCTACCAAAGAAACAATTCAAGAAAGGATACAAAGAAAAAGACAAATTCAGTGAAAGCTACTAGATAAGAGCTATTGCTATAAGTTTTACATCAACAGCTCTGACCAACAGCCTTAACACTACTGTATGTAAGCTGTCTAAAATTGGTAAGTACGACTCCAGTAGTCTATTTTTCAGATTAACAGACTATGTACACCAGCAATGTCTAAGTAAGAGAAGCTTTTCTATAGATGTATAGGAAGCCACTGTGTCCATGTCCCAACACTGAAGAACGTCCACCACTAACTGGATTTCTGCTGTTGAAAACTTACCTTGTACAAATGCAAGAATCTGTTCGTACTGTTCTTTAGCCTGGCTCTCCTTCACCAAATCAATCTTATTCTGTAGAATCAAAATGTGTTTCAGTTTCATGATTTCTATAGCAGCTAGATGTTCTGAGGTCTGGGGTTGAGGGCATGACTCATTACCAGCTGAAAAAGAAAAGTGACTGCAATATAGAAATTATAAACGTAGGCAAAAGTTCTACAGTTAGGACATCTACTTTCCATTGTATCTTTATTAAAAAAAAAAAAAAAATCACCTCTCAGTAAGCTACATGTTAAGCATCCAAGTTAGTAAGCACCTACTCTTCCCCAGAATGGCTAGCTGTAGCATCCACACAACACATGACAGATGAGAGGTTGCCAGAGTGGTTCCCCCATTCTGCTTGCTCCCAATAGAAACACACATCTAAAATTTCCAAAGATACTGTCAGCTAATTTGTGTCTACCTGACTTACTCCATCCTCTAGGTCTTCAGATGTCTCAGTACTGACTGTAGCATAAAGGACAACACAGTTTTCAAGAAGTATCTTAAAATTCTATGGCATTTTCTTATCACTAAAGCCATAAAAATGCCAAGATCCCCAAACTCTGTAACAGACAATAAATATATCAAGTTTGTGAATAGGGCAGTTATCAGTATGGTTTGGATTTCAGTCATTGAAGAAGGCAGCTTTGGCCTGATGTGCCATTACGATGATTAGTCTCACTTGAAGTCTGGTGTATCACACTTTCTAAATCTGAACAGGCAGAAGGAATGACAGCTCATCAGCTATCTCAGAGTATTTAAACTACAAATCTGAAGCTGTTTGTCTTGTTTGTTGACATGCCCTACCTAGGTAAGGTAATTACTATTTATCACTGAAGAGCACTGTATTCTTCTATAGACATACAGAAACTAGTTTTACTTCCTGTTGTTTGCAAATCCGAACAAAAATTGTTGGCAAGATAAATCCGTACTTTCATTTCAGCTGTACTCATCTGGGTTTACTGTTTGTACTGATGTTTGTGAACTCTCCTGTACAGCAAAGGCTACATACATATTTAAAGCAAACTGAAGCTTAACAGAAACTTGGAATGTACCTGTAGCTAACCTATTTCCATAAAATGACAAATTTTACAGTACTATACCACTCACTACAAGGTTTCATCTTATCTGACTAATCATCTTTCAATTGGGCCAGCTACCAGACAAATGAGTATGTATACGATGTCTAAAAAACCCAGCATGTTAGGGTACGTTTTCACCACTTTATATTCTTAAACACATCTCAAAAGCATTCACTTGTTTTAATCGCTCACCCCACTAAATTTTAAAACCCACATAAAGTTTCTTCATGATATTAAAAAACAGAACTCTGCTTTTATGTAGCAATCATTACCTATCAACAGTAAAGCTGCATCCATTACTGCTGCACCGTTTAACATAGTAGCCATCAAAATATCATGGCCAGGACAATCCACAAAAGAGACATGCCTGTTGAAGAAGGTTAAAAATAAGTCCAAAAGCCAACTATCAGCAATTTCTCTGACTGATTTATGTGAGTGGCTAGGCACACACAAAAGTTAAAAGTATCTTTAAAATAAACAAACATTTCAAGACAGATGCTGAGAAGTAATACCTTAAAAGTATTTTCTAAAAGAACACAAAGACTATTAAACAGCTACTCAACAGGTTTTCTGAGTTTTAAGATTTGATACCATATATTTGTATTAGATACTGCTTTAATATTTCACCAAAATTACTTGTAAATTAGACTACATTTAAATGCTCCAGAATAAAACAAAACAAAAAATCCCCAAACACACCATAGGATTTCTCTTAGCTCTATTAAAAAACATCTTCCATTCTCCAATTTCAGAAAGTTATGTGTCTTTAATTACACAGTTATAATTGCACTTCACTTCAAAGATTTATCTACAGAGACAGTGTTACAGCTTTCAGTTCCAACCTTATGATTTTATTGTGCAGACTGTAATAGTCCATTCACTACATTCTTGCCTGAAACTATTCAGAGAAAATGTTTCCTGGTAACATACCACCAAAAAGAAGGGATGAATTTGCTGCTTCACTGAAAATGTTAAAAATCTACTATAAGCAAATGAACAGTAAGATAAAGAATTCAAAGCTTTTAACTAATGGTTTAACAATGGCTACTGATTGTCACACTCCAACAGAAGTTATTGTTAGAACAAGTGCTCCACTGGGAACCTGAGAAAAGGAAGGAAATGCATGATTACAGCACAACATACATGAACTAGAATCCTGTTGTACAGCAGCCTTCCTGACTACTCTCATTTGAGCAATTATTGTAAAGACCCAGGTAACAACTGCTGTGGTTACTATGCTTGAGCTATGACCATGCTGTACTTTATCAGAAATGAAGTAAATAAAGAACACCTGGCCTCCGCTTACAGGCCTGATCTCACATTAAGCATCAGGCTTTCAGATATTAATTTTAAGAACTCTGAAAACTTTGTTGCCTCCAGGAAGAAAAAGTTTAACAAAGGTCACCCTCCAGAAAGGAATTTTAAAGATGAGTTTGGGAGGTCCACATTAGTTATCTCTGGTGTCTTTAAAACGTACTTAAATTAACGTATCAGAAAAATTTCACTTTAGAGCCCTGCAAATACCCAAGGACAGAAGACAGTTGTGCTCTACCATGGACTGCGCATCATGACTAATAAAGATAAGGGAGTTCCAGCAATACCTTAGATCAGGGGTGCCCAGCATCTAAGACGACATGGTCTGTCATAAAAATTCATTCAGCTTACAGCTCAGTTACATAAAAGGAAGCAAACGCAATTTATACCATTCATTTTACAGCAGTTACCTGACTAGTTTAAAGTTCCCTTTGGTGCCAGGAATATCTGTAGGGAACTCATCCGGGGTGCTACTTCCACATGATCGGTAACACTCTGGCCGGGAACAGCTTGGGTCATCCAGCTTGTAAATCTGTAAGTAATTTTTAAAAATAATTGAAAAAAAAAAAAGTATAATTCATCAAGGGTTAGTTACCTGTAAGTTTACAGCCATCTAAAATATATTAGCAACATATTTGCTAGATTTATGGTAATAACTCACCTTTGCATTAGCATAACCCAGCTTGATTGTGATATTTCTTTCCAGTTCATTTTTAAATCTCACAGTATGAACTCCAGATATAGCTTTGACTACCGTTGACTTCCCATGGGCTACATGACCAATTGTACCTAAATTTTAAAAGGAAATGTTTGTCAATAATCCACTGGTTAATTTTGTGCAATGTTCCATTATGATCAACACCTAATTACCCCAAACTCTCTGTAGCCAGTAAGTGCAGAGCTCCCATCAGAAGCATGTATGGATTTTGTAATAATTTTTGTTTAAACAGAAAAAATCCTAAATTGAGCTCTCAATGGACAGATCTTTGCATTTTCATGAAACTTACGTCAACGCTTAATTTTAAGAGCAAATAAAATTTGCTTTAGAGACTATTCCCTAATACATTCAACAGTGTTCTTGAAGTAAAATTGGTGCTTTTCAAGTTAAAAGGGCTTGACAAGTCTCTTCCTGCACCTTGATAAAATTTATAATAAAAACACTATCAATTTTACTGTCTGTCTCAGTAAGAATTTCTTTAAAATGTTCTCACAGAGGTACCATACACTTCTGCATGAGCACCAGAAAGAGTCACATTAATGCACCCCTCTTTTAGAAGTTTGTTTTTACCTATATTAATTGTTGCTTGTCTGCTGATGACTTCTGGTGAAAGAGGCGTCAACTTGGTAACATCCTGTATGAGGGAGATTTTAGAATTTATTCATCCCGTATCTAGAAGTTTAGAGAGTACTACATGTATCTTCTTTAAAATTATGCAGTAGTTCTGTTCAGCAAAATCCAACCAAGCTTATTAAAATTATTCTAGATATGCATTCTAGTCTTTTAAAGCATGTGAAATTAAGACAAAAAATGAACAAAATTCTGACTGTAGATCAGTATAGGTTGCAAATCAAAACACTGATTGTAAATCCGGATAGGCTGCAAGGTGTTAAAGATGGAAGTAAACAAAACAAAAAACCTCAGAAGCAGCTCTAACAAAAAACCTCCTTATCTACCCCCAAAATTAAATTACACATAACATGCAAATACAAATTAACTTTCCATGGGCTACATGGTGAACGGCACCTATATTTTAAAAACAAAGGTTTGTCACTAAACAGTTGTTTAATTGGTATGAGCTTCCATTACAGTGGATATATAATTAGAACTAGCACCTTGGAGTCAGTAGGTCCAGAGATTTCATCAGCACCATGGATTTAATTTTGGTTTATTTAAAATGGTTACTTTTTCCTCAAATACCGTTATTGCTACTGGAGGTACCAGAAAAAAACTGCTGTCCTAAATAGACTATTGCATGAACCTACCCTACTGGTAGCAGCCAGCAAACCAAAACACCTACAAATATATACAGTATAGTCAAAAAGGCAACTCTGAAAGAGATGTTTTGTTTTTTTTAAAGCTGTTTATCCAAATACTGGGAAAATGTCGAAATCCACTGAAATTGGATTCCTCTGTACTATTTTTGAAACCATTTACAGCTAATTTCCATCCTGCACTGAATTCAGATGGATGAGCTGCTAACTTCAAGCAAGATTCATGATGCCAAAAGAGTCCTCAGCGCAGGACTGGATATAAATATTTTGCTAATACAGAAATAACACACACACATCAATTTACATTAAAACAGAAATTGTTTACACTTACATGCAAGTTCTGTGCATAACAAACACATCTGTGTAAAAACGTAAACTTACTCATTCTGTTCTTAAGTATTACATGAATAAAATGATCACGTTCAATAAAAAACGTTTTGTCCGCCTAACGCAGGCAATTAAATTTGTATTTCTTGTATATCTAACTTAAATGACTACGCTCACTTAAGTCAGCGACTGGAAAATAACCTGCAGATGGCACCATCTAGTAGGGGTCACAAGCACATAAGCACGATGCGAATCCTGTCAAGAGACTTGTTCCTGGTGTACATAATTATGCACACAAGCAGTTTTTTCCTCGAGGCTGGTAAAAGGCCAAGCTCGGCTATAAACTCCAGTCAACTGTAAGCATTCAAGGGGCAACTGAAAAGGCAGAGAACAGGCCTTAAAGGTAATGCCTACTGACCTCCCAACTATGCCTATCTGTACTCTTCCTGACTGGCAAATGCCATGGTGCACAACAAAAGAATGTAAAGAAACTTTCTGAAATTACTAACGTGCTTCACTAATGACTATCAACATGCTTAGTTATAACACAAAAATAATTCTTTCGCTCAAATCCTTAAATTCCCGAACATTATTACTGTAGAGACAAATAAGCTCTTCTAGTTTGCTAAACACCTGAGGGAGCAACAAGTTTTTTTTTGCACTGGCTTTGTCTGCATGTATGTGTAACAAGTGAGACAGCCCAAGTGAAACATTTAATAGGCAAGACCACCACAGCCAGAGACCACTGCAGCTGATTTTCTCGGTGGTCAAGAAAATTTACTCAGTAGACTAATCAAGACAGGGTTGACAACGAACCCATCTAGCCCGCTGGAGAAACAGAACGCCAGTTTAGGGTTCTACTTCGGAGAGAAAATCCTTTAATACCAGTAAGCAGGCCAGCCCTTACAAGGAAGAAACTGCACGTCTCCACTGTCACAGAAAAGCTTCACTAGCAAAGCCGGGACGCCAGCCCGCCGAGGCTCGGACTCACCAGCAAGCGAAGCGCCCCGTCAGGCCACCCAAACTCGCCGCGACCAGCCTAACCTGCTCCCAGCGCCGCCGCTCCACGCTGCGCCTACCTCCTCCATCTACCCCTTCCCTCAGCCCCGGCGTGCTGCAACTC
>NW_020799091.1:84717917-84721271 GCF_003259725.1 Athene cunicularia | reverse complement strand
GGCTGAGCGGCGTGCGGGGCCGCTGAGGGGAGGCCCCGGGGCCGGGGGGTGGCTAAGCCCCACCGTTAGGGAGCACGTGTGGGTGGTCTTAAACACAGCTTTCCGTCACTGCTGCAGGACAGGCGTCTCTCCGGGGAATCCGCGCGTCTAAGTGCTTCTGCCGAAAGGGGGGGATTGTCTTTTGTCTGTGACAGGCTGGCTGAGCCCGCGGTTACTCTGTGCTAGTACTGCGTGTGCTCCTCATGTGAAATACTGACATTGCTTCGGTAGGGTGATCAGGATGGAGACCTAGTTTTGTTGAAAGATACACCAAAAAAAGGATCTTCAGCCTGTGCGTGTGGTTTATGCGTCAACATTCGTTGATGTGTGTCTAACAGCATGGCACTGTAGGTTTATTTGGGGCAGTGAGTGGGTGAGATGCAGAAAGGAAGATGGGGTAAAATTGAAACAAGATATGCTTGTATGTACTGGAAACGAGCATATCTATTTTGATGTCTGATCACCTTATCTGCTTGAGCAGTAAAATGTCACTGTACCTGTGTTAGTAATCTCTGCCAGCTATCAGCCTTATAAGATTTTGGATTTCAACCTTACTACTGTATTTTTTAAGCTGAGTTCTTGGTGTTAGGGAGACCGTATGGATAAAAGACATTGCTCCAAGATACGAGCAGCTTGAATTGTATCAAACAGCTAAAAACCCCACAAAATGTGTGCTGTTTTCAGAGTTGGGTATGACATAAATGCTTTAAAAATCGAATTAAATCTCTGATCCAGTGATGGGATCCAGCTTAGAGGCTGAACAGAGTCTGAAGGGCAAATTCATAGGCCTTATGCACAAAGAAATTGAGTTAAATTCTCCTTCATAGAAACTTCTTAAGGTATAGAAGATGTTGCTACTAATAGGATTTCTTCTATGATCAGAGAAACAGGTTTCCGTGTAAGTAGCCAGTTGTATCAAATACACGTACATTAATCAACAGTGGCTTTGCCTGCAGGAAAACGTGATGGTTCTCAGATTTTGCCTGGCTAACCGCTTGGGTCAAAAAAACAGGTTTGGAGCAATCAACCGTGTGATTGAAATGTGATGATGGAAAGCTGTGTGAAACTGGTATGCCTGGTTTAACAATGCTTGTAACCTCCCACTTGCAAATACTACTATTTCCATTCTTCCCTGATACAAGAGTTAGGAGTAAGTGCTGTTGGATATACCTAGAGCAAATACATTACCAGCCAGCATTCTTGTTTTGAAGAAATGAGTATGAACATGTGGTAAGAAGCCTTGAAGTACGTATAATGAGGTTGCTGATGACAAAATATATTTTGTCTTGCAACCCAATAATTCCACACATTGGTCTGGAAAATAAATTTTCATATCTAATCTTTCATCAAGACACATGATGTTTTCAATTTTGTGTAAAACATCTCACTTCTGGGAAAAACAATCGATGCTTATGACCGAGATACACAAGGTGTAGTGGGAATATGATGCAATACTTGGTTGTAGTTGCCTCGACATCCAGGCATGTGTAGTTACTCTTCTATGAAAATGAACTGAAAATACTAGACTCTGTAGTTACTTAGCCATTTAAATTATGCAATAATGCAGTGCCATGTAAAATTGTGGAAACAGTTTTTGTCACATTTGCAGCAGCCTCTAGAAAGGATTTAATCCTTGCCAAGAAACCTGTCAGGAATCTGAAAAAAATACACAAACTGTTGCTCCTATTTTAACAATGAGATTATGCATTTTACATACTCTGAGATAGTCTTGTTACTTTGATTCACTGCATTTGGAAATATGTGTAGAATGAAGAAAAACTAGAAAAGTATCAAGACTGCAAATTGAAGTCTTTTTAAAGCAGTCCTTATTAAAGTTTAATGAAAGTAGGTAAAAACTTTTCTGAGTTGTCAAGTATCTTATAAATATATGTATAAATTAAAGTTTAAAGTTATTCAAATTAAATGGTAAACAGTGTATTAATATAACTCGAAAACCTGTATGCAGAATGTTATTAATTGCAATAGTCTCATTTAAGCCAGCGGGAACTACTTAGTAACAGACTTTGTACAGATGCCTGAATAAGAGGGGTCAGCCCAACTCTTTATGTAAATTAACTAAGGTAGTGTTGATACTGCTGGTCATTGTCAAGGGCCCAAATTTAACAATCTCACATTTTTATTTAGGAGATTAGAAGTGAGGTGTTATTAACATTTTAATTTTTCAGTAGAGGTAGAGGGTCAAATGTGAAGGGGATGGGGTTGGTTTTTTGTGCTTTTCAGCATTGAGAAGAAGTATTTCAAAGCTGTTACGCTTTTTTTTTTTTTTTTTTTTTTTTGCTAGGTTTGAGGTCATCTTCTATGGCAGTGTGTAGGAGAGACCTGAAGATCGTCTTATGCCTCAGCTTGCCATAAACTGCAAACAGCAACAATGACAGTCAGGTAAACGCAAACCAGTGCTGCTTGGCTTTTTCCACCCTCGTTGACTTACGGAGGTCTGAAGAGGGCAGAAGGATGCATGAAATTTTGGTTGTATCATTTCTGTGTATGATAAATTTTTTTTCTACTCCAGTTTTAATTTGCTGAAGCACGAGGTGTGAGTGGGTACGTGCTTGGTGCAGCAGAAGACATATCCGATGAATAGGGGAGAGAATGTCTTTCCTTTGAGACTTGGGCAGCAGGAACGGTAGCTGTCTTGGCAGAATCAGTATGTAAAGGTCGGTTTAAGTGCACAAATAACAGGTGGTAAAACAGCGACTGGGGAGATGAGGCAAATTTACTGCACAAGTAAGCTGATTAGGTGGAATAGTGCGAAGTTTGCTGAGCAGAGAGAGGTCGGGCCACTGGGCTGAAGGAGTGAATGGAAGCAGGGCGACTGTAGTATGGGATCGGTAGGCGGTGAGGGAGAGACAGGAGGGCAGGGGAACAGAGTGGGAATAGCAGCGGGAAGTCTCCTGTGAAGCAGCGCAGGGAATAGCTGGTTGGTTGTGTGCAGCTGTGGAAGGTGGGAAAGACATTCAGCCCGGGGGTGGCCGTTGTAGAGGAGGTACCCTCTTGTTTTATAAATCAAGAAGGGGGTTGGGGGGTGGTAATGAGAGACTGAAAATAGGCGGGGAAGGGAATGAGAACCGCAATAAACAGGGAGAGGATGGCAGCGGGTGACATAGGTGAGGGGGAAGCACGTGGCAGGTAGCCAGGGGGGTGGGGGCGGCAGCGGCAAACCGAAGGTCCGTGTAGTTTAGTTCTCCTCTTATAATAAAGTTGGAGTTCGCCGGGCAACGGCAAAATGGAGAAAGCAAGGAGGGGATGTTTGTGCTGAGGCAAAGCCCTGTCCATCCCACGCTGGGCTGCAGCTTC
>NW_020799091.1:84682566-84717867 GCF_003259725.1 Athene cunicularia | reverse complement strand
GAGACAGGTCTGAAGTCGGGCATCCGAGTTCCTACCCCCGAAAATGGCCATTTCGCCCTCAGCGATGTTGGGGGAGAAAAAAGTATCTGTGAGCTGAACGAGCAGACTGCCGCCCAGGATTGGTACTGGAGCTTTGACCTCGTTGGTAAACACTTAAAAATTTAAAGTTTTTTGCTTTATTGTTGTTTGGGTGTCGGAGTTGTTTTCGATTTTTTTTTTTTGTCCCCTCCTTTAGAAGAAGAATAGGGGAACTGTAAAGCTGTTACTGGATAAAAGGGGCAGAACTACTGAAGTCTGGCTTCCTGTTGACTTCTTTGTTGTGTATACTCGTCTCTAAGATAGTAACCCACCTCTTTCACCATCATTGCCCCAGTTCACACCCGATCCCCTCAGTATACCACCATGTGCCAACATCCTTTCTGTCTTTTTCCTTCCAACACCTAGCCAACGCGTTTAATTTCTACCACATGTCCTATAAACTCTCCCACTGTCACTCATCTCCTTTCACTTTCTTTAATTATACCCTGTGGCTGGTTTGGATCTACACATGTGTTGATTTGCCTTTCAGCAAGCAAAGCAGAACAGATAACTATTGAGCTCACACTGGAGACACCGGATCTTTTTAATTTATCTTGCTGCCAGTTTGGGGGAAATTGAGATTTCTGTCTTTCTGACAAATGAGGTTGACATTTGTCAATGAGGTCAAAAGCTGTGTGTCTTGAACAAAAGGCAAAATCTCATGGATCTCGTTTTTCAGAATATTCAAAAAGTATTGACTAAATTAGCAATAAATATACACATAATAACAAAAGACAGTTGTAAGGGGTAGATCAGCTATCTTAATTTAGATTTTTTTTACCAGTATAGTTTAAGTAACACTTGTATCTCATTACCTTTTAATTATGCTAAAAATTCATGTGATGAGAGTTCAGAAAAGTAGGATTAGATTTTTCCTACTAAGAAATACTTCACTTTCTACTTTTCTGTATAAAATACGCCATGATTTCCTTGATGAATTTTTTCACAATGAGAAAATAACTATTTGTTATTTTTTTTTTTTTACATTTGAAAAAACTAATCATTATAGAAGGCACAAATAAATAAATAAATAAATAAATATACACGGAATATTGACACTTGAGGTAGAGCAGTCCTGTCCACTCAGAAAGCAGTGGTGATTCTGTAGTTTTCAACACTTTTATCATTTAACTCTTAGTAATACAAGTTTTTCCAGCTAAAGACAATTCTCATTCTTATGGATATATTAAAAATATTTTATGCTTGGCACCTGTTCTGGTATCAGTAAATGTAATTGGAAGAGCATTGAGCTGAGCTGGCTCTACGTTAAGGAACATGTTTTTCTGTGCAGATGTAGTGATACAGTGATCTTTAAGCCAAATGGTTTGAACTATCTGAATGTGAAGTGCAGTCACATCATTTGCATAATGGCCTAATACAATGAGAAGCTAATGTATATCTGATTGATGATAATTCATGAGACAGAAGCTGAGTTTAGATGCAGTTAGGTGAAGTTAAACTGGTCAAGTAACTGCAGCTGTTGCCTATGTTTGGCAGTCTTAAAATGCTTGTCAAGCATGTACTTTCATCAGAATCCTTTTGATAGTCATCCTAAAGCTTGATTTAAGGGCTGAGCTGAGGAGTATATTTTATTTTCTGGTGGCTAGTGTTGTAAAATGGGAAGCTTTTGACACATCATCGATTAGTATTCATCTAAATTGAACATATGTGAAAACTATACTCCTCAAAAATAGTTCTGATCTGAGACTGAGAGTTGGGGTTGTTCAGCCTAGGGAGACCTTATAGCGGCCTTCCTGTACTTGAAGGGGGCCTATGGGAAAGATGGGGAGGGACTCTTTATCAGGGAGTATACTGATAGGATGAGAAGTAGTGGTTTTAAACTGTAAGAGGGTAGATTTACATTAGACATAACAAAGAAATTTGTTACCATGAGGATGGTGAAACACTGGCACAGGTTGCCCAGAGAAGCTGTGGCTGCCCCCTCCCTGGCAGTGTTCCAGGCCAGGTTGGACGGGGCTTTGAGCAGCCTGGTCTGGTGGAAGTTGTCCCTGCCCATGGCAGGGGGATTGGAACTAGATGATCTTTAAGGTCCCTTCCAACCCAAACATATGATTCTATGATTTTGTGTGTGTGCTTATAATATTTGGATCCTTCTGTGCAGAAAGACTAAACTGGGTTATAGACTAAGTTTTTAGGAACAGAGAGCCATATGAGCTGAGAAACCTATTCATTGTGACTTTATGACTATGAGGGCACCAACACATCTGCTTGTTAGTGGTTTCTCAAACAGAAAACAACAAAACACTCTCTTCTACTACTGTACTCTATGAAGATAGCTAAAGACTACTTACTCAGCAGGGTTCTAGCATAGAGTGGTATACAACCATACTGAGCTGAGACCAGTCCACACTGAGTTTCAGTGTGTTTGGGTGTAACTAGTTGTAATAATGCTTCTAGCATACCCATAACAACCTCAGAGACCACTGATATATTAATAAAGTGCCACTGTTGTTATGGACTGATGCAGATCGCTCAGAGATAGCAACATGGGTAGAGATTGTAAAAGGAGCTGTCAGGGTCATGTGCGTGCCCCTAAGAAATTCTTCATGCCGTGTGGGCAGTTTTCAGGAGTACCCAAGTTTTAATTTCTAGAGTTCTGGCAGTCTGGTTCCTCTGACTGGCAGCAATTGGTGAGCTCCTAACTCCTTGCTCCTAAAGTAATCCAGTAGTTTTGGAATTCTCTGCATACATTGGGTGAAGTCTATCTATAGTGTGAACCTATCTATGTATTTAAGATAAATTGTTTCCCAGACTTCACCTATTAATCATAAAGGATTTTGGATGAAACACATACAGACTTGGATGTGTTTCTTTGTTTTCTACATCTGCAATTGTAGCAGTGGAGTTTCAATATCCACTGGTTAGTGATCTGTCTCAGTTTTGTGTCATTCTTTCTGTTGCTTTTAGAGGGGAATTACGATGAAAAATGGTGGTTCAGACAAGGTTTAATGGTTTCAGCATCAAACCATGTAAACAAAGATTTAATTTGGGGATAAATTATTCATATTGTGTAAACATGTATTTATAGACTCATTGCATTCTCGCTCATTGCAGTACACTACATACAAAGGCCCATTTTTTAGTGATGAATATGTGCAGTTTGAATGTTTTGCTTGTGTGTGCAAATGCCTGTGTTTATTGTATTTTTCGTACTTACATACAACATTTGACTATGGGGAAACATCCTATTTCTGCAGTAAAGTGTTTGTTTTAACAAAATTGGGGTCAAAGAATTCTGCTCAAAGCCATCTTTGCTATGCATCTCACTAAATAAAGCATATGTAATGGCTTTAAAATTTGCATTTAAATGCATGCATTTGGTGTATGAAAGGAAACAGATAGATGGAACAGATTATTGGATTTTAGGCTCTGTTTTAGTACTTTGTGTAACCAGAGTATGGTTCTGTATGTCTGGTGAAAAATCTTCCGTGTAACTCATAGATGCAGTGTTCTATTATGTGAATTGTTGTTCAGCTGTGTTCACACAGGTGCTTTCTCAGAATTTCGGTGAGGTAGGTAGAATGCACAAGTACTTCATAATCTGTGAACAAAGGAGCCTGTTAGTTCTGTCTCAGCATCTCAGATGAGTTATTAAGAAACAGCAGTAAAGGAAAGCAGAAATCTGCCTTTCAGTTGATATTGTCAGTACCTTCCTGGAACAATACAATTCGGTCCCTCAAAAGTGCATATAAGCTTGCATATTACATAAACACACTTATTTAAAGGGCACGTTTTCAGGAAGTACTGCTTTTGGATAGATTTTTAAATCAAGCAGGGCGTGAGCAAAAAGCAGGTATTCCATAACTTCCTTCTCAATAGCTTGTGCATTTAGACTCCATTTCTTCTGCTTGTGACTAACAGCCTCAGACACTCTGAGGAAAGAAGGTTCTCCTTGTTTAGCAAGAAAAAGCAGTCTGGAACAGGGTTTTCAGACTTTTATTACAGCTGCAGAATAAAGATGAGAAATCAGTGTTCTGAGTACAGTCACAGCAGAGTAGACTCTGTAATGCATTATGTGCTAAAAGAGAAAGAAGTGTTAGGAAAAGCTAATAAGGTTAAGCGTATTTCTCTTGGCTTTTCAGCAGAATCTTACTTCCTGTGCTGCCTTATACTGATCATCTCTAGTATGCGCAGAACAATGCAGAACGTCAACTTAGATTATTTTTTTTTCCTTTATTGTTTATGCATTAGAATTTTTTGTTCCCATTTTCTTATAGACCACTGTAGGCTACATGTCTTCCTTAGGATTAAGTGTGCTATTGTGATTTACATGCTTGAAGAAAATCTAACTCTGGATTTTGCATTTTTATTGAAAAAATGGAAAAAAAAATCATTATGTTATTGTCCTCTGGGAAATAAGCTGCAGCATTTGAATAGTGCATAGAATTACATCTAAGATTGCAAATGTGTGTGTGGGAGGAATGGCATAGCTATGCTTTAGAAAAATGACTTCACTGGAGAGTATTTTCTATTGCTTTTTAAATATTTGAACTACCACATTGCTGTTAGCTAATATCCTCAGTCAAAAGCAATAGAAATGAAGATTTTTACCAGTTGATCATAATATGCATTTAACTATCTAGTTTCCCAGTTTCTGTTCTATTTTCATCCCCTTGTGTGTTTGCACTGGCCAATACATTTTTGTGTTGTAAAGAAAAATGTCTGCTGATACTGTGTATGGCTTTATGCCAAAAAAAGGGTATTTACTCTTTTTATTTAATGCAGAGAGACAAGTAGTCTTTCGCTTTTCACTCATAGAATTCTGAAGCTTCTTTAGATTGTGTTATGGAGAAGCCTTACTAGTTTTGTCTCTAATTAAATAATCCATTAAATATGCTGCTTGATGTTTGGGAAGAAAAATATTTTGAGATTGAAAACTGTAGATTTACTAAAAATTAATATAAGCAGGGATGTGAAAAGAAGGATTAAGTGACTTAAACCCCCACATTTTTAAAACATTCTGAAATAATAATTTCAGAGTGTTGACCATTTTGTTACCGTTGTAGAGTTTTGTGTCTGACTTCTGCGCTTAATATATTTTTATAGAAGAGGTGGTTTTAGGGACATGTGAAAGTTGGAACCCTGAAAGGTGTTCCCTAAATGCAGGGAATTTTAAAATGTATTTTGGTGATTCCTACCACCTTAGTTTTTTGATAGATTTAAGATTTGAAATGTACTAAGTAGTTTATATCTGATTTTTTTTTTTCATGTGTCTTATTTCTGTTTAATCAGAATTAAAGGGGAGGTGGCTAAAAAAATAAATAGGTGCAATCTCTGTGTAAAAGCAACGTGATTACAGTCTAGTTGAGATTGGAAGGGACCTCTGGAGGTCATTTGATCCACCATCCCCCCAACCCACCCTGCTGCTCAGCGGGGCCACCTAAAGCTGACTGCCCGGGACACTCTCTGATGCTGGCTTTTGGGCTTTGTGTATTTTTTATTTGTTTTGATCCCTATAAGGAACACTGGAGATGCTCCTCTGGCTTTGGTGCATTTAACCTCTACCATTTGCCTCTGCTTACCTTCACTTGCCAACATTTTGCTTCTTTGGGGGTGGTGAAAGAGGTCTTTTAAAGCCTTCCTATGCGGAAGTTAACTTTCTTCCTTTTATTTGCAGAGTGCCTATGATGTAATTATCTTTCTCAAGTTAAGGGGAAAGACCCTAGTATGTGTTTGGAGTTTACTGGTATGGTTCTATGTTGTTCCTGTATGTAGTAATGTATGTACCGTTTTGAAGAAATCCCTTCTGTGAGATTGCTACCTGCATGAGTCTGTGTGATGGGAAGCCCCATTATTTTCAGATCAATATATGTTGCTTCCGTCACCTGGGGAGTGTTGCTTCATTTCTGACTTTTTTTTTTTTTTCAAATATATTGTATTATTCTGTTCAAGTGTCAAGCTGCAAATTCCAACTGTCCCGTCTTTTCCATTCTTGGAACTGAAGCTGGGGCTTAGTTGGTCTCTTAAAGAAATATAACTTACAGAGTTGTACTGAGAATCTTTAGTAACCTTTGGCCAATTTCGAACAAGACTGGGGATGGTTGTTTCAAGTTGCTCTATAGTTTATGAAAACAAGTGGCCCATTTAAAGGCAAGTGACCATTAAATCTCTTAAACAGGGAAGACTGAAGTATGAGCTCAACTATTATTAAACATTAGAGAACTGGGGGCAGGGGGGGGGATGAGCTGTCACAAGTTCTATAGCAAGAGAAAAAACGCTAATATTAATGATTACATTTTATTTGATATCAGTAATCCCATTAGAAAGCAAAATCCTGCAAAGTCAGGCTTTATGCTTCCTCTTCAGTTTGTCACTTCTTTTTGAGGTGCTACAAGTTAGTAAAGTAATTATTTCCTTGTCTGCTTTTATGCAAGAATTATCAACATCTAGGAAAAACATTTGATGGTGATATTTCTTCCTGGTAGGCATGTGCTGTGTTCAGGAATAAGGGACTCTCCATACAGATCGCTAGAGCAGTTTGCATTTTCTCTCTTCTGTCTTCAGTGACATTGAGGGGAGTATGGTATCATGGATACTGGTGAGAAAGTGATTAGATTGTCAGCTTTGTTCTCTTGCTGTTGCTCTTACTTTCAGGAATTTGAATTTTGTCATAAGGCCTTAATTTTCATGAACACTTCTGGCACTAACTCTATTGTGCACAGAACCTGTCAGCAGGCTTCAACAGTGTGGGAGCAGTGCTAATTCCATGAGGTGTGGCTACAAACACCCACTCACCATTTTAGTTTTGCATAGACAAAGAGTATCTCCAGTTTTGTTTTCCAGGATGTGTGCTGATGAATTATGGAGAGGAGATGATTATCTGTTGATGGAGTCTAATAAAATACATTCCAGTTAAAATGACAGGAGTCAGGATGTGGTGCTTGAGGAAGTGGGAGTAACATGTGAACTGCTGCTCACTGAAATTGTGAAACCTGAGCCAACCTAGAGCCACTTATGGGTCGGTCTACTGCTGTAAAGTTCTATAACCTTGAAAATTAGCAGGTTTTTTAATGTATTGATGTTGGTGTTATTTAGCTTTTCATGTAAGTTACCAGTACCAAAACATTAACTTTAATTATTATAGGAAATTCAGAGTTAAATGCACGAGTGAATGTTGCAGTGTAATTTAAGGTAGGATAAAGTGGAACAGAAATGGCTGAACCAATTCTAGTAGCTGATTAATGCCTAAATACTCTTTTTCCCAGTTCCTGTTCATGTGTGATGTCCTGCCCTCTGCATCAGGTTGGTTCTCGTGCCATACTCCCTGCAGTGTCAAGTTAGAAGACGGCTTACTGATAAGCAGAAAGCTGTCTGGTTTTATGTGTGCTGGGGGTGGGTGGAGTGTGTGTTGTGGTTGCCTCCCCCCTTCAGTTTTCTGCCAGGTTTATGACTTGTCTTTCTAGAGCAGTCCAGTGAGCCCCACAAATGACTCAAAATAGGCAGCAGGAGCTCAGAGCCCAGAATGACAGAGAGGGAAAATGGCATGTGCCAGTTGCCCTTTAACTAGTGATAAATTGTTAGATTAGTTCAAGCTGCCTCCTGCAATTTCACCCTACTTAAACCCAAGGAAGTTGAGCAAGATTTTGAGAAACTCCTGGATTTTGAGTAGATTTTGATATAGACTCTTACTGAATATTTATCTTCCTTCACTTTAACAGGGTAGGATTCTGCTAGTCTTTAATTTTTTTTTTGGCTTATTTACAGTTTGGCTATAGCTTGCATGTAAGTAACACTGTATCTGCAAATGTTTAAATGCTTAGTAAGCAATTAAGCTTCACTAAAGCCAGTATACAGAATATTATTTATTGTGACCTAGTCTTGTCAGTGCTTCGTGTTGCCTTAGTATATTGCTCTTTATAAATCTCATCATCTAATTAATCTCTATAGTAAGAAACGAGGGGGGAAAAAAGGGGCTATGTTGTTACAGAAGTGAGACACACAAACTTAAATAGTATCTCTGAAAACGTTCAGTTTCCTAGAAATAACTCTTGAGTAAATTGACATATTTTTAAAGACACAAATTTTTTTAGTTTATACCTTGTACACATCTTCTGTCTGAAGCTAAGTAAGTTCGGTTTCCTTTCTGAAGCCTTTGATATTCAAGAGTGGGTGTTTTATTGCTCCCCTGACATAATTTTTTAGAAAGATTGAGGGGTGGGGGAGAGGAAGAAAACCATGACAGTCTTTTTAGTATTGCATATTCATTATCTGACCACTACGTAGCTTGGAGTGAGGAATCATTTCAGCAGTATTGCATAGTTATTCTTGTTCATTACACTTTCTTTTAAAATGAGAATATTCGGGGGGGAGAAATAATTTAAAGTTTGTCTTTTAAGTTGCTTCTTAAGTTGATTTTTCAGCTGAAGAGAAAACAAAAAGGGGCGGTGAAGACTTTAAGTCTAATTAAAAAAACCTTAGGATTTCTCTGGTCAAGAAGGGCTTGTGATATGTTACTAGAAATAACAGTTTATTTTTATTTTTATTTATTTATTTTTTCTTCCCCCCAGGTGATTCATGGCAGGGGACGTGGAAGGGTTTAGCTCCTCCATCCATGACACCAGTGTCTCTGCTGGATTCAGAGCACTGTATGAGGAGGGATTGCTTCTTGATGTCACACTTGTCATTGAAGACCACCAATTTCAGGCCCATAAAGCACTGCTTGCCACCCAGAGTGATTACTTCAGGATTATGTTCACAGCTGATATGCGAGAACGAGATCAGGACAAAATCCATTTGAAAGGTCTGACAGCTACAGGCTTCAGTCATGTCCTCCAATTCATGTACTATGGAACTATTGAACTGAGTATGAACACTGTTCATGAAATCCTTCAGGCTGCCATGTATGTCCAGCTTATAGAGGTGGTAAAATTTTGCTGCTCTTTTCTCTTAGCTAAAATCTGCTTAGAAAACTGTGCAGAAATTATGAGACTTCTGGATGATTTTGGTGTAAACATCGAAGGAGTTAGGGAAAAATTGGACTCCTTTCTGCTAGAGAATTTTGTGCCACTCATGTCCAGACCTGACTTCCTTTCATATCTGAGCTTTGAGAAGCTCATGTCTTACTTGGATAATGATCATCTGAGCAGGTTTCCAGAGATAGAGCTGTATGAAGCTGTCCAGGCCTGGCTGCGCCATGATAGAAGACGCTGGAGGCATACGGACACCATCATTCAGAACATCAGGTTTTGTTTGATGACACCATCCAGTGTTTTTGAGAAGGTTGGTGCATTTGAAAAGCAATAGACAGGATTCATCATTTAGCTAGGGCAGCATGCCATTAAATAGGTAAGATTCTCAAGCCTATTAGGAGGAGCAAAAAGATAGCATTTATTTTTCTAATAAACCTGTAGAAGACAAACATCTAAAATTATTGTCATCTGATTATTAGACAATAGTATGTACAGTGGGTGGAGAACAGGTAGGTTTACAATAAATGTTTTTAAGTGACTTCATATGGAAAGTACATTTTAAAGTAAGGTCACTGGTATCAAGTTTTATTTCAGTAGTTCTTACTGTTTTCCACAAGTTGCTTCTTGCTTTTCAGAGACTTAGAGCTGCATACAGTGTGTAGGGCATATGTCATGATAATTGTTATCAATATAATCAAAACACAGTGTCTGTAGATTTTACATGGTTTAAGTACAGATTTTTTTATTTACAATTGAAAACTAGCATCTGCTGTTAAATCTGCAGCATGTTTTTGTTGTTGTAGTATCTTCAGTGCTTGTGCTGTTACACAGCAGTTGGAAGTAAGCCCTGATTCTGCAAAGTTACACATACATTTCGTTCTACACAAGGCACATAATACAATCAGAAGTTACTGACAGAGAAATGTAATGATTTTCTATAAATATCAGAGAAATCTTTGTAACAGGTGATCTAAAATTTAACTGATCATTGTATGTATTAAGAGGTTAAAAGAGAACTTGCTTTTTCTACTCTTATGTTGAAGAATAGATGAAAAAAAATGTTTTCTAGTTCTTGAGAATCTCTGAGTATTTGTCAACAGTAGAGAATTACAAAATTTTGTAAGCAGCTCTCTCACAGGCTGGTAACAGTAAGGGTATTCCAGTTAGGAATTACTTAAACTGTGCTATTTTGTTTTAACAATGTTAATTTTGTGTGTAGGATACAACTTTAACTTGTGTATTTTTCACCTTGCAGTGAATTAATAGGATTTAAGACCCTGTGGGTTTTTTTGGCTTCTTACACGTTTTCCTTATATTTTTACTTCAGTATCTAGTGAATATACAGATAAGGCTATATTATTCTTGGTGCTTTTAAGGGATACTGGATCATTTAAGCAGTAATGTTTACTCTTGTATTTTAAATTATAAAAGCTATGAATTCAGAGACTAGTGAGTTTTTATATTTTGGAAAATTTTGTGTGTGTAAATTGAGTAGAAGTAGTAATACATAAAATACATCTATGATCCTATATTAGTGTGTAGATATAAACAAAATAAAAACTAAACATTTTAGAACAGTAATGTAATGTTTATATTGGATTAAAACATTTCCAGCTAGTAGGAGCTGAACTCTGCAAGATACTGCATAGTGTCTTGTAACACTTTATGTTTTTTTGTAACATTAATAACTTTTTAACCTTATTATTATATGTATTTTTGCCTTATTATTATATGTATTTTTGCCTTATTACATAATTTAAAGTCTTCAGTAGGAAAACTGGTAGGATTCACAAAGTATCCTTAAGGTTAGTTTAATAGGTTAAGACTTGTGTGAAAGAGTCTTTGTGGTTTTGGGATGCGAGTTCAAGCATCAAGCTGTCTTCAGTTAGATTTCTGTAAGCACAAGTGAAAAGTATATGCTGGTCTTCAGCATTATATTTAGGTATAACTTCTGGAGCTTGTTTTGCTATCAGTGGCATAAATCCTGTCTACAGTGCTTTTCCTGGTTTATCTTGACAAACAGCCAGATAGGTCGGAGAGATGTCATTTTCAGCATCCCAGTTTATATACCCACATGTAAAAGCTTTATCTGTGAATACCCTTTCCATTAATTGTATGTGGAAGCAGAGAGAAGCCAGTGCAGATTCTGGAGTGGGACAACTGAGCAGAGGGAGGCACAGCTAGATAAGTATGTGATTTGTTGCTGTAGCTGGGAATGTATTTGTGTTTTGCCCTGGCTTAGTTAGAGAGCATTGAGTAATCCAGCATGGCAAGTGACTGAAGACAACTGCAGTTGGAGCTAACATCAAAATACAGATCATACTTTTTACCTTTTTAAAAAAAAAATAAAAGATCATGTCTCTTAACTGTTCTGGCAGTAACCTGAGAACTCTTTCTTCTCCATGTAGCATAGGGAAAATACTGGTAAAACTGCTTTGTTTTTGGAGATCCACAAACAGAATTCACCCTTTTTCTGAAGCCAGCACATTACTAAACGCCTGCGTGAATGTACCAAATACAATCTGAAGTTGACATTTCCGGTTCAGCGAACTTTGTTTTTGCTGTATGCTGGCTGTCTTGTCATATGTACTCTCATGTAAACTTTCTAATGCACATTTCTAAGATGCCTGTTATTGTAATATATAAATCACTTATGTAACTTAACTTTGCAAGTCACAATAAGGATACTTTTGGCCTCTTAAGCCATTCTATTTCTTACATAATTTTTGAGAGTTACAATGTGAGTGGGATGGCTTATTCTTTTAAAAATGAAATGATGAGTGACTCTAGATGTATACCTTGAGGCTGATGTGTGTTTGGAGCGCACAAGTGAAGATGCAGCCTGTTTGCTTATTCAAAACTGTCCTGAAAAAACTACTTATGAAGTATGGATCCTTTTGTTCCTCAGCTGTTAAAATAGATGTAGATATATGAGGGAAAATGGGAAGATAAATGAAGTAAGGGATTTGGGAATAATTAGAAAATAAAGGCGAAATATGTAGGGAGAAGCACAAGTTCCACTATCCATGTTACACTTTCCTTTATTTGAAAAATGTGGCGCTGAAAGTCTTGAGGAAGGTTGGAGATAAAAGTCGGACCATTTCTCCTAGTTTTAAGTTCATCTCTGTGTTATTGGAGGCAACCATGTTATGTTCATACACTGTTTAAGCTCTGTTTAGGTTCTGTGTACTACTCAGACTGAAATGTTATTTCAAAACCTCTATCCTTAAAATTGAAAGGGATGTTTTTGGTGTCCAGTCTGTAGGGTTTGTTATGACTAGCCCATGCTAATTTATAAATTCTCAGCTTAAATCAAAAACCTAGTAATCACTAGGTGCATCACACATTATCTTTGAGTATGTGCTTTCCTGTGCCTATAAAATAGTAATTTTTGAGAACATGTCATTGTAATTTTATGTTGTTGTGACTTTACCTTTGATAAATGTGTTGAATTTCTCATTTTTCTCATTTACTTCCATATCTAGTAATTCTTCTATGACTTCATATGCTGAAGCTTAGAATAAAAGTGTCTAGTGGATGAGGTTAGTGGGCCCCTCTTCTCTTGAATAGGTGTTGCACTTGATATTTTTCTGTCTGAAGGTTATCGTTGACTTGGACAGACTTGCTAGCAGTGTTTGTTATGTGCTGAGCATCTTAATTCGGGCATATAGACTGTTGACTCAACTCTGCTTTGAGATAATAGATTTGAATTAGATTCCAGCTTGATTGTGATAATTTCTCTTGCCAGTTTCTAAAAAGAAAGAGAAAAAATATTCAATTGGAGGGCATTTCCTTGCTGCACACAGGCTATGTCGTATTGTCTATCTATGCTTAGGCTGAAAAACAGTAAGTGACTTGCAGAGTAGCCCTTCAGAGCCCTATACTGCTACTGACCAGTTTTCATGCTGACCATGAGATTTAAGTAATGACCCACACTATAAAAAGGGAGAGTTAAAGTACAGCAGCTTGTCCAGTGCTACGTATACTGATGTTTGGTTGCAAAGTAATTCGGGTTGCTACTGTTTTAGAGACATGTGTGACTTTTTTGTTTGAATGAATTTTGATTTGGCATGTTTGTTAATATTTTAATAATGTTTGTTGACAGGCTTATAATTGTGCTGAGAATAAAGAGATAAGTAGATGTGAAAATAATAAGGAACCTAATTAGTAGGACTGATGCTTTGATTCAGCTTAAACTCTAGTAAAATATTGGGATTTTTGCAAGTAAAAGGAAGAATTTGCTCTCTAGAAGTCTGATGCAGACACATTATTGACTGAAATGGTGTAGCGTGGCTTCTGTATTCCTAGTAGTTGAGTTTGAGTTGCATCACTTAGACATTCAGAATTAGCAATTTTAGAAAACTTAAGTAAGGACAATTTTATAACCTTCAAAATAGTTCTCTGCTTGTGTGGCTAGAGATGATAGAGTCACATTATGAGCCATCCAGATTGTGCTGCTTTTTTAACAGTTCTACAGAAAGAACCAAGCAAATATCTACCCCATATAATAACATGTTAAGATTTAGTTACCAGGTGTACAAATAATAGATGTTTAGTTTCGGCACTTCAAAAGTAGCCTTTCTTTATGGCTTTGAAAGCTTTTTCCTAAAAGCCTAAGTAACAAAAATGCAAATAGAGTAATAGCTGTAAATGGTTGTATGGAAAAAAAAAAAAAAGCAAAAAAGTTATATGCTGAAGTCAAACTTGTGTTACAGAACATTTACCTTGCATTTCATTGTTCTTCCTGCAGGTTATTAGTTTGCTTAATTGTTTTAAGGTGAAAGGGAAAGATGATAAACATGATATGGGATACATCTGGTCTTTGTGGGGATCACTTTTCAAATTAGAAACTAATGTCACATCTTTGGTTTTACTTTTTCATAGAATATAGATGGAAAATTCTGAAATTTACATAGCTGCTGCAACTAGAAAAGCTTACAGTACATCAGAAAAATAGGCAATGATTAATAGCTGCAATAATTTGGAAAGCCAGCAGTTTTTACTGAGTGCTTCACTGATGCAAAATGAAGAAAAGAAAATGCATTCAAGCTCCAATTTACTATGGCTGGAGGGATGGTGGTGATTTTGGTGAAGTCTTGGTGGTTTTGGTATTGACTACCTAGGGGGTGAGTAGAGAGGTGGATGTTTTTAATTATTTTCTTAATGATCTTTTTTTATGGAATGATACATTTGATTTTGTTTATGCTGTTCCCTGTCTGGGTAGCTAAAAGTCCAACTGCGAACCACTGTAACTGGTAGGTGATGCAGGGAGGTAGTTCTTATTAGATTTCTTTGAGGAGCTCTCATATTAGTGCTGTGTCCCAACAGAACCTCTGTAAGGTTTTGTCCAGAAAACTGAAGAGAAAGAATTTGAAAGAATATTAAAAACCAAAAACCACACAAGCAAAGCTTTAGCGCTTGGATTAAATTCCTTTTTTACAGTAAGACTGGGGTTGGTAAGGGAATTCAACTTAAACTTTGAGATCCTTTAGCAGGATAATCTTCCTTTAAACTTTGAAAACACTGAAGCATTTTTTTTTTAATCAATTCAGAGTTGATAGTGTACTCTTAAGAATATGCATTTGTTTTACTTTAAAGTTCATAGTGGTTAGTGTACATTTCCATCTGGTTTGGATGTTTTGCAGAAACTTGTGAGTGTTCTCTCTAAGTATGTTGGTAATTAGGGGCATGTTCCTTCTAGAGCTCCATTTGAATTTAACAGGAAAATCGGTCTGTTGGTAATCACTTAGATGTTTGTTGATCAACTACTTGTTGCTACTTATGGGTAGTGGCAGAAGCCTACTTTCCGAATGCTGAGAGATTTCCTTCAGTGTATTTTGGGTCTCAGACAACAAATCCCACAAAAGGCTTGCTGAAGGCTGTGTTATTTCATCTACTAAAACTAAAATAGGTGCACAACTTAGAGTTGTGTTTTAATACCTAAAAACCTACATTTTAATGCTGGTCTTTTTTGATTATATACACAAGTAATTAAAAGTATTGTAAAGTTACACAGAAGTGTAGGTCTTTGGAGGGTTTTCCTTACTATGGTCTGAATATGACTTTCAAGTAATTGTGGAAGATTTCACGCAGACAGTGTGTAAATGTTAAAGTGAGCAAACTGACCTACATTTGCTTTGGCTTCATTTGCATCGCACAGTTGTGAGCAGTCTGTACTTTTATATAGGCATATCCTAACATTCATCTTAAGCCATCATCAGAGCCTCAGGAGAGGCAGAGATTGCACAATTGAAAGGTGGAAGGCTAGAAACACTGATACTTTTCCTCAGCAGCAAAGTCTATGAAGCCGCCAACTGTCTTTTTCTTACCAGAATTTAGATGGTTTGTCACTGTTTTGTGGGGTTTTTTTTCCGAATATTGAAAGAATTGCTAGTGCTTGTTTATTTTCACGTTCATCTCTTCAAGGTTGTGCTTGTAGATAATTTCCCCACAAACTTGAGTCTGAAAGAGTTGTTTATAACTTGTAGTTGCATTTGCTTTTTGATGTCTTTCTGCTTTAAGGTCAGAGATTGAGGCTTTGCTTTGATGTCAGTGCCTTTGTCAAGATAAGTAGTAGTAAACTACTAATAGATTGATTCCCTGGTCTTGAGATTCTGTCTCTGGAATTAGAGATAGTTGTTTCCTTTTGCATGTTCTCATGGGGTGAGATTTAGGCGATGTGAAGGAGTAGAGTGGTGAGGATATATGAGGCTTATTTTAATTTCAGTTTCTGGCTGGCATTTCAATTTCTAGATCTAAAGACAGAGTTGTAAATGTTGAGGGGGAAAGAAAAAACATTTTTCATCTCTGCCAGGTTTTGCTGGCATGCTTCACATGGTAAGCATGTTGATCCTGTTGTCTTCCATAATCATCCAAGAAAACTTGAAATGCATATAGGTGGAACAAAAATCTTTTTCCTTTATGTTTAATTCCAAAAATGATAGCTTCATCTTGGGAATGTGTGAAATAGTCATGCTGGTTTAGAATTTGAAAATTACTTTTAAGGATAGAGTAATCCATCCATGAATCTTTGTTACTTTAACTTTGTTTCATTTTTTTGTAACCTTGAAGGCTTTCTGTGTGTTACCATTTTCCTGTCCTGTGGTTCTCCCCACCACCCCTCCCCCAGCATATTTTCTAGAATTTATGTTCAGTCTTTTCAGTCAGGCAAGGTATATGGTTTATTCTAACAAATGCCATATGAGCAGATCTCCTGTGTTTGAATGGTATATTCTTTATTTGCAGTAAGAAAATAGATCTTTTATTCCCCAGAAGAGCTGAACTTACTGTGGGTGTTTTATAAGCACTATCCCTAAGTAAACTTTCTTGCTCCATCGTCATCCCAAGTAAAAATGGTAGAAGCTGGATACTGCCTCAAGAATAATATATGGAATCTGCATGTGACCATCCTCTTTTTTCCAAGCAAAGCTGAACTTGTCAAAATAAAGCGGGGGAAAGGAAAAGTGTAAATAAAACTATCAAATCACTGTAACTCTTGAGCTATACAGTGCTTTACAATGGTAAGTTAGTATTCAGGGTTTTTTGAAAATCTGGTGTGTAAAACAATCTCAAAATCCATGTGAATCATGTCCAGTAACAACAGTTCAAAAGATTTTTTTAAAATGTTCATCTGACAGCAGAATGTGTTAATTACTATACAAGGAAGAGAAATGATTAACAGAAAGCTAACAGAATTTGAATGGTATGTGTTTATGGAACAAGCAACTACTTTATTCACAAGGTATAAAGAACATTAATTTCCAAATTGCTTTTCATATACATGAAAATTCATACCACCACCCCTTAGGTAAGTGATGGTACAGACTTCTGTCCCTTGGGACAGGGAATAAGGGGGGGGGGAACAGATATTGAAAAATAGTAGCTGCTGATGTTACCTTGTGGTCACTTTGAAACTTCAGGGTGGCCTGACGTTGATTCAGTGTTGCTTTTCTTTTTCGAGTTGATGGGAACTAAAAGCATTCAGGGTGTTTGAAAGCAATCTATTTTTATGTGAAAGGAACTGGGATTTAGGATCAAATCTGATAAAGGATTATGGATTCGGTAATAATCTGGTGGGTTGTAATTTGTTTTAGAAGTGTTATTCTGTGTTAGACCAGACTGTACAAGAAGAGTTGAAGCCCCTTTTGAAGAGAATCCCATGGTGACCCAAGGACTGCCTGAACTAGATGTTCAAGATGGCGTTGTGTTTTGGCATTGTCTCAGGACCAGTCTCATGAACTTAAATGAGCTTAGATAGTGGGAGGGGTCCTAGAAAGGTAAATTCTTATAATCTCCCCCCTCAACTCCAGCAAAACTGAGCGGGAATAGCTCTTTTCAAATTGAGATGGCACTGAGAAGGAGCACTTTACTACTATGTGGTAATTCAAAGTTTGTGACTCTCACGTGGGAAGTGGAAGTTTAAACCTACCTCCAGAATTTACTAAATAAATGCGTAACCAAAGGATTATAGGTTGAGATGTTTTTCTCTTGTGTTGAAGGTGTTTGTTAACATGTGGAGACTCACAGAGGGGAAACCATAAGGTAACCATCCTGACAAGTGGTTAGTGTGATCACATGTTCCGAAGAAAGGGATTTGGGTACCTTTGCTTCCCACCCCAATAAAATAACCCTGTGAGCAGAGACAGGTATTTGGGAATACCTGCTTGGGGTCAGTTGTGAGAATTCATTAGAAATTAGACTAAGGTAGACCTTGATAAACACAGAATGGATGTGTAGAATGTTTTTCAAAATGAGGAAAATAGTGCATTTTTAATTTAGGTGCTTCATGGATTAAGCACATGGTTAACAGAGGCTTTTTTGGGGTGAAGGGATAATGGTTTTTTAGACTTGGGGATTTCAATTCTGTCTAATTCCACCTTAAATTCTGCATGTGAGTATTCTGCTGAAAATGTTAGTCACTGCTGTTAATCACTAAATTACCTTCTGGATTTTGGACAACAGTATATTAGCTTAAGCCCCAATGCACAAATGCAATTGCTGTCAAGATTGCCTGAATGAAACTAAGTAAAATAATCTCCTAATGACACATAGTCATTTAGGTTTTCTGGATTGTTTCTCTTGGTCAGAATTTTAATATCTTTTAAATGTATTCATAGGTAAAAACATCAGAGTTTTATCGATACTCCCGGCAGCTGCGACATGAGGTTGACCAAGCCATGAATTACTTTCATAGCGTTCACCAACAGCCTTTGATGGAAATGAAATCGAACAAAATTCGTTCTGCCAAACCCCAGACTGCAGTATTTAGAGGAATGATAGGACACAGTATGGTAAACAGTAAAATTCTTCTCTTGCACAAACCAAGGGTCTGGTGGGAACTAGAGGGTCCTCAAGTACCTTTACGACCAGACTGCCTTGCCATTGTGAATAACTTTGTGTTCCTATTAGGTGGGGAAGAACTGGGGCCAGATGGTGAGTTTCATGCTTCATCCAAAGTGTTTAGGTATGACCCAAGACAGAACACTTGGTTACGAATGGCAGACATGTCTGTTCCACGTTCTGAGTTTGCTGTTGGAGTTATTGGGAGGTATGTTTATGCAGTGGCTGGGAGAACCAGGGATGAAACATTTTACTCAACTGAACGGTATGATATCACTGAAGATAAATGGGAATTTGTGGATCCCTATCCAGTCAATAAATACGGACATGAAGGGACTGTGCTTGGTAACAAGTTGTATATCACTGGTGGAATTACATCATCTTCAACTTCTAAGCAAGTGTGTGTGTTTGATCCCAGTAAAGAAGGGACAGTAGAGCAGCGAACAAGGAGAACTCAAGTGGTCACTAACTGTTGGGAGAACAAATGCAAAATGAATTATGCAAGATGCTTTCACAAAATGATTTCTTATAATGGTAAACTTTATGTCTTTGGTGGTGTCTGTGTGATCCTGAGGGCCTCATTTGAATCTCAAGGATGTCCTTCCACAGAGGTTTATGACCCAGATACTGATCAATGGACTATATTGGCTTCTATGCCAATTGGTAGGAGTGGTCATGGTGTAGCTGTTCTGGACAAACAGATAATGGTTCTTGGAGGCCTTTGTTACAATGGTCATTACAGTGATTCAATTCTCACCTTTGATCCAGAGGAAAACAAATGGAAAGAAGATGAATATCCAAGGATGCCGTGCAAGCTGGATGGCTTACAAGTCTGCAGCTTGCACTTCCCTGAATATGTTTTGGAGCATGTTAGACGTTGCAGCTAAAACAGAATGAACAACCCAATGAAATACAAAAAGCTGTACCTAATTTGTCAAAAAATACAAACCGGTTGAATTCCTTCAGAGACATCACTTTTGTGTATAAGAACAACTGCTAAATGCTTAAGAGAAATAGGTTGTACAGGGAGTGTACTTAACCAAGTTTATCAGAAAAGCCAATAGTTGGTCTGATATTGTAAAAGCTTTGGTTTTTTTTTAACAAACATAATTGTAAGTAAGGGAAAGAAAAATATATTTTTGAGTGTGCTTATTTTTTTGTAACATTTTATGTCCATAATGCTTTCTTTTTATTTTTTTTTTTTAATGGCCATTATACCACCGTGCTTCTGAAATCAGTTGAGTTTAACAAAATGTGGAAGAGAAGAAAGACTTTATTTTCATTTTTTATTGAGCATCAAAATAAAACTCATCATCTGTACTAGGGTATAACCAGATATAAAATAACAAAACTAAACAATTTCTGTATTTTGTGTTGTCTTTTGGATGCTTTCCCCATTAATTGCAAAGTATTCTCTAATCTGTTAGGTGTTTTTGTTTTCCCTTATATATGTTAAAGAATAATCTAAACCCCTTTGCATGACCTTTTTCCTGGTTTTGTATAGTAGTACCAGTAAGTCTGCCAAAATGAAAACTACACATTTTCTACTAAATTGAAAACAAACCATTTTTATATTCAAAACACTATTTCTATGCTGCCTTCTATTGTCTGCATTGTGTTTGTTGGTGAGTAAAAAATATATACACGCACATGCATACACTGTAAAAAACTATATATAAATACATCTTTTTATGTGCAGTTACAATATTATATTTTAACTAGTGCACAGATTCAGCCATATCTGTTGAATTTAAGGTATAGTACTATCCTTTAATGAGCTAAATAATTCAAAGTTCTTAAGTAACTGGAGGCCTCATTTGGTATCGAAGTATCTTTGGTATATACTGATTGATTCAGTAACTTTAAACTCTTTATATCGATGCTACATAATGAACTGTTGATGATTTGTTATTTATAATTTTTTTTTAAACGTTAAACACATCTTACCTGAGTTTCTTTTATGTTTGGATGCGCTGCCCAGTTTTCTTTTTTTATGAAAAAGGAAAATGTCAATAAGCAGATGCTCAGCACTGCTTTGACCCACAGTTATTTTTGGAACTGGATATATTGCAGTTAATTCTCAGTACTTTGCTTGTACTCATACTTCAATTCAGGTACTTTGTTGGTACTCATATTGAAGTGGTATAATCTTTTTTATTAGTATAATTTTAATTATCAACTGCTATGAACTACTGTGTTTTGAAAATGTGGAGTTAGATGGTTGGATGGTTGGTACCGTTTATGTTACAAAAAAAACTTACACAACTACAGCTACTGACCTCAAAGTGCATGAGTTGAGATGTGTGGTCCAAGAGGGCTTTGAATAACTCCATTGTGTTAACTTGCAAATATTACTGACAGACTGGTAAGAATTATCCGTCAAGACATAAATAATAACAGTAATTACATATCTTTAATGACATAAAATTAGCCACTTCTGGAATCTAAAGGAGAGATTTGGAGAAGTTGAAGGCTCACACTTAGTTCAGATGCATAGGGGCAAAATGCTGAAACAAGCACCTGCATATTCTGTAAAATCTTATGCTGCCATGTTTCACTTTAAGCAATAGACTTTACTTTATATGCAGCAATGCAAAATCACTTTATTCAGCATCTTCCAGTCAGAAATCACTGTAGAAAAGGAATGTACAGTACTCAGGGAGTTCAAAAGAATGCACTTACAAAGGGACCAAAATCACCCTATATTTCCTATGTTAAAAATAATACTTACTTGCCTAAGCTAAGTTTGAAATAATTGATAGAAGTTAAAAGGACGTGTAAAACTCCTCATACTTGTATTTTGATATTTTTGTAGTAATCATGTTCTGGGTTGAGATGTGAGGATTTGGAGCTATATGGCAAGTTGGCAGATTTTTAAGGTTTTTTTTAAATTAGAAATGATTTACTGATAGATAGTGTTTTCTTTTCATAGTTTAACAGAAAGAGAGAATGTATGCCATTATAGCTATTGTGATCAGTTACTTACACCAGTAGTGGCTGGACCAAATATTGTTATTCAGCTTTCTGACGCAGACTAGTTTGCGGATAAATTTAAGGCTTTTTTAAAATAAAAATTCAGTTTACTGAATTAGGAATCTAATTTACTTTCTTAATACCTAACTTAAAGCCAGTGTGGCTTATACTAAAACCTCAGTTTCACTGTGAGACTTGCATGTACATTACCCTGCATGGGTGAAGAGATAAACTGACTCCAGTAGCTGCTGACTGTGTGCAAGTAAAAAGGTCCTACTGTACATAGCTCATGGAATATTGGGGCACAAGAAAAAGACAAGGTTTTTAAATTGTTTTTATTCTTTTTGTCACCAGCTCATTTCTCAACAAGTTTATAGGGCAGCAAAAACTAATCCTGCTTGAGCAGGCTTTCATGGGCATGTTATATATAGTGTGGAGTACTTCACTTTTATCTAGGGCCAGTCTGGGGAATGGATGTGGTTCTGGATGTCCAGTCTTCCATGATTCAGGTGTGGTAAAGAGACATGGCCAAGAGTTTATTAAAAATAATGGTAAAGATGGGGGTGTGCCAAGTTACAATTTTGAGTCTGCATTTAAGCACCTTCTGAAGTTCTGTGTGCTAAGCAACTGCCTCTAAAGTCATTGGTGAGTATTGACACTTGAAACATGAAGAACCAGAAAATTTTTAGGTGTTCTGTTTTTAAGTTCATATTTATCTTCAGGTGCCCAGTTCTGAAAGATGTTGTTCAGGATTGTAATAGTAATTATTCTGTGAAATTCTAACTTGAACTGTTGGTTTCAGCTTCCCTGAAGTTGTCTCTCCGTTGAGAAGCTGGCTGTAACCTTTCCAGCATTAGAAATGATTGGAATTTGCTTGGGTTTAGAACGTGGGGGTATGTGAGACTATTTTGTTAATTGACATTTCTACTGTGCTTTTGTTGTTTCAAACCTTGAAATATAAAATCAGTTTACAATCTATTTCCCATTGCAGTGCAACTTTTGAGGTAGTTATTTTTATTCCTTTATATATCAGAAGGATTTTTGTTTTCTTAATTGAAAATTTCTGTTTGCATTTGCTTTTAGTATTTAGCTCCAGATAATTCAGTGTTTAAATTGAAAACCCCCTAAATTGAATAATAAGAATTGTCTTTTACGATCAAACTTTGAGCATCATGATCAGATTAACATGGGTTTTAAAAACATTTAAATGCCCCTTGTTTGTCAAGGAAAAGGTAAGTTACAGTCTGTGATTACCGAGTTTAGGGGGGGGTGGTTTTTCTATTCCCACCCCAACCATACTGGCATACCAGCAAATCTAATCCTACTCACATACTTAAAATTTAACATGTGACCTGCTTTTAAACAGCAAGTGTACTTACCTTTTCTTAAAAAAGATGGACATAGTGAGTTACAGTCTAGAATTTTGTTTTGTTTTGTTTTTTCACATTTATAGCAAAAATGTTTTGACTTCATGTCTTAATTGAGTAACTAGCTCCAGTAGGAAAGTTTGGTTTCAAATGAGCCAGAATGGAGAAAAAGCATAGTGCTGTAAAGGGGTTGGACAGTGCCAGTTCCCATTCCATATGCTGCTGTTTCTGTTTTTAGAGGACAGATAATTTTTTTTTGAAGTATTGCCTAAGATAAAAATAGCTCATTTTTTCCCACAGAGAGTGTTGGTAGTAATTTTGTAGTGGGAGGTATTAGGTTGCAAAAACACCTTTTGAATTTTTTTTCCCTGTTGATTCAGCTGGAGGAAGGCAGTACTTGATTTTACAAAGGCTCTACTCTTTCAGAAAGCACTGCTAGCAAGAGGAGCTAGCAGCAGAGTATGAGCTACCTGGCAACCTGCTTTTATGTTACATTCTTTTGAAAAGTGGGGATGCCCTACTTTAGGCAGTGTGATAACAGTCCTATTACAGCTAGCTCTTAAGGGTTTTTGACTTTAATAATTCTCTGGTTTCTGAGATTTGCAGCCATTTTTTTTTGAGGACCTCCTGCCTTACAAACTCAGGTTCTGTGTTTTTTCATGCTGTTAATACTTGCATAAGGGACAAAGCTTCACTTGACACTCGGAAAGCAAAGGATAAAATTCAGCAGGTACAAATTCCAATCAGTTTACAAAGGAAAACATTGCTTTAATTCACTATGTCCATTCTTTTTCAAAAAGAGGGTAAATATCACGGGGAGGTGCTAATGGCTCTTTAAACTTCAAGCTTGTGTCAGCATTTATATGACGAAGTCGTCTTAGAAATAGTCACATTTATAGAGGTATTTTTGCCTTTTTATTATGTTTTTCCTTCAAAAAAAAAGTAGTAGTGAATTGGGCCCTTGATTCTTTTAACACTTCAAGCATGTATTTCACATATGTGAACAGTCTAATATAAAGAAAACTCTAAGGTACTTAAAACATTTGCACTTTTGCTTTCTTTTAAAACCTGTGCTTAAGTGTTTATAGGGATAGGGGCATCAAAGAAAACGTCTGTCCTGCTCTCCTTCCATTAAAAAAATACAGCAGGTGAAGTTACTTGAATAAGTGTGGTCTGTCACATGTGGCAGGGCTCCCTGCCGGAGAGTGGGAAAGAACATAACTGGAAAGCACATGTAATCTACTTAAAGCTTGCCAGTGTCCTGATTTTGATGTTTGTAAAACAATCTGAAGCTGCTTAGAATAAATACTAATGACTACTTTTGCACCTGTATTCTATTTTTGGAAGTTGGTGAATAAGATTTCTATTCATGTGGGTAAGTTTCATAAACCATAGTTTTGGCAGGTGGCAGAAAAACTTGAGTTATTTTGAGCACAGCTTTCCTGGATTTCCCTCTATGAATTTTTTCTTTTTCACTTCCCAAATTTCAGTTAATATTTATATAGTCTTTTAAAAATAACTTTCAGAGATCAATTTCAAACACCTTTGGATTAATATTAAGTTGGTAGCTAGGGGAAAACCACTTCTGTTTGCAGATGGTAGTTTTCTGTTTATGGCTCTGGTAGAAAAACCTTACTGTTAAGTCTAGAAAATGCAATGTTATGTAGGACTGTAAAGTTTATCTATACTTAGGGGGCTTTTATTACCTCAGTGGGACCTACTTAATTTTTATGTCAGTTCTGGGAACAGGTGAAGGGAAGAGTGAGCTATGTTTTTATTTTAAATATTTTCCCTATATATTGTTATTTTTATAGATCTTTTTAAAATAAATTATTATATGCCAGAGATTGCATTTCCACTATAGTATCCCACTTGATTCCAGTGTACAATATCAGATTGTTTGTATTGAAAAGAATGTATTTGATACATTAACAGGAAAAGTTATTTTCAAACCGTGCTGTGTTTGTGTCTAGCAATTGGAAATACTTTTCCTATAGAAAATTAAAATTATATATATATATATGACCTCATATGTACATTTGGATTAACTGTCTAATGATTACCCCAGGGCTGCTATAAACTTCTCTGAATAATTTAAGAATTGCCTCTTCTTAACTGTTTTAAAACCTTTTTTTCTTGTCTCTCTTTTTGGCAGAAAGTAATTTTCCCTAGCTATGGATACAGTATGCTCAGACTTGCATATATGTTCTCTGTTTGGGTTTTAAACTGAAAAAATGTATAAAATATGTATAAAGAAAAGTGTAAATAAAATATTTTTAATCTTTAAACACTTGTGTGTAAACTTTGTAATACTGAAAGTGTTGTGCACCTGGATTACTTTCTACAGGATTTCAGAGTTTACTTGGTTAAGCAACTCTTCAAAAATGTTTTGTTGCTGTAATTCATAACGTTTCATTAAAGTTATCCCAACAAGAAAAGTTGGGTGCCCTTACAAGCTCGTATCTTCAGCTTACAGTCTTCCCAGTTTTAATTGCTGTAGTGCATTCATGTGTCTACTCTGCATTTCAGGCTTGAAATAATGTTGAGTTGACATCATCATTACATTTGTAGCTCAGTGTCAAGGCATAAATTTAAATGTGACTGAAAACTGCCATCAGCCTTTGGTGTTAGTCAGAAGACAGGAGAAGAGACTGTTCTCTGCTATCAAGTACACAGCATTGAGGGCTCTGAGACCACATGTGTTCGTCATACGCTTGGACCTCAAAGTGTCAGAACTCCAAGTTATACTGCGTAATGTTTCCTGTAACAGGAAGGGGAAACTTCATTTCAGGATTAAAGTGTCAGATTAGAACAACATTCAATACCAAGCAAGGGAGGGGGGGAGGGGTGGGGCAGGTAAAATGGGAGGTTATGGTTGTATTTTCTCAAGCAGTCTGATGAAAGCCTTCCTTGACAGTCCCTTGCCACGCTTTTTCTTTTCTCTGCCACTATTTTTCAGCAGCTCTCTTGCTGTTGGATCAAAGCTCCTGGTTTAAAAACCAACTATCAAGAATGTTTGAAAATAACTGGGTTTTTTTGAGTTCTAAAATAGCATTTTAATTTTATTTTAATACTTTGAATGACTTAAAATTTTATTTGCATGAAGTAACCTTTTTTTTTTCCCCCCGCTTCCTCTTTAGTAACTTGACTTCATCCTACACTAAGTAGTACTGTTTAATGGGAGAATGCTGTGGATGAATTTGTGCAGGTCCTAGTGGAATGCATCATGGGTGGAAGGGTTTCTTAGCTGTGATGTGTCCCCATTTTTTGGTTCAAAAGGAGACCAAATGTATTAGACTGATACACTGGAAGACAAGGTGACAGCAGTCTTTTCACACTGTAAATGTTATTTACAATTCTTTTTGTTCACCTTTTAAATTTCTGTTCTAGTGAGCCAGGTTGTATTTTTGACAATACCTTTCTTCCATGATGCTACACCAGCCAACTTGACTTATTTGTTAGCACCTCTGTAGCTGATTAGGAATCTCCAATAACAGTTCCATTATTTCACTAAGGAGAGCTGTCACATTGGTTCATAGTTGTTCATACCAAATTCCTCACTTTTGTTTGAATGTGCAGCCTTATTTTTTGGCAGAAGTTCAGTCATCTGTATTCACTTGCTTTGTGTGATATGAAATTAATGTTTAGTTTAGCAAATGGGTTTTTTTTCAGTTAATTCCTTCCAGATTCTTTGGTATAAGTTATCCACCTCTGTTGACTTGAAATTCTTAATTTCAACAGATGTTCCCCCTTTGTTACAAATTGGGGGTTTGGGGTTTTGGTTTTGTGTGGTTTTTTCTTTTCTGATTCCATCAGCTTTTTAACATGGAAAGGAAAGTGTCACTTTGGGTGTTGCATAGATTCTGTTTAGTTCTGTACCTTTTCGTAACATACTCATGTGCACGTGATCCCCCACCCAGCCTTTAGCCTATCAAGTCTTATCAGTGTTTCAGTGTCATCTTTTAATGAGCACCTTCTTGTCCAAGGCAACTTTCTTGGCATGTGCAAAACTTTTGTTCTGTCAAGGGAGAGGGTAGGGGATATCTGTAAAGACAGCTTTAATTTCTTGTTTTCATTATCACTTTCCAATTTTGCATTTGATGCTTTAGTTGCACTGACAGGTGCTTTAGGTGATATTTACAGGTAGAAATAAGCCTTGTGATGATCTCTGAAGAACCCAGTGACTCTTCAGTCATCTATCCATTGGAATGAACGCCAACATTAAGCTTCACATGTTGAGTGCCAGGCCTTCTAGATTGATCTTATGTAGTACTTGATGACCTAAAAAAATACTCCTTTTGCCATGTATCTGATGTCTGTCAGATGTGTCTACTGGTGATGTCACACTTGGTAGCAGTTCTCCTGTATTATGGGTAAATGTTACACAATAAATGATGCTGAAAAATAATTCATTTTCTAATGAAATAGTTGATTTTAATGGTTAACTCTTATTGCACTGTTTAATTTTATCAGACAGATACCTCTTTGGCCTAAGCTGGCAGCCTTCTTTCCCACACCTGTTTCAGTATGTCCTCAGGCGTGTTCTAAGCATTGGTCTGTTTGCTCTTTTTTTGTCATGTGTTTCATCTCACACGTTTGAGTTACAGCAACCATAAAATTCTTTTTCTATGTGAGAATCTTTACCTCCTGTGGGGAAATGTGCATGTTATGGGTCTGTTTATATGTATTTGAGTACTACTGATGAGACTTTCTGACATTACCGTTGCTTCTTTGACAAAAGAACTGCATAATGCTAAGTGAAACCAAGTATTTCCCCTATGTTTAATTTCCATAGCCTCAGGGGAGAAATTCCAAGGTGGTCAGTGTATTCCTATTGTCTTTACCTTCCCAGATTGCTGAAGTCATACGAGATGCAATTGAGCTTGTGGTGGTGACACTGGTGTCAGTGCAAGACATGGCCTAAGCACTTTCTCCTATGTTGGTGTAGTGATGGTCTTCATTTTCACTCCTGGGAAACAAGAAATTGCTCTGCTGTCATCTTGCACCTCTTGGAAAGCCCTGTTGGCTAGTTTATTACCAGGATGGGGTCCTAGTCACTTGGGTGTCCTTGGTTGGCTGAGGATGTTCCATGGGGTTTGCCTCATGTCACATGTACTCTCACTTCTTCCTCTGGTTCTTAACAGGCAATTCTGCAAGGAGTTTTTTATGTAATACATGTGGCAACTCGATATTAATTACTTAAGTTATTATAACGAAACCTGAAACATCAAAAATTAAAACTTCAGAAGAAGATATTTCAGAGTGCAAACCCTTTCTTTAATATATACTTCTCCTGATTCTCAGTCATTTATTGCAGTCAGGAAGAGTTACTATGAAATAATATTTTTTTTTCCTTCACTGTTTCTCCTGATTATCCAAAACATTTAAAAAAAAATTATGTAGTAAGAAAAAAAAAAAGTGGTGATAATTAACTGAACTACTTTTTGATCCAATTAACAACCTTATTGGAAGTGTTTTAGTTGATTTCTGAAAGAGACTGATTTTGGCTCAGTGAGGGTGACCTCTACATAAGTTAAATAAACTAAGTACTCCAGCCAAAGAAATCTTAATACAAAATTGTTAATACCCAGATAATCAAACAGCTGTACTGTGCAGAAGTTACAAACTTTACTAAATTACCACAGTTGCTCAGTTTTAGTTTTGTTCTAGCTTTGCAGTGCGGAGATTGGTTTTTTCCCCCATGGTAAAAATTACAAGAATGTATGTTTTGCTAAACTTGTTAAACTGGCGTGGGAGGCCATCCTTTCAGATTTGCAAGCCTTGTTCAAAGCAGGGTGGAATGCATTAAAGTGACTAGAAGGGTTAGCAGTTTTCCAGTACCTTAACTTCTGAAGACTTATGCATCTGTTGTAGATGGAAATAGTCCAGTATCCTTCAGAGACAATGCCTGGGGCCAGGCATACAATTTACCTGCTTCATATTCCCATTCTTCTGTAGCAATAGATTGATCCCTCAGGCTTTTCAGTTCATGAAAATGCCATCCTTTGATGTTCAGCAAACTCACTTCTATTTGTAGCATTCAGTTCCTCTACCTGTACAATACTGTGCATTGTTATACAGGACTAGGCACCTATTCAATCACACTTGAGAAATGTGACATTTTTCTCATCTGTGAAACTGCCAAAGTAAGCTAAAGCATTGTTTTTAACCTGTGCCTGTGCCATATTGTACTAATTTACATGACTGAAGAGGAGGTTTCATATGCTGTGCTAGAGAGAAACAGTTTAAAGACCGTGTCGGTCTGTGCATCGCTACCCTGTACCCGTTTAGATCCTATACCATAAGATGGAATTATGCCAGCCATAGCTCTCTTCCATAGTGTGTGTGGCAAAATAATAAACAACTTCCTGTTATGGGATAACACATATTGAACATATAAGGGATCACTGGGGAAACATCTAAATGACAGTTTTCATTAGTGGTTGTGAAAGACCCTGGAAATATGTCCTACAGTTTCCTAAATGCCCTTCAGGGTTAAGCATATGTAAGGTTGACTGTTACTCCTTTGTGGAAGGTGCTCCCAGAATGTAAACAGTAGTTGAAGGTACTGGACATCATGTTTTTTGATGAATGTGAGGCAAAGGAAGGGGAAGGTGCAAACCCAGGCTGAACACATGCAATGGTACCAAAGAGCAAGGAGGACTTCCTGCCTAATGAGTACACAGAAACACAGATGCCCTGAAAAGGGTATCTTGCTTCCAGTTTTGCCACATATCTCATTCTCTCTCAATGAAATACATACTCTTCATTTTTGATAGCCTCTGTTGAACTTGAGCAGAGCAACACGTTAGCTGCATGGATGCTGTAGTGGGCCAGTAAGAGTAAAATGAATAAGTGACTGATGAACTATATGGAAATGAAGATCTAGAAAATAAAAATATTTAAAATAATACAAATTTTTCCTCTCCAAAAGGGTGTTATTCTAGACTGAACAAATAAAGTTGTGAAACCAAATTCTGCCTTCTAAAAAGAGAATAATAAAGGGTTTCCTTTACACTCTTCAGTTACATCAAATGGTGGTGGCAGCATCAGTGAAGAAGAAATCTGGATAATTCTTCATGTGCTGCTCAGCTCTGTCTCCTTTCTTCTTCAAGCTGCACAAACAAACCTCTGCAGAACTGACTGCTGCTCTTCTGGTCTCTTGGATGCTGTAAGGCTCTAAACCCCAGCCTAGGGGCTTAATGGGGGAGCAAGTCAGAGCTTAAGCCAAGCCTTAATTAACAACAGAAGTAGAGTACTACTCAAGTACACAAATCTTTCTCTATTTCTCAGTAACTTGTATCATGCAAATGTCACACAGCAGGTAGTGGTACATGCTGCATTCTCCAGCTGGTCTCTGTATGTGTGAGTGGTAAGTTCCATAGACCTCACTGTAATTTCTCTCACTCTTACAAGTGACTGTGTATACTGTTAGAAACATTTTAAGTGCAATTTCCTAACAGCGAAATCGAAGACACTGGAACACTTTCAGTAATAGAGTGTAATAATCATGTAATGGTATATGTGTATATATAGTAAGCATATAATGCATTCTGCTCATTCCTGGGAGAACTAGATCATGTGCCCTAGTAGAAAGTAAAATAGAAATTAAAACCCTTCAAAAAGGATCATCCTAAAAGTTAGTTATAACTAACAAAGTAAGCTCAGCATGTCACATTAATTATTAAAGAGGTGGCACAGTAAAAGAAGGAATGTGTGCCTTTAATTGGAAATTATTTGGTAGACCTAGAAGCATTCAGGTAAATAAGGACTACATTTAATATATATATTTATGAAGATTCTGATAATACATTTATAGGCAAATGAGGTAAAGCTACTCACATCATCTTGCTAAGAAATTAAGGGTTACTGTGAAAACAGTTTTTAAGATAAAAAGATTTAATGCACTAAATAACTAGAGACTGGCAACAGATGCAAGACCTTTTACCTCTTAGCCTCAGTTGATTTCCAAAATGTATCCAGCTTGGCTGAAATAAGGATGCATCTGAACTTTGAAAGGACTTGGACTTTGTTGTGATGGGTGCTTAAGAGCATCAGAAATGTGTTTGTGTTCTCACTACTATGATAGCATATATCTGTGCTTTAGAATATGATTGCTACACCACACATTAGCTGACATCTCTGATGGTACTATCAACAGCTTTTTATCAGAAGAGTTATTTGTTGGTGCTGGAAGGGAGTAATAGAAAAATGTGGAACTAGAGCTACTGATGGTTGCAGTGAGAAGTCAAGGATTTGAATTGGGGAAGGAACATTTGGGTGTTTAACCATGGCAATATCAAAAGTGAAACTGTATGCAGTTGGATTACACTGGTTTTTTAGCATGGTATGTTTCTCTTTTCTATCTGTCCCCTGTCTCAGAATATAGGATCTTTATTTGGAAAGCACTGAGTATATTTTGGATGTTGTCAGAATGTGACAAAGTTGATGCAACAGAGCATGGGCTGAAATTCAAATACTGGTTTACTCCAGGTGTGAATGCAGTAATGCCTTTGATGCAATTAAAGGTAGGTCAGTGAGAAGGCACAAAGAGCTCTGCAATGGCATCTGTCCTTAACATTCAGTTTACTTTCTGAATGTCTGACTTCAGACATTGTAGTTGCTAAAAGAGCACCTATGACAAACATTGAAAAATGACCCACCTTAAGCATGGAAAGCAAAAGCACAAGGTAAGTTTCACTCCAAATAAAACCATATCATTAAATACAAAAATCTGTTCAACACCTTTCCTTTTTTTTTTTTTTTTTTTTTTAACAAGTTGGGAAGTGAATAAAGTAGAAAGAATGAAAGAATATTCTTATGAATATGCGAACTGCACTCCCTTCATAAAGGCACTGGGAAAGGTCCATCATCACTCACTGCTATAAAAGCCAGTTCAATCAGCTGTTCAACAGATACGTGCTGAAAGTGATGGGAATGTGAGAAATGGATCGTGTGCTTTGGAGACCAATCTAGAAAAGCTGTGTATCTGACGTGTCACCTCTGACTGTGATTTGTGTGGAGCATTTTAGAAAGCCAGGCTCATGGCATTAGGTGAAGCTGCTTAATACCTGAAAGTTTATTGGAGCCCTTGTGGGGGTGTATTTCCTATTAACTACATATTTTCAAAAAAACTTGAAGAGAGATCTGCCAAACGGCATTCTTTTAACTTAATACACAACTCAGAAAAGCTGTGAGAGGCAGAAAAGCAGTTTATTTTATAAAGATCTTAAAAATGAATTCTAAACAGTCTGGCAAAACTGTAGTGGCAAGTTAGGGTATTCAAAATTTCACTCATTTTAATGAATAAAAGGTGCATGGAAGAATGTGGGATTTTTATTTTTTTTTAATATAAAGCAAGATTTATCATGAAGGAGAACATCAAAATATGCCAGCCTTTCACAATTATGTTTTCCAGTGGTCTGTGTGAGTAGGTAACTGCACTGGTATTTAATGAGCAGATGTTGCAAACTCACATTTTAACAGAAATGTGCAACAAATCCATTTTTTTTCTACTATACCTGTAAATGTGTGGCAAATAGCTGTCATTGTATTGCTAGTAAAGGACTGCTTTTATTTTCCTGACAAAAAATTAAACTGTAAATAAGCACTATAATGCAACATTATGAAAGCTCAGACTCTAATGGCTAAGGCAAAAGATTAGAGATTAAGTTTCTTAAATTGTATTTCTGCCTGGGCTGAAATACAGTTTATGAATGTGGCAACATTTTCAAGCCTCTCTGAGCTGCAACTTCCTAAAGGAAGTATTTCTTTCACAAGTATTTAGAAAAGTCACTTATCAAGGAAAGGGAAAGATAGTGGCATGCAAAATAAAACTGAAACTTGGTATAGTTTCATGCAGGAGTCAATCATGCCAGAGCTCTTTATTCTGTGGCCTCAGTAGAAGAAACTTTAGCACCTTCTTAAGCCTGTCTGACAATGTTTTGGACTGTGCATAATCCATTGTGGCTTATATTATTGTTGTCCCAGGGAAATTTTGTAGAGATGACCTTATCCAGCAGTTATTCCTGCCACCAGAGTACGCAGGGCTTTTATCCAGATTACTGGTAGACTGTTAAGAGAACAATACACCTAGTGGAAAGCTAATATATTTGTATTGTTCTTCTCTATAAAGGTTTTCCCATTCTTTTTAATTGGTCATATCAATCACTTTAAAGATTAGATTCCACATTAAAGAAAAAAATGCACTGGAGATGCTGGAGCTGATAAAATTATTTGGTTAAAATAATTTTATAAAATAGCCATCTGTTCTTCAGATATTTATATCTGTGTTACATAATTATGTCAATAATTGCTGTGTAGTAATTGAATATAAATTGATCACAAAAATATGTATTTTTAAGATATACACAATTGTATGTGTAGAAACAATTGGAATTTTCGTTACTGTTCATGTACCAAACTAAAAAAAGAGAATGCACTTGAAGTATTCTTATGTCTGTCCTCTGCAAAACCGGGAAACAGCCAGTCCCACCCACAGCCTGGGATTTAGCTTTGGTCGAGAACTAACCTGAGCAGGTGCCAATATTCACTGCCAAACCTCAGTGCCATCACTCCACTTGTGGGCTTTACTGTCATTTTGAGCTTTGAATATTTTCTTTCTCTAACTCCTTCAGGATGAATGAAATGCATCAAGAAATGCAACGGCTTTACAAACTACCTGATCACTCTCCGTACTCTCACAAAACTGCCATAAAATACTGCAAAATCAGCTTTCCACACATTTGCCGCACCCTGGCTGCTTGTATTCCACAGATATAACTGACTCTCCTCAAAGCATAAACACAATGGAGAAAGAGGTCCATTAGCATTCTTCACCCAACGGTCATTCATGTACATGTTAGGAATAACTCTTCCTTGCTAAAGAGGGAAACTTCATAACAAAATATGTAATAAAATATCATTGTAATCTGTTATCCCGTGGTTTGGGTACTGAAGCTCATCTTCTACCATTTGTTCATAGTATTTCTGATACCCCATTAACTTGCAAACCCCAGCAGCTGCCTGTGAAATACAGCAGAAAAACACAATAAGCTTTTAAAAAAAAGACACAAACCACAAACCTGAAGTCTTTTCATCTCACCTCAAATTGCTTCTGACAATAATCCAATGTGCCAACAAATGAGAAGGACTGTCTGCTGATTTTACAAACAGCTCATTGAGAAGCATCACCCAATTCTGCAATGCGATGGCTAAACACCCCCATTAGTCTGGAAAATACTTGTTCCTGGTATAGCTGATTCTATCAGGTCTGTAAAGTGACTACAATAAAGAAATCTAGGGATTCTCTTAAAGAGGGAATAATAAAAATTATAATCAGAAAAATTTAAGATTGTAAGAGGGTGCATACCTCATCTGTCTTTCCACAATACCCTTCCTGATGAACTATTTGCTACTGTGTTCTTCAGGTGCTTTACTTTGTATGTAAAAATTCTTTTTTATAACATTTTCCAGGACTTAATAGGGTGCTATTCTTCATACTCTAAAATCAATAGTTTTAAATTACTATAATATTTTGGCGAACCTGATAAAGAGAGGAGCCACATTTTGTTGGTGTTCCTATATATCTAAATGAGGCGCATAGGCTGTTTTCCCCACGGCGGGGAGGAGGAGGAGATGACAGAGTGTGCTTCAAAGCAGAAAGGCGCTGCTGTGAACCCTGTGGCAGAGCCTACACCCCATCCCTGCCCAGGCAGCAGGGGCTCCTATGAGGTTTCAGAAGTCAGGCAGCTTGCATCGCCCCTTCACTCCAACTCCTGACAGAGTGAGCCGCAACAGAGGAACAGATTCTACTGGCACTGAGATGTCTCTGAATAAACTTTATAAAGGCCACAAGGTAACACACTAAGCCGGGCTTGCAAGTCTAAAGAACAGTGTGTATGTGCTTTTGGCGCGCTGGCACTTTGTTCTTTTTAATACGTAAGTTCTAAAGAGATGTTTCTGCATTGTAGAAACTGAAATTTGGAATATTTTCCATTACTAAGCTTCTTCCAGTGCACAGTAAGCACTTACTCAAAATAAGATCCAAGTTCAAAGTCCAGATTTAAACAACAATTAAAACTGTGCCTCATGCACTCCCCTTTATGAATACATGCTTGCATTGCTTTTAATATTAACAATGGATAGAAACCATGTCCTCGCCTAGTCTGCACAAGCCATGGCGCCTCCTTTCCCTGAATGTGGCCGTACACAGTCTCCTTTTCCCCCCTTTTTTTTCCTCCCTTCATTCTTCTCCACCGCTGCCGCTATCGCGGCCGCTGCCGGCAGGCGGAGGTTGGTGGGCGGGGCCACACGAGTGATGAGGAAGCCACGCCCCCTCGGCGTTGCCAGGTTACCGCGCCGCCGGTGGGCGGAGCCTGAGCCGGCCTCTGGGGTCGTGCTGCCAGCCTTGCCACCTCCCCTACCGGCCATTTTTTTTGACGTCACAGCGCGGCGACGCGGCCGGTGTGTACCGCCCGCTCGGCAGAGCCATGTTCAAGGTGAGGAAGCCGTTGGCCCCGCTTGTGGCCGTCGCTGTTCCCCGCCCGTCCCTCCGTCAGCCCCGCTCCGCTGACAGGGCTCCCCCCGCCACCTGCCTCCGACAGGGCGGGGGC
>NW_020799091.1:84678891-84682516 GCF_003259725.1 Athene cunicularia | reverse complement strand
TGAGGGGTGAAGCCGGCCGGCGCTCTGGCCCTGAGGGCGGGGCGGGCCCGTTTCTCCCGGTTCCCGTTTTAAAGCAGCTGTTTATAACTCGGTTGACGAGATGCGGTAGCGAATACCATGGCGTCGTTCCCAGCGAGTGATTTTTTTCACGTTCCAGCTAACGTTGTTCGAAAACCCGTGTTATCTGGTGGTAGCTGTACCCAGGGTATTTTGTACCTCTCAGAAGCTTTACTCCCGTTGCAGCTGTGTAATCTCTTTTTAATATTTCATAGTTGTGTGCCCTATCCGTGTTGCACGAAAAGAAACGCGTAAACACACTCCTTACTTAAAATTACTTCTTGTATACAGTATCACAGAGCTGTGAGTTAGTGTTCTTGCAGAATTTGGATTTGTACAGTTGTGAAAATCCTCGTCTTGAAAGTCTCCCTTTGTTGCACGTAGGTTGTCAGGAAAATCTAGTGAACAGGGGTCAACGTGCTAGAGCTGGGCTTAAATCAGATAATTGTCTCAAAAGTATTTGCCTCTGATAAGACCAGCCCCAGATCCCCTTGGGCTAAAAGTTGTGTTTTTCAGTCAAATTGTCATGACTACTCGAGAAGCTGGAGGTCTTTTAAAAACTGGTGACGCTTGATTCTTAAAATTCGTTCCCTTTTGTAGCTTTTTTGTTTGCCAATTATTGATGGTAATATATCAGTATACTCATTGCTGAGCAGCCCGTGCTTTCTGTGCTCTTGTGACATTTTTTTTTTTTTTTTTTGTACTTTAATGTTGGGACAACTGCTGGAATTGTGATGTAAGGATTTTATTTCAGAATCGTTGAGCATTCCGTAAGTGATGCTGAATTGTCATTAAAGAGGTTACATGTGAACCTGTGGTTTTAGGTACTGTGCATAATATTACTACTTTTACACAACAATTGAGGTTAGGCAGAACTCAGTGCTTCAGGCCAATCTAAATTTTTGCCTCCAAAAGTAAAAGGGGAAGGTGGCTTCTTGTCCTTGATATCTGTGCTTCAGGGAACAGGAGTACTGAAGAGCTTGGTTTTGTTTGTTTGTTTGTTTTTTTTTTTCCACTTGGGATTGAGGAGGAAGAATGTAAAAAGAGAAAAATGAAGCAGCTTCATCCATTAGGACAAATATCAGCCTTCCCAAAAATATGTTTAAGGATTTTTTTTTCTTTTGTTCTTCCTTTCCAAGTTTTGACAGGGTGACAAGAACAGCGACAAGTGAACTGAGAAACCACAAACAAGAGGAAGAAAAATTCAAAAGTTCTAGTTAATCTTTAGCTCTTTGTTCCCCTCTTTGCACTGAGAACTAATATAGGATTTCTGCTTCTCAGAGGCATTTTTTAGTTAAGAATTAAGAACTTTGAGAAAGACAGAAAGGCAGGACAATAGAAGATGAAGTATGATAGTCTTTTTCCCTCCAACTTTCACATAGGACTTGCTTACGAGTGATCTGGTGTCTACAGATAAAGTTGAGTTTTTCAGCTAGAGGAAGGAATAAGCTTAGTATCTTTTTTAACTTAAAGTAAATGCAGGGTATTGCCTAGATAAAATGTCAGCTCTACTTTTTTTGGTATCAACTGAATAGTTGTAAGCTAGGCAAACTGAAGGCACAGCTCAAAATGCTTTACTAAACTGATTGGTTTAGTAATATGTGGTTAATATGAAATTAAGAAATGAGATCCTAAAGTGAATTTTGGAAACAAAAAGTAGAACGGTTAATCTTTCATACTACCGAGTAAACCTTTTAGTGTGTGTGTATATATGGTACTTCAGTACTGGTTGTATCTGTCCCATAAACTCTGCTGATGTAGGGGACTGTTGCAGTATAGCTTGAACAGTGCAATTAAGGAGAGATTAATCTTGCAATTTTAGTGGTTAATTTCATTTTGTTTAAAAGGTAAACATGAAACCTTTGGAAAATGTCTGCACTTCAGTATTTTGACAATATGAACAGTTGATGGTTTTGGTCTGAGTAGTTCTGTGATCAGTGATACCTGTTTGTGAAACCAAGGTGCTTCTGTTCTTGTGCTTCACTGTTTGAATCTTTATATAAAAATCTCAAATATTTAAAGAATTTGGATTTACTATTTCTGCTGATGACATTTAGCACCATTTATATATACACTTTGCAAGTATTTTTCAGATTGAAAATGCATTTAGATTTTTGCCTTTTCAGTGACAGAACAGTTTTGCAGTGAAAAAAGGAAAGATTAAGAAAATAGATTCTTCAGCTATTAATGGTTAGTGGCGTTCATGTCTTTATCTTGGCTAATGAAATTATGTGAAAAGTGTTTGTTTAAGTAAACAGTGCTAAAGATTATTCATGTCTTTCCTTGGCTGTGAAACAACTGATCCAGTCATTGTGGTGTTTCATTATAGTGCTGTAATAATGAGTCCATAGATTCAAGTGAGGAAAAACTTCAATTTTAAGCAAGTTTTTCCTGTACCTTTTGATCCATCAGATCCCTTACATTCTTCTGAAAAGCCATCCTATGACCTAGTTGTTATGTGCTGTTTCTCTGTAGATAACTAAACATTTTCAGGAAGCTTGACAGCTATATAGTCTGATGTTAAGTTTGAGGAGTTTCTTGGTTACATTTAATAAATATTCCATCTGCAAAGCAGTGGAAGAAATTTAAGCTGCAAATGCTGATCTATATACAATAAGCATGAAGTCTGGATAATTTTAAAGCTATCTTCTAACAGTTCTGCAATGGACAGAAATGAAGCTTCAGAGTCCTGTGACTAGGTCAGTTATCATAATAACTTGACCAAGGCTTCAGTTTCACAAGCATCTAGGTCAGTGTAATGTACCCTTACTATTTCTGAAAAGGAAGAGGGCTTGCTGCCTTCTCCTTTTACATCCCCTCTTCCCTGTCCACACAGTTCCTCTGGTGCTTGTCAGGCTGTTTCATGGATGGGTTCAATTTACTAAGCCCGCACAAAGCTCTCCACTTCTTTTTCAGGATTAATCTTTTGCCACATTGGCAAGGTGAGTTGCCTTGTGGTGGAAGCGTCCAACCACCAAAGCTAGGGCAAGGTGAGCAGCAGGACTTCTGGGAACCGATGCCGCAAGCAGAGCCAGACCTCTCCAGTTTGGTCGCCGCAGGCTCTTAGATCCATTCACGCTGTAACCTGATACAAAACACAGGCTATTGTAACTTTGAATATGTTTATCTGAGCAGTAACATGAATATGAGACATTGAAAGGTTTCCTGTTTCAACTGCCATTTCTTGAGTTAAATGGTGCTCTTAATAAGGATGTGCATTTGTTGGAAAATGTTTTCCATGCGTTCTTGATTCACTACACAGATAAGATTTTTTTCTACTTTTTTTTTTTTTCTTCTTTTTTTTTTTTTTTAAAGTTAAAGCAGTCGCTCCTGTTAAGAAATACACTTTAGAGTAGATTTTGAACATGACTAAGGTGAATATAATTCTTCCTATGGTGGTTGTGCTGTGTGACTGGATTGAATCTGAAGTATTCAGAAACAGTCAAGTGTCTGTCATCTGTAATTCATGTTTCTTGCAGAAAAGTAGGAGACATTCCTAAAGTTTTTAGAAAGCAGTGATTACGTTCTGGTACTTTCAAATGCCGGTCTCTTTTTTTTTTTTTTTTTT
>NW_020799091.1:84626494-84678841 GCF_003259725.1 Athene cunicularia | reverse complement strand
TTTTTTTTTTTTTTTTTTGCTAATCTAGATGCAAACAATAAGTAGAAATAAAGTACTGAATTTAATGGTACTAACTACAGAAAAACGGTGGTATTATGGACGTTCACAGAGTTGTTTAAAATATGAATATAGTGTTGTTAGTGTCTCTACTGAGAAAGTTAATGAAAATTATGTTTTGATTGAGAGAAAACAGAAGATCTTGAGATGAAAACTGATGAGATTAGCATTTACATCTACTGTCTCTTTCAGCCTTAGGCTTTTCCAAATACTGTCTGAATAATTTAGTTGTTATCATTTGAATGCCTGAGAGCATTAGATTGTGTACCACTGTCTCCCCCTTCTAAGCATCATAATGTATCACTTATTACCATATGTGGAGATGTAAACATTGTCTACATGGATGTGTTCAGACATGTTGCCATTTTGTTTGAATTTAATGATTTACATGTCTTCCTATAATGTTTCTAGGTAATTCGGCTGGGGGCCACCCCTGTTAGCCTGAGCTTGCTCTCTCTCCAGGTTTATGCTTCCTCTTCAGAGAAGACTTCCAAAAAGGAGTTGCTGAAAATTGAGGAAGTAAGTATGGTTAGAGTCCTAGTGCTCTTCTATCTATATGGAACTATCTACAGAATTCTGGAAGACATGATCTTTTGAAGCATGAAAGTATTTGGGTACATCTCTTCACCTTTTGTATGCTTGCCTTTAAACTCCTCTGTTTACAGTAATGGAGATGTTGATACGGTTTTGCATCTTTTACCTGAGGGGTGCATTTGATATCCACCATTTGATAACATCAAGCTTGCTTCTGTGTGAGATCTTCCTACATTAAAGCTGCCTGTTCTTCATTCAGATATTACTTTTTAATGTTTGTAGATTTACTTGTGATCATGTTTCAAATCCAATAAAAAACCAAATCCAATATTTTGTTTGCTTTTTATCCAGGTAACACCATGTATTTTTTATTACAAGTACTATTGGCAAATTCTAATACAATTTCATTTATGTTCTCCAGTAAAACAGGAAATCAGAAGTTTTTATTTCTAAAATACTATTTTTTTTACAGGCAAAATTCTTGTCTGGCAGTGCTTTGAATCCGATTTAGTAGCCTAGAGAATTTTATCAGTTTTTCTTCCTTTACAGCATTCAGACCTAAGCAACAGCAAATACCCTAAGTGGCAATAAAAAAACCCTGCAACTTTATTGCTTCTCTGTTACGAATTGGTTATAGCAGAAGTAGAGCTTTAAAACACCCTGCCAAACTGTAGACTCACCAGCATTGTTGCAAAGGCTTTTAACAGTCTCCAAGATTTAAAAAAAAAACAAAAACAAAAACAAAAAAACCCCCAAAACCTAAATACAGCATTATATGCATGAGTTTGTAGTTGTTTAAAAATTTGAAGTACTTCAACCCAAGCTAAAGTGTTGTTATGTGAGCAGTGAAACTAAATTAAACATATTTTTGTGTATACTTAGATCCTTTGGATGTGCCCACATGAGCAGTTCACGGTCATAATATGAGAGGATCACTAGTTGAAGAAGTCTCCTGGCTTCACCCCAGTGAAGTAACCTTAGCTTGGGCCATTTTGTGCCCTCCACCACCACTGGTATGAGTCAGTAATGAGATGGCAGTTTGAAGTTACTTATGTGCTGAATAATTGGCTTGGCCATCAGCTTCAGCAAAGCAGAATGTGCAAGCCATGGAGTTTTGGCTGCCTTTCTTGCCATTCACAGCGTATCTTAGTTTGGGTCTCAGTTCTGTCAGCTGTCTAGTTTCATGAAATGTGTGGAAATTTCCTTATCTCTGAGACTTCCGTCCTGGTGCCAGACAAGCTTCTTAGGTTGTCTCACAGGATCAGAGTTAAACTGATTGTAACTGTGATTGCCAGAGATGGCCAAATTTCCTAGGGAAATGAGACTTAAAATGCTTGTCTTTTGAAGTACTGTGGGAAATCCAGCTGCATGAGTTAATGAATTATTTGACATATTCTATGTCATCATATATTTTTCTTATGGTGAGCAGCTTTTTTATTATGATAGAGATACAGTTGTTTTCCAACTTATCTACACTTTGATGCAACAGTGTGTAAAACTCAGTTTATTATAAACTACAAAATTTAGTGTAAATGTGGTATGAAATATAAGCTCTTTATATTAAACAGTAATATAAAAACTGATAGGAATTTTAACAGGTTTTGGTTTAATCTAAACTTTGCTGATCATCTTCAACAGCATAGACTTTGTTCTCTTTTTTTTTTTGATAGAATAGAAATTTTAAATAGGTTGGGTAATTGTAATAAATACATTGTGATGCTAAATGCTAAAAAACTGTATTTAATATTTATTATGTGAAGATGCCCATTGCTTTTCAGGTGGACAGCCCTGTGGTGCTATTATTGCTGACAGTTGCTGATGTGGTTAATGACTGCATCATTGGGATGTTGTACCATTTTCCTGCTCAGTAACAAACAAATAAATTTGTATCGGATGTTACCTTTGTTAGAAGCTACTTAGGCTCTTTAATGATGGCTTGTGCAAATATAGAAAATGATCGATTGTGATTTCAGAGTTCTAGTGCATTTAGTATGTTAACTTGGAACCAGAAGTGCTAATTAAGACCAGAAACATTTTTCACAATTATGTTTTGTGTTCTTATTAAACTAGTTTAATATTAATTTATAACCTGTGACTTGGATCATACAGCAGCAGTGGATGAATTGCATAGCAATTAGAAGTCATCTTCATTGTAGTGTATAATTAAACTTTGCTCATAGTGGTTGTCTCACAGCTGTACCTGAATTTTTATTATGTATTGTTTATGTAGTAAGCACTGTGTTAGGTATTCTCTGGTTAGACTGTTCATGCCCTGAAGACCTAGTTACACAATTACACCTTTGGTTTTTAACCTCTTGTTTGCTAATATTCACAGCTGTCACTCTACTCCTCTCCAGCTCGTGAGACTAAATATGTGGAGAATCCACAAACCCACTTGGAAGAGGGAGTTTCGCGTTTACGGCATGTTATGGAGCCATATACAGCCTGGTGTCAGGTATACTGGTTTTATATCACATCTGGTAGTGGTTCAGTGGTAAGGGTTGAGCTGGGATTTTTTTTTTTTTTTTTAAGAGGCAGAATTAATAGATGCCAGCAAAGTAAAAGTTGGTAGCTGTACAAGCATTCTTCAAAAATGCTGCATTATTTAAAAATTTTCCCCAGTTTGGGTCATAATATTTGCCCCCTCCTCACACAAAACCAGTTGTTTCTTTCTACTGATTTGCTGAACTAAACCCCTGCTTTTTGGTGTTGTATCCCTCCAAGAGAATTAAAAGAAAATTAACTAAAGCTTAGAACTGTTATTTAAAATAAACTTTAAGCTTAAAGATATCTAGGAATATCTGGATTTGGTACTGTCCCGTGACTGAGGAAGACAGGATAGTGATTAAATTTTCATTTTCCATTCTCAAGGAGATGGCCTTAAGTTATCAAGCACTGTGTTTTGGAGCAGCAATACCGAGTTGTGCTTTTACTGCAATTGTGACCAAACACAACTTTCCAGAAAATAAGTCAGTATTTGCTGAACTGGAATGTTGAGGGAAGGAGTGCGTCTCTGGAAGAGAGAAAATCTCAGGGCACTAGGAGTGGCAAACCTAGCCCTCGGACCTTACCCCAAAACTTTCATATGTATTTTATTAATTAGCATTTTTATTCTAAACAGTCATTGTATACAAAAATAAGTCTTTGTTGCACACAGAAAAAACAAGATCTTTGTAATCAAGGCCTAAATTATTGATAATTAGATTGCAGATTCATATGATGGCTTTCTTGCTCTTTCCTGACCCAGCAAATATTGAGGTTTACTTTTGAAGCAAGGGCATCCTTGTCATCTGGTTGCCTCTTTGGCAACTTTAGGTGATTCTCTACTTTGCACTCTTGGTGCTGTGAATCCTGTTAGGCTGCAAGCTGGTTTTCCAGTTCTCCTTAGAAAGCCAAGCAGTTGAGATCAATGTGTCCTTTCTGCCTAGAAGTTCTGCATTGTGGTGCTAACCTTTAACACTAAAATTTTTTTCCAGAAATACTCAGGGTTACTCAGTTTAGTGATGTGTTTCTAAAGTGCCACCGTCAGAAGTACTGACCTAAGAAGGGGGATTTTCCACAGTATAGTTATAGCTCTGACCTTCTAAACGCATTTTCTGTTTGGTTGCCTGCGATAACCATAACCAGGAAAGAAATGTGAGACGAGGTTAGTTGCCCAGTTGGACTGACTGCAGATTAAGCCTTGAGCAGTGCTTTGTCTCACTGGCCTCTTCTTTTCCTATTTGCTTTATTTTTTGTCTGTGTGGTGGTCACTTACGTAAGATGTGCTCTTCTGCTCACACACAACAAACCATTTCCTGGCAGTGGTTTACTGACTCATTTTATGAAGTGGGTATGTAAACTTCATGGGTTTGGGGTCATCTTACTTGTTTAACTATAGTCAGATAGTTTTTGTTCCTTCCCCCAACCCCTGCTATGTTAAAGAAAATAACATTTTAGGGGTGTATCAGTTCTCTTTAAGATTAAATATATAACACAGGATAATGAGAGTAAAATGGGTTATGTTCACATATCCATTTTACTTTTCAAAAATTGCTTGCTTAACTGTAGTGGAAAGTCCGTTCAAAACAGATGTAGAAATGAGCCAGTTACGTGTGAGCTGTGACAGAAGATCAGACCTAGCCTCTGGGGTCTTTCGAGCATGTGCCTTTTTTCATTGGCTTTTAATAAGACCAACATTCATTTAGAGTTGTGATGTGTGTCACATGCTAACACTTTTTTTTCACGACAGGTTTTTTTTTAAGTCACTCTTGCCAGTGAGGAAATGAAAGATACTATCCCCATGCAGTGTTCTAAACAAATGCTTTCACTTCTGCACAGATGCAGCTCAGGAGCTATTACGAGATCATTCTCTGCTTTAGCTTTGGGCATGCATGTTTATGAATTTGTTCCTTAAGTGATAGACAGTCTTACACTGCCTCTCTGAAGGATTATTAACATAATAACAATTAGCAGAGTTGCTCATGTTGAGATTTTTCTTTCCACTTCGATTAAAGGCAATGTGAATTCTTTTATTTCCTGCACATTTTGAGTCTGAGGAAAAAAGTCTAGAAATAGTTTGTGGGTTTGATGTAGTCCTCCTTGATTTACTTCAGACATTGTATGGACATCTCATTTTCCACATCACTTCAAAAATGCAGTTTTGTTGGCCTAAGGTAGTCTCTTGGAAAGTGGAATTTATCACTTTGGAGAATGAGTCATGTACCCTTGTGAAGTTCTAGGAAAGAGGTTGTTAGTGTGTTGTACTTTTCTTTGTATCAACTCAGGTGTTTTTGTCATACCTACACACAATGAAAAACCTGAGATAATTCTAACTTCCAGCTACCTGACCAGGAACTCGGTGAAATACTGAAGTTGACTTCTATGTTTTGAAGTATTGTATTTTATCTGTGTCCAAAGACTAACTTGAGAAGAAGCTGTAAGTTATACCAAACGTCGCGACGACCAAGCATAGCCATGTGAGTGAAGGGTGGAAGTGGGAATAAAATTATTTTAGGGATCTGACACTTTTTTTCTTTTTCCCTTTTTTTTTTCCCCCCTCTTTTCTTCATCGTGTCAGTTACAATCTGTAGTTAATATTTTACTTACTTGGTACCTATTTACTGTTGTTATTTTTTTCTTCCTTTTTTTTAGGATCTTTATGCCAAAGCTATGCCCAGATTAGAAAAAGCTGTTGAGCATGGTAGAGGTAAATCAGTTTAGTTTTCTTAACAAGCAATTTAAAATACAGGACTGTACTGTATCTTTGGTTAAAGGGGAGTTCCATTAAGCATCATTATATATATAATTTCTGATGCATTTAAGACTACTTTATTTGCTCTGTGTATCTGTTCAAATTTCCTTTGTAGGTGTTTATGACACTACATTTCTAAACAATTGTAGTCTGAGACCTGCATCTATGTTGACCAATGTCACTAATAATGACAGTTGTACAGGAAAAGAAGGGGAGGGGGAAAAAAAAAAAAGTGCCTCACAATTTATTCCCAGTTGGTAGTATTTACTTGACCCAGCCTAGTAACTGAAATTTCCTGCAATGTTTATTACTTGTCGCAAGCGTTAGGTCTTTTGTTTGTAATGTTAAGCCTTTCGTTTTGGTTTACTTTTTTGGATCTCCTAAGAATTTTGAATTCATCAAAAATAATTTATTTTTATTTTTTATTTTTGAAGCATCCTTTCGTACTTAGGCTCATCAGGACTGAGCATGGATGCTATCTAGAGCTCATTTTAGATACCTTGCCTATTCTCCTTAAACTTAACAGTCTCAGTCTTTTGAACTCCTTTGTATGGAAGTTTTTTCATAGTTTTTCGTTCCCGAATCAGGCCCCCATCTTGGAGTGAGCTTTGTTTATGCTGTGTCTTTCCTTTGTTCTGTAGTTTGTTTTTTGTGTGATGTTTTACTGAAGCTAATTCTTGTTAATATGTAAATGTAAGAATCCATTTTGCAAAGTTTTTTATCATTACTTTGAAGAAGATATAATCTAGATGTAAAAGAGCAAAACAAAACAGATGGCCCAGGAGCAAAGGCAGAAGCTTCTGTGAAAATTGGTAAATACAATACGATGTTCAGTTTCATTCATGTGTCACTAGAGATCTCAAAGGCTTTGAATTTTATGCCAGCGGATCTGAAATGTGCCTGATAGTTAAATGTGTTTTGATAACTCTTTGTTTTATAACAATTGCCAGCATGTATTGATGATTCCTTATCACAAAAACACTTTCACATTACATTAAAGCACTTTGTTCTGGCTTCTTTTCAGAAGGCTATGAATTTCTCCAAAACCCCCCTGCTGGATTTTATCCAAGACTTGGTGTGATAGGTTTTGCTGGAATTGTTGGATTGTTTCTTGCTAGAGGTGAGAACCTTTTGAACTGCTTATGTTATGGTTTGGGATAAATAGTCTATTTGTGGGTTTCGGTACTAGTTTTTATTTGTGATGCATGAGATCTAACTTAACTGTACAAGCCTGTTTCTACAGCGTTCTGACAATTATAAAGAAACTTCACGTAAAAGGTGTGTAATAATCATCAATTATTGTTTATGAATACTGTATTTGTTACTGGAATTCTAGTCTTTGATCTTTTCCAGTTCTAGCTTATTACAACAAAAGTAGGAAAGGATTATTTTTTTAGCCTAAAAATATTTTTAATTACTTAAGTTCTTGATCACATATGTCACTAGAAAACTACGGAGGAATAAATTATAGTAAAATACAGAGGTTCCTGAACTATGACACGCATACAATTAGTTGTATATTCAAGTTCCTTCAAAGTATCATGTGTTCAGGCACAGAGCTGCTGCAGATTGTGATACTTGGCAAAAATACTTGTGAACTCGTGAGTGTACTATACACACAGACATCGATCATTTTATGCTATAGAAATATGATACAGTTAATTTCATCACACAAGTTGAAGAAATTAATATGTTTATGCTTTCATAGAAATGCTGTCTTAAGAATTGTTAATTGTGAAACAGTCTTTTGTGTTTGTATTGAGATATTCTTAATACAGTGAAATGAAGTAACACAAGAAAACTGGTAGGTAACAGAACTGTAAAGTTCTAGAATTTAAATACTAGTGAGGACTTGCTTTGGATAAAAATACACCTTTGTGGGGCCTGTATGTGTTGAACAAACTGGAAGTGTGTGCTTGGCCATGTAGAAATGGAAAGCAGCCTGTGAATATATGCACCGATATATGCAGTCCTAAAAATATTTCATTTTCTAGTGAAGATGATGAAAGCAGTACTTTTTTTTCTAACCTTTTTTAAAGTGAAAATCAAGGTCTCCAACTTTAACCGTTTGAAGTTCTTTCTCTTCAGATTCCTGCTTCTTGAGTTATATGATTATGAATGAAATCAGTTTCCAGCCTTTACAACAGTAGCAAAATTGGGAGAGAGTGAGGGGAGTGCAGTCTTGGGGCTGGATCTGAGAGACTAGAGGATTCTAATTTAGTATTTAGTAAAAATAAAGATCCCTCATAATACAAATGTCTGATTTGTGAGTCTTTTAGGATGGGAGCTGTAGTTTTAAAACTTTTTGTCTGGTTATAGTTTACAATACTGGATGTTTCCAGAAAGTATTCAAACTGTAGAAGGAAGTGCCCCTTAATTTTGATGCTACCGAAAGTTAGAACCAAATGTCCTCTTTTTTTAATCTCATCCCCTCTTGGTCTTACTGGAAAAACTGTCTTGGAAGGTACAGAAAAAATCTTCCAGGCCTAACACTTGAAGATACAGCTGCCCACTATGTAGGAAGTACGGTATTCAGAGTTTCAATCATGTGAATATTGTGCAGTCATCCAGCATGGTGTAAAATGCCTTAAAGAAAATTTGTTCTAGCCTTGTTGAGTAGTAATGGAATGGATACAGGAGTATTCCTAAACTTCCCTCTAATGGGTACCTTCAGCAGGTAACAGCCTGTTGGAAGGCATTACTATCTTCAGTTTTTATGTTTATTCCTAAAGTGATGCTGTAGGCACACTGATAAGCTGTCACTGACGAAGATTTCCCTGTTCCCTGGCATTAAAAGCAGTGAAGCTTGCCTTTTCTGTGCTTTCTTACCGCTAATTGGTACCAACTTCCCTCCTCACAAGGCTAGCAACATCACTTTATGAATGTCTCTTGTTTACTGCTAAGTTTCTCATCTCATCTTGAGCATATGTTAGTGGAAACCTTAAACACTTCTAATATGCATTTCCTCTTCAAAATTAATTATTCCTTTATTAGAAGCACGTGTGGCTTCACATACAGAACAGGCTGTTCTATGAGGAACAGAACTACTGCGTCCTGACTCCTGTACGTCTGTTATATGACTTTTTTTCTCCTGTACTGCTTGTTCTTCTCCTTCACCTGTTCCCTTCTATGTTCCTTTCTGACTGGATAAACTGCAGCATGCCCCGCAACTGATTCAGTGATGCATGTTGTCACTGGCCAGCCAGGATATGCAACTTCTGGCCAGCTGTCATAAGAGGATGAACTTTTCAGGCAGTTAAATTATTTTAGACTCGTCTAATTGAATAGAGAGTTCAAATTGATTAAACTGTTCAAAATTTAGTTGGGGACTGAGCAATAGGCATATAGCATAATTTGTAAGTACTTTAAAAGTACTTTCAAATGCTTTGCAAATTGCCATAGTGATTTAAGAAAAAATTATTCATAATCGCCATTGTGGAAGAAATCAGTTTTTGTGAGTCGAGGTAACTTACAAAGTTTGTACTGGAATGTCTCTTGTTCTGCTTGGTGTATCAAAAGAATGTTATCCTAACCTTTCTTTGCCTGAATTTTTCCTTTTAGAAAAGAGTATTAGTTGGTATAATTCTCTTGCATATCTCTTAGCTGTGGCTTTTACTTCATTATTCAGTACTAAAATAAATTATCTATGACTAAAGTAAATATAGTTGTAAAGTAATTTTTCATTATGGAAAGATATTAATAAAAATATTATCTAAAATTTTAAAAGAATAATTACTGATAAAAGTAATCATGTTTCTTAAGAAATGAGTAGGACTGAACAGAGAATATACTAAATTGTATTTAATAAAATTGTTTTGATTATAAATAAAAGGGTAGGGCCATTCAGCTGTCTTGGTTAACATATAATCTAACAGTGTTTTATGGTGTTTTTTGGGTTTTTTGTTATGAAACAGGCTCAAGAATAAAGAAGTTAGTGTATCCCACAGGTCTCATGGGTATTGGTGCCTCCATGTATTACCCTCAGCAAGCAGTCGCTATTGCAAAGGTAAGTGATGATACCATTTGGAGAAGTGGCTTTTACTTTGATTATTGCCTCCTGCCTTCAAATTAACTGGTAATCCATTTTTAAAAGCCATGTCTGTGCTTGGCACTTAACAAATCGTTAGTTATTTTGTCAAAGAACAAGCAGTCTAGGCTGAATGATGGTCAGACACTCTTGTTTCTTTTTGTGACTGTTTTTTTTTGAACATCTACAGTAGTGTCTTCAGTTTGAGGAACATAATTCCTTTCTGAATCTCTAACCTCAAGTAATTATAAATTAATGTAAAAATGCTTAGTGAGTACAGTTTGAACATTTATTTACAAGACTAAGGAGGCCTGAAATATCTTGAGAGCAGATGAAAACAGGGTTTGAAATAACAAAAAAAAAAAAGTTCTGTAAAGAAGTCTTCAGAACAATGTTTTGAGATAAACTTTGTTATTGAGATTTTCTGCTTTTTTGTTGGATAAGAGTTTTAAGACAGATAGCATACACATTCTGGAATGGGCTGAGAATTCTGCTGCTTATTGGATCCCTTTCCTGTTTGTGCATTTGTTGTATCGGGCACATAAGAAGCACATTAACTTACAGTTGCATAAGTAGGTTTGCTATGAAAGAAGAAGCTGAAGAGACCAGACAATTGTTTACAGCCCCTACTGATGTCAGTTCCTGTGCCTTGCTGTCCACGCTTAATTGTACTGTCAGATTACTCAGTTCTCCAGCACATTCTTTTCCAAATCCAGCTTTTAACCATTCACAGTGCACATACTTCATGTGTCAGAAATTCTTTATAGTTCAGACTTTGGTAAATTGGCTATCCAGTTATTAGGGACTTGTGAACGACACTGAGATGTCAGTATGAAAATATGATATTCTCAAGAACATATGATGTTCTTTGAAAACTGAAAGATCATAAACTTAGGGAGAGGCAAAACCACTGTGTTTGGACTCTGCCAGCATGATGATACCCTGATATTTAATGGAATCTTTTTTTTTTAGTGTTTCTGGGTTTCAGAAGCTCGAAATACGGATAGTTCTGTTGAGTTATTCTCAGGGAGTGAAAATTACACAAGTGGCAGACAAAAACCCACCAAAATTGAAAAAGGTTAGACATTTCTGTTGGAAACTGTGTATTAAAATTCTAGTTGCCTTCTGAACAGTGAAGTGGGAAGTGACTGAATGATGTTCAAACTGATGTTACTGTTTTTAAAGAAGCTCAGTTCTGTCTTAACTATGGATTTGCTACTAACAGCTTCACAATACCTTGTTTATTTTATGAAAACTTTGAAGTGCATGATTGCCCTTTGATTAATTCACAGTTCTTGGTTTGACTGTAATGAAAAATCTGATATGAGACCATGAGCCTGAAACTTGATTGGAATAGGTTTAGCTTTGTTGACTTGGTCAGGACACTAGACATAGGAGTTTGGAAACTTCTGTGGAGAGAGTGATATCCTAGTTACTGTTTTAGTTCCTCTAATCTCTATCACACTCTTATTTTCTAAAGAAGCACAGTTTTAATCATACCACATTTTACTATTCATAATTTTTATGCTTTAATCTGAAATTGGAAACACTTTGCTCTCTAGTAATTATTTTGAAATGCTTCATAGGCCTTTCAAAAAATTTCTGTAAGCCTAGAAAAGGATGCCTGTAGTACAAAGCTCACTTGCCAAGTTAATAGAAGTATATAGGAAATATTCTGGAACATAAAATTTAATTTATTTATGCTTTATATTATGTTCTTTATACTTTTCTTCCACATTTGAATACTTCATCACTGCTTTTTCATTTACAGTGGTATAGTTCCCTTCATTTGGTAAACTTTCAGATTTGACCATACTTTAAAAGACTAAAAGAGTTTTGGGTGTTTAGGTTTAGGTGTTTTCCTTCCCACTTTTATTAAAGATTTTCCATTGGAGCGTTGAAAATAAACACAGCAAAATACATTTGCGTTGAGGTACAATACTTGATGCATCTGTCTGGAAGAAAACTTTTTTATTTAATGAAAATGTATGAGTTGCTAAGGTAGAGCAGCAGAGTTCACCATTGGTAATAGGTAGTTTTCAGACACTATTCATCTAACTGGAGATGGAAGACATGCACAAACTAATTATTTTTCCCTGCTTTAGTAATCATTCTAATGCATCACAGATTTGTAAGGGATTTATTTCCTCACTGCTAGTATTACTTTACTTTTTATGGCTTTGAACAAATGGTCAGACTGTATATGTGGTAAGGGAACTGAATTTAATACTGACATTTATTTTATTCTAGTGGAACTTTCGTTTGCATTATGGCTACTTTAACAACACAAATGTAGAAAAGCCAGCGGGTTCTCAGTTTAGTTTCTCAGCGTGCAATGTAGACAAAGAATTGCTAACCATAATTCTGCTCAATAATCTTGATGTATATCATATGGTATAGTCAATATTATATACTTACAGTCCTGTGTGGAATTAAAATAAGCGAGCTTGTTTACATGCACATCAGGCCTTAGAGACTGCTGATGCTACCCCAGTATTGCCTAGTACAGATGTTTGTGGCCCAAAGTTGCTTCCAAACTCTTTCAGAGTCTCTGTTGAGAAACATTCAATATCTCTTTTGAACTTGTTTCTTCAGATTTTAGAATACAAACTTGCTTAGTGTTGCACTAAGAGATGGTGAGATGGTATTTTAGCATGTTGTAATTTAACACAAACAAGCTGGAAATTGTTGTCTTCCAGAAATTAAGAATTCCAAATGACTGAAAAACTTGTCCCCCTTTGAAAGGAACTCTTTGTATGAATGTTTGAGTGAACACTTTCAACAACTGAATGAACTGTTTGTGTTATTGTTGTTCCTTTTACTTTTTCTGGTTTGACCTGCCACTGCCAAGAATAGTGGTGGCAACTGCAGTACACTTATCTACTTCCTCTTCAACTGCTCCATGAAAAAGAGGAGATACAAAACACAAGCCTAACATATGACTCGAGTGTTGTGTTCATGAGAGGATGCATTGGGTGGTTAGAAACATTTCTTGGCTATGTTCTTGTTGACCCTGTAATTTTCAGCTTACAGTCTAGAACTGTATTTTTCAACCCATGCGAACTGTGAACGTGTGCGTGGGTCCCAGCTCTTGGGAGGTGTGTACAGTGTTGAAATATTGGTTGACTGTGGCAGACTAAACTATCTGTGTTACTGTACCTTATGATGTAGCCACTTTACTCCAGCAATGTGAATGACCAGTTTCTCATGTAGTGCGATTCATTGACTTGATTATATGGCTTTTATAATGAGAATATTTTTATGTTTAGAGTGGTTTTAAGTATTTCAATGGAGTATTTTTAAGCAAGACAACAAATGGCTTATGGATGGTGGTTGTTTCTCATTTTATGTTGATAGCTGTGTCCAGAATATCATTGCAGACAAAAAAACCCTTTGTTTGTTTGTTTATTGTGGTTGTTTTTCAGTCCAGGTAGGTTTGTACTGCTTGCACAACTGATCACACTATCTTTCCAGATGAGCCATAGGCTCCTCTGACTTTCAGAACTAGTTTGTTGAAGTACTTGAGAATGAACACTCCTGATCTTGAAAAAGAAGGTAACTGTCTGTATCTGTAATGTGTGAATTCAGGGATTTTGGAGATGTAACACATTCATCCCTGGAGCGGTTGGTATGCTTTTCTTCTGATGACATTTATCACCTTCAAATATAGAGAGAACTCAGTGCATCATACATACAGACTTGTTTAAAACCAAAGTACACCTGTAATTGTCGAATGTGGTGACAAGTATGCTAGTTCTTTGTATTTAAAACAGCCTATGTTTCGGATTTAGTTGTGACTTGGAAATATAGTTGCCGATTTGGGTTTGTTTTCTTTTAATTCTAATTATTAAGTAGCCTTTTCTGTAAGGTAGTAACATGATCTCTGCCAGAAGCACATCACTTACTGCTATGATACGTAACTGGTGTACATAATTTTGTTCAGACAAATAAAGGGAGGTGGTTCTTCGCACCATGCGTGCCCAGCAGTAGAACGCCATGGCACAGGATGTTGTGGATGCTAAAAATATGTCTGGGGTTCAAGGGGAAGTGCAACAAGTTCATAGGAGGGAAATTCCTTGGGCATTGTTATGCATGTGCTCTGAGCAGTGAATTGTGGGAGATTGGAAGAAACTGAATTTCTTTCAGAAACTGTTTCAGAAACATCGTTTATGCTTGCCCTGTTCTCATAGTTTTGGTTTTCCAGCTTTCCCTGCTGTGGAAGATAGGATGATACCTTCTTATTACTTAATTTCATAAGTTTTTTTACTTTATTAGCTGTCTAGTTGGGTGAATTGTCCATTTTTGCTTTTCACTGATAGTGATATGAAAGTGAGTATTGCCCTGAGCCTACAACTTTAAAAACCTAATGCTCCTGAGTTTTAAAGGATGCTGTGAATACTATAGTTCCATATTATGTAAGGAGCAGGAGATACTCTTTTATTAAATTTAGGGATTTTTCCTGTTGTAAAATTATGTGTTGCTGTATTATAGCAAACACTCTTTCCTGTCTGTCTTCTGTTTTGAGAGTTGGCAGCTGGTTATTCATTACAGCCATCTATCAGCAAATTAGGGCTTTCTTCTAACTAGCAAATAAAAAGAAATAAAGGGGTATTCTTACTGTTCTGTCAAAGCAGTGAAAATGTAAAATGGCAAAATAGTGACAAACTAAGTACAGCTTGGGTGGTTTGTGAGGGTTTTTTGGTCTTTAAAATGAGTATAGTAAAATTAAGAAATAATTTGCATATGTTAAATCTGTTGAACATCAGATCCTAAGAAAACCAGATTTGTTTCCATGCAGGATCTTTCACTCTTTTTTATACAGATGTATTTTCAGGTAGCTTTCAAACAGTATTATACCAAGCAGGCTTTTCTTATTCCTCATGTGTCATGTTTTTTCAAGATGTTTATTAAGTGCTATACACTCTGAGCTTGAACAGGAAGATATTAAAGATCTTGTCTTTTGAGACTTCTTCCACTTAAACACAAAGCAAAATAATATTTCCCAGATTATTAAGTTTATGCTTTCTGATATCTTTTGTTTCAAAGGTTGCTGGTACACAGCTGTATGACTGGAGTCTTCAGGGATATATTGCTGTAGAATCTCTTTGGAAGGATAATCCTAAAAAGAAGAAATCTGGGGAAAAAAGTGGTAAGGTAAGAAGTCTGAGGAACTTGATTTCTGAATTTATCACTGCATTTTCAGACAAAGAATATACTAACAATAGTGTTGCTTTTTCCACTCTGACTCAGCTTTTATTTCTGAAGACTTAAGATTTCATTCTGATTTTCTAAGCTCTGGAAAAGTTAAACTTTCAGAGGTGCTATTTGGAAGTTTTCTTTAGTATATGAAGTGTTTAATAGGAAAATTGGGAATATTGTGATTGGAATGCTAGGGATCAAGGCTTTTATGGTCTTGATTATTTAAAGTGACTTGGTGTTATTTGGGGAGTTTTTTTAAAGCAATTTGACAAGCCCCATCTTAAAAATCTGAAAACTTTTTTCATTACATATCTCCTCTTTGAAGGGGAGAAGATAGAATCTTGTTTCCAGTTTATTCCCTTTTGTCCTTTGAATGTTCACAAGTATTTGCTCTAGCATGATGTCATTGTGTGCTGCTCTATTAAATGTTACTATCTAGTCATAAAAAAAGCAGTTTATAGGGTTATGCAGTTCTTGGGGATTTAGTCCTAGACAACTAGCCATGTGGTTTAATACTTACAGCCCTATTTTAGGAAACTTTGATTTAATTGCTGCTCATCCAGAAGACTGCCAATAAATACTGAGTTTCTTTTGAGTCTCTTTTGAACTGGGCATTCTAGTGAGGTACCAAGCCATTGCTGAAAGTTTCTAAGTTTTTACTTTCTAAATTGTTAAATGTTGTATGAGGTGTCAGACTAACATACACATGTGCGATTTTTTTTATTTTTTTTTTTTAAATTTTAGTTAGAATACATTTGTCTTTATTTTCTGTTCTACAAGTTGGGGGTGGGTTTTTTTTTGGCCTGGCATTATTGTTCTGTGTTATACTAAGCAGACTGATGTCATGCCTTAGAGATGCCTGCATCTGATGACACAGCAAATGCTAACATAATGGCTTGGTCTTCTAGTTTGACAAGCACTGAAGTTTCTTTAAAACAGTATTTTTGAATTGAAGTTGCTAATACAACTGAGTGTCTACAGGCATATTTTCAGTTTTAGAATGGATCAGCTTTCCTTATTGCCCCTACAGAGCATCAGTGATACAGTAGGGTTTCCTTGTGTACTTCACCAGAGAAAGGAAACCTTTTTTTCCAGCACTCCCGTGGTCCATGATTATACAAGACCACCATTTTAAGACATGTGTGCCTTTAGTTACTTGAAATCTCAGTATCTCAGCAAGAGTGCTTTTGCATAGTTGATTTATAGTCATTGAAGTATTTGTGCTGTATTTAAGTCATATTATTTAGTGTACATGAATGAATTTATCCTTGGTTTTGAGTTAGTTTTTGTATTGGTACCTATTTGATTATATATCTGTGTGTGTTAAAATAGTGTATATTAATGCTTTATGTTAGATTTTTTTATATATATATATATATATATATATATATATATATATATATATATATAATCACATAATGGTTTGGGTTGGAAGGGACCTTAAAGGCCACCTAGTTCCACCTCCCCCTGCCATGGGTGGGGACACCTTCCACCAGACAAGGTTGCTCAAAGCCCCGTCCAACCTGACCTTGAACACTGCCAGGGAGGGGGCAACCACAGCTTCTCTGGGCAACCTGTGCCAGTGCCTCACCACCCTCACAGTAAAACATTTCTTCCTTATGTTTAATCTAAATCTCCCCTCTTTCAGTTTAAAACTGTTACCACTTGACCTATCACTACACTCTCTGATAGAGTCCCTCCCCATCTTTCCTGTAGCCCCTTTAAGTATTGGAAGGCTCCTGTAAGGTCTCCCCAGAGCCTTCTCTCCTCTAGGCTGAACAACTCCAACTCTCTCAGCCTGTCCTCATAGGGGAGGTGCTCCAGCCCCCTGGTCATCCTCATGGCCTCCTCTGGACTTGCTCCAACAGGTCTATGTTCTTCTTATGTTGGGGGCCCCAGAGCTAAACACAGCACTCCAGGTGAGGTCTCACAAGAGCAGAGTAGAGGGGGAGAATCCCATCCCCTCCCTTGACCTGCTGGCCACACTTCTCTTGATGTAGCCCAGGATACGGTCGGCTTTCTGGGCCGTGAGTGCACATTGCTGGCTCATAGTTAGTTTTCCACACTACTACGCTCAGGTGCTTCCCTGCAGAGCTGCTCTCAATCCACTCATCGCCCAGCCTGTGTTAGTGCTTGGGATTGCCCTGACCCATGCACAGGACCTTGCATTTTGTCTTGTTAAATTTCATGCGGTTTTCGTGGTCCCACCTCTCAAGCCTGTCCTGGTCCCTCTGGATGCCATCCCTTCCCTCCAGCGTGTCGACCGCACCACACAGCTTGGTGTTGTCGGAAAACTTGCTGAGGGTGCACTCAGTCCCACTGTCTGTGTCACCGACAAAGATCTTAAACAGCGCCAGTCCCCAACACTGACGCTTGAGGAACGCAACTCATCACCAGTTGCAGCTCTTGGCTGCAACTCGGAGTGCGACCATCCAGCCAATTCCCTATCCTCTGAGAAGTCCATTTGTCAAATCCACATCTCTCCAATTTAGGGATGTCACATGGGACAGTGTCCAAAGCTTTGCACAAATCCAGGTAGATGATATCAATTGCTCTTTCCTTATCTGCCAGCGCTGTAACCCCATTGTAGAAAACCACCGAATTTGCAGGCACAATTTGCCCTTAGTGAAGCTTTGTTGGCTGTCACCAATCACCTCCTTATGCCTTAGCATAGTTTCCAGGAGGATCCGCTCCATGATCTTGGCAGGCACAGAGGTGAGACCAACTGACCTTTAATTCTCCAAGCCTTCCTTTTTCCCTTTTTAAAAATGGGGTTATGTTTCCCCTTTTCCATTCAGCAGGAAGTTTACCAGCCTGCCACGAGTTCTCAAATATGATGGATAGTGGCTTAACCACTTCACCTGCCTGTTCCTTCAGGACCTGTAGATGAATCTCGTCAGGTCCCATGGACTTGTACACCTTCAGGTTCCTTAGATGGTCTCAGATCTAATCTTCTCCTACAGTGGACAGTTCTTTATTCTCCTAGTCCCTGCCTTTGCCTTCTGTGTCTTGGGCAGTGTGGCTGGAGCACTTGCCAATGAAGACTGAAGCAAAAAATTTAAGTACCTCAGCCTTTTCCATATCCTGAGTAACCAAGTCTCCCGTTCCCTTCTGGAGAGGGGCCACATTTTCCCTAGTCTTCCTTCTACCACTGATGTACCTATAGAAGTTTTTCCTGTTGCCCTTGATGTCCCTGGCCAAATTTAATTCTGTTAGGGCTTTGGCCTTCCTAACCTGATCCCTGGCTGCTTGAAGAGTTTCTCTGTATTTTTCCCAGGCTACCTGTCCTTGCTTTGACTCTCTGTAGGCTTTCTTTTTGTGTTTGAGCTTGTCCAGAACCTCCTTGTTCAGCCATTCAGGCCTTCTGGTTTACCTAGTTTCCTCTTTGTCAGTATGCATCACTCCTGAGCTTGGAGGAGGTGATCTTTTAATATTAACCAACTTTCTTGTGCCCCTCTTTCCTCCAGGGCTTTATCTCATGGTACTCTGCCAAGTAGAGTATAATACACTGTATGGACTATATATATAATGTGTATTATATTCTTCTATAAAACCACAGGATGGTTGAGGTTGGAAGGGACCTCTGGAGATCATCTGTTCCAACCCCTTACTCAGGTGGGGCCACTTAGATCCAGTTGTCCAGGACCATGTACAGGCAGCTTTTGAATATCTCCGAGGACGGAGACTCTACAACCTCTCTGGGCAACCTGTGCCAGGGCTCAGCCACCTTCACAGTACGAAGTGTTTCCTGATGTTCAGAGGGACCCTTCTGTGTTTCAGTGTGTGCCTGTTGCCTCTGGTCCTGTCACTGAACACCACTGAAATGAGCCTGGCTGCATCTTATGTGCACCTTCCCTTCAGGTATTATACACACTGATGAGATTCCCCTGAGCCTTCCCTCTTCCAGGCTGAACAGTCCCAGCTCTCTCAGCCTGTCCTCATAGGAGAGATGCTCCCTTCATCATCTTTGTGGCCTTTTGCTGGACTCTGTCCAGAATGTCCATGTGTCTCTTATACTGGGCAACCCAGAACTGGACACAGTACTTAAACTTTATAGAGTTGGTCAAACATAATACAAAACTGTAGTGAATTGTAGGATTTTGGTTTTATGTATCTATAATTGCTTGCTTCTACAAATTGCTAGATGTTATGACTGGATAGTAATGTATAATGGAGCAGTAACAGTGACATCATTACGTTAGAGCAAATATTCATAAATATTCCCCCCTGCCCAAAAATCATAAAGAAGAAAATTATGGTTTGCTGCTTCAAGATGTATTTTGCACTCTACAAAATGCTGCCAAGTTTGTGTGATTGATTCTTGATATTAGTTGAAGATTGTGAAGAAATGAGAACTTCTTTTAATGAATCATTACATTATGTAATGTCTTGAGCATAATTTAGAACCTGCTTGAAGCTTCTGAAGTTAAGTATCTTAATGATGTTTTTGTTTTTTTATCTACTAGACATTTCTGTTACTCCACAGGAGCAAGCTCTCTTTGTAGTTGTACCACTCTAATACAGATAAGCAAACTGACTTCTAGCAAGTATACTTAGATGGCTCAGTGAAGCAGAGTGTAAGATACCAGAGGACTGTGTGAGTTGATTAAATGGGTGCCAGGGTGAGCCTGTAATGTTTTTAGGGAATTTTTTTAACTGCTACTGAAAGAAATAAAAGTTCAAGCGCATAACGTAAAGCTTCTGTGGTTTAAAATGAAAAGTCACTGCATCTTTAATTCCTGATTTCTAAGTAACTATGCTTGTTGTGTTGATATGAACTGCTGCCGTATCTGCGGACTGCTTCCTATCTCTTATTTTAGTTGTTTCATGTAGCGTGGCAAAACTAACAGGTGATTAGAAAACAGCTTTGAACCAACAGAAAGTCTTGGTCTTCTGCTGCGGACCTCCTGATAGAGCCAGAGCACACAAGTGGTAACAGCTCATACTAGGTTGCCAATGATGTATAGCTTCTGGGTAGTTGTAAACCAGAAGTCCTATCTGACAGGAACATGGTATTTTCAACCCAGAGGCAAAGATATAAGGGCCACTGGGAGGGAGATGTTTTGGAGAGTCAATTACACTTGAATAGAATGTGGGTATGGGACTGAATTCCCTACATAGGTGTAGGTGTGGGACTAGGTCCAAAGAAGCTGGATTAGAACAGTGCTCGTGTATCCTGTCAGTTGCTGAATCTTATGAGACTGGAGACTTTCATCAGTGGATACTCATCCTGTATTGGCCCTAGGCACTTCAGTAAATGCACTTGTATAGCTCTTTGAATAAACACAAGTTAATCAATCATACTGTACCTTTCCTAAAACCTAAGCTGTCAAAAGTATCTCAAAAAAAATAGGCAACATTAAAACATTTCAGAAAGACAAACTGACAGCATCAGTAAAAATTAGCTGAGCTTTTTATTTTATTGTGTCCCAGGCTTTCAAAAGGAAACACGTGGTTGTTATTGGAAGGCAAAAACTTTTGAAGCTTTCATCTTATTATAAGGCTTATTCAAGCACTTGCTACCTCAGCAGAAAAACAAACGACATGCAAAATTGCAGAGACCACTAAGTAAACACACTTCTTTCTCTTCCTCCTTGCAGAATCTTTAAATCACACCCTTTAATTGCCAAAATATGTTATTTGCACAAAGGAGTGAAATTCCATCGGATGGTTTTGACTTAAATTTCATCTAATTGTTCAGATACTGTTAGCATTAACTGTTGCCATTTAATGTGATGGATTAGGCAGGATACGAAAATCCTGTGACTCAAATGAAGAAGCACTACGCACTTGATGAAATTGCTTGCATTTCAGATGTTCAGTGATCTCTTACCCCTGGAGCACACAGCCTCATTGTTTCTTTGTCCTCTGAAATTGTTAAAGAGAAGGTATTGTCTCCCTGGTGTCTAGAGAAGCGGAACAGCAGTTGTAAAAAGTCACATGCTTTTGAAGTTGTTCGAATGTGGACTAAAAAATATTTCTAATGGAAGAAATCTGCTCTGAAACTTCCTTCGGTCTGTGTCAGTGAAGCAGTATGAAATACATCATTGAATCATTGAGAGTTTGGGGAGGTAGGGGCAGGTTTGGTTTTTTGTTGTTCGGGGTTTTTTTAAGACAGTGTTGTGATGGTTTATCAGGATGTGGTCAGTCACAATAATGAAAACCTTTTTTTTTTTTTTTTTTTGGTGGTGTGGGTTGTTTGTTTGTTTGTTCATTTTGGGTTTGGTTTGTTTTTTTTTTAATATACATGTAAGCACTGGTATATCCCTAACATGAGATGAGAGGTGAAGTCTACCCGAGAAAAACTTTCAGTCTGTCTCTACTGCTGTATGGTTATACCGGTGCAAAAAAAAGTACTTTTTGTTCACACAGATTATTAGATCCACCAAATCAGTATCAACTTTTCCATCAAAATAATTTCTGCTTAAGATACATTCTTACTGGAGCTTTTACTCCTAACAGAAGTGTCTTGGAAGAAAATAAATACTTCTAACTATCATGTACTAAAATTGGCAAAACATTCTGGGATAGGTTTGGGACTTCTGTCTTGACAGCCCTGTGAAAGAACTGGGTCGTTTTTGTGTATTTATTTCTTACTGTCTACTAGGCAGCTAGATTCCTTAACTAGTTAAGGCAAATATAAATGTTATTCTTGATGTTGTTACAGCAGATGTAACTCATTTTGTGAAACTATGCCAGAGCAAAACATGATTTTTTTTGGTTTTGTGACATTTACTCTAGCATTTTCCTGTTGCTACACAAAGGATTCTTGCAAATAGTCAAGCAGTATATGGGTGGCTCTTCTTGGCTTGTGTTAATTTGTTACATTGCTCATAATTTGTTTGATAGTCATAGGTACCACAGCTGTGCATAACTTCATGTTTGTGCAGCAGTATGTCATTAAAATAGATGTGGTATGCTGATTTTCTGAAGGTTTTGTGAAACGAAAACCTGTGCCAGATTGAGGTCATATCAACTGAAATCTAAGTTCTGCCAAGGAAGATGAATTCCAGGACTTTCTGCTGCTACATTTCAAAACATTCTGCCTGGAGCCCCTCCATACAGCAAGTCAGTCTAATAAGGTTTTGAATGTGCTGTTTACAGTGTAGCATTTTGGTATCCTGAAGCTGGCTTGTTGGAGGAACCAGCTCTTCAGGATGTCAGGATGAAAGCCCTTTGCTAAAACTACACAAGTACCATAAATAAAAATCTGTGCTCACATTCTTTATTTCCAAAAGGATGAAACGTTTTCCTAACAAGGGGGAGCAGGAGCAGTTATTCAGCTTCTTTATTCTTTATTTCAATATAAAGTGGACAACTTTTCTACTTCCCCCTGGTAGAGAGGATAGTAGAAGAAATGTAACCATCTTTTTGGGTCACCAGATATATTTTAAGGCCTTTTATCTTCTGAAAGTCTTGCTTAAGTGATCTTTACTTACAAGAAGTAATTCCACAAAAATCAGTGGAAATAGTATTAACATTTATATTATCAGTTATAAATCTCCAGGGGAAGTGATAGTGAAATGGATCATGTTCCTCAAACCTTGTTTATCTTAAAGTTACCATGCAAAATTTGTAGAGAAGCTTACACCTTTATGCAATTCTTTAGAATGGTGTCTTTGAAAGCCTTTTGATAGCCTTAGGCAGCACCAAACTTTCATTAGTGGGGTTTTGCAGTTACCAGGGCTAATACCCTGCACTGCTATCAGCTAGTCTTTGTGGGTAACTGGTCCCTCTGCTCTGTCCGATGTTATTGTAGTTCATGCAAGATCTTTTTCAACGTTTGTTTTCTTCTACGCTTTTTGCCTTAGTGTTGAACTAACCGAACTGTTAAGCCAGTGAATTCCAGCTTTTTTTTTTCTCCACAACAAACTGTTTAATACTATCTGAGTTTATCAGTTTTAATACCTGTCCTTAGGTCAGAGGGATGGATGAGCAGCTTGAGGATTTTGTGCAGGAGCATAAACTTAAGGACTGTCGTTTTCCATACAAAGGATTATAACTTATTTACAGAAAGCTGCTTAAAGATTAGTAGCTACAGTTTAAAACATATTACCTGTAAGCTTCTAACTGTCGGGTCTGTTTGTCAGTTAGCTCATTTGATGTTTATTTTCATGAAGTGCGGCCTTTTTGCCCTTCCTCTTCTGCTGCTGATTTCTATACTTCCATAATTTGTACTGGTTTATTGTGTTGTAGGGTTGTTAGCTCTCGTACTATAATGACTTTGTCTTGTGGTGTTATGGCACCAAGTCACTTAAACCCAGGTTTTGTTCCAGCCAGTGTGCTAATATGTACTGAAACATGCAGAAACAGTTCTTCACTTTGTCTTGTATTTATACCACTCAGAGACTTTTGCTGTATTTTCAGCTTTTCTGGATTCTCTCTCTTCCCTGACAGAGTTGGACACCTGTTGTTATTACTGAAGTGGCCAAAATGTGAAAAAATAGAACAGCACTAGAGCTCTAAGAACACCCTCCTCTTCAGATCTTGTTCCTTGATCTTCAAGTGTGTGCTCTTTCCAACTTTGATCCAATCAGTAACAAGATCTTACAGGAAACTGATTTTTAATTTTTTTTTTTTCTGTCTGTCATTTGATTAAAACAGCTTCAGAGACTGAGACACACTCTTGTGACTTACTGTTTGGTTTTCACTCCTGCCTGGTCTGTTGATAGACAACATCTTGACTTACTAATAGCAGTATATATTTTTGACCTATAGATATATATGTATTACAAACATGAAAATATATAAATATAAAAAAATCTCTATATGGCTATCTCTAGGTATTTTCTAAAGTGCTAGCTGATGACTTTCAAGTCACCAGGCTAGCTTTGCTTCCAAGTACACAGACTGCTCAGCATTGGGTGCTGGTTTCTTGTGCTTGCTCAGAACAAGCATTAAGGAAATTGTAGACCTGAACTTTCCAAACCTGAAAGCTCTGGTGGAAGTTGTGTCAGTGTGTTGACTGGGGAGCTTTACCTTCAGCATCACAGACTGTGACTGTAGCAAACCTTAAATTGTTTTTTAAGAGGAGAGTTTTTAAGTCACTTGTGTTTTGAGCATCATTTAAAACACAACATAAGCAGATGAGAGAGCTCCTTTCTACAGCAAATGCTTGTAAGAATTGTTTTTGGTAGTTTCTGAACAGACAAGCAAAAGTTTGGTCATCTGAACTGAAAGATAAACATCTACTTCTGACAGGAAATACTGTTCCCTGTCATATGCTCTCCTTTTGTTGCTTGGTAGTAAGAACAACAGAGTAAAACTTGAAAAAAATTATTCTTTTTAATTGGATCCTTAGTATGGGTAGCAGTGAATTTGAATGTGCTAGAGGTGGGAAAGACAGAATCTACTCTGCAAAAAGTTGGGCTTTTTCAGGGCAGTTTAGAGTAACATTTTTAAAAGTGCTTCCTATTTCTGAGTCCAAGTTCAACTGAAAATAAAAGAAAGAGAATAAGTTATTGATTGACCGGTGGAGGATGACTAAAGTAAACCAGTGATGTTCTCTTTATTCTAAGCAATACATTGCAAAGAGAAGTGGACAGAAGAAAAGGTAAATTATTAATCTCTGAGCCCAGATGAGCCAGAGATTCTGGTGGCTGCACTCTACCTTTCAAGAGTTTCCCATAAGCATGAGAGAGATTAATACCTGTCTTTGGATTTAGTCTCTTGAGGTTGCCAGTGTAAAAGGGTCTGGCCATCTATAAGACTTTTTTCAGAGGTAGCAACAGAAACTAACTTCTGCATCTGTCTAGTCTGTAATGTGAGAAAAAAGCCACCACAGCTTCAGGGTTTTTTTTACATTAGGCTAGGTTGCTTTTGGGCATTTTTCTCAGTATGGAAGGAAGATTTTCAGAGAAATCATTGTGGCTTGTTTGTTGTTTAAAATTTATGTCTCAATGTATCTCTGTTAGATATTGAGAGCTAAGTTGAGATATTTTTTAATCACTTGTGTTGAAATCTTACAAAAAGCATTGTGTACGGTCCCCTTAGTTCCAGTATTATTTTCGACTTCTAATGATTTTTTTTAAAAATTTTTTTTTAAACCACGTGGAATCCTAATGTACTGACCACTTCACTAATGAATGCGTTACAGAGATTTCTTACCAGTTACCTTTTGGTTGAAACTGTCAGAAGCATAAGAATGCAAAATACTTCCCCTTCAGCTGTGGGATAGAGCTCTGATGCGTGAATTCCTCTGGCCACTCAGATATATTATGGAGTGGTTGTGTGGAGCCAGAAAGTAGAAAGACCGTCTCGATCATGTGCCTGCTTCTAATTATGAGAGGGCATCATGGCACAGGGGAGGTCTGTCTTCTGGGTCATTGATCTAAACACATTTCTTGCTTCTGATCTGGTTTTGTGTGTGACTAGAGGACTTTGACACTTTGTTGCAAAATTAGCTGTGTTTTTCCTGTGCCAGTTGAAAGGAAAAGTTTTCTGGCTACCCATGTTACTGCTTGATCAGTCTCACTCAGGCTCACTATGTAGTGGGCATGTACAGTGGCTGGAGTTAAAAGAACTTCTTAATTGCTAATTCAGCAAATGAGTTTGTGTGAGGAATGAAAGTTTAGCAGTGGATTGGCTCGAATTAAATAACTCTGGGTTAACAGATCTAGTGAAGACAAGCCCTGTGATGAGATCTACTGAGCTCACAGAAACAAAGGAACTGAGCAAGACCCTTATTTTCCTGTACATTTGTGTGAGTGTTGCTGTGGGGACTGTTACCTCTTTCAGAACAACAACAAAAAAAGGTTATCTAGATGGTTTTTGTTTTTTACAAGTTAAAACAAGCAAGTGGAAAAACATAGACCTCTCTGTGAACAATTTATTAACTTATTTTTAGTTCATTTGTTCAGGATTGAGTAATCCCTGAGAAGAAGCATTGCAAATCAGATTATTCATTATAAATTGTAGTAAAATGTCATAATTTACAAGTTCCTCTACAGGAAAATTACAGAGTAGATCATTATTTTGAAATGGGTGTGGTTTATAGATGTGATTTCCTATACTATAAAATATCCAGCATAGTGAACAAAACAAAACTGGCTTTTGAAAGAAAGATTACCTTTTAAAGTTCTTGCTAGGCATATTTTGAATAAGAAATTTAAGAATTATCTTAATAATTGAGTCTTAATGTATTGAGTCCCTGTCTTCAGCACAGCATATGCAGGGTCTCACAGACCTGATGCCTTATGCATAACATTCAATTTGTGCTGGGACATAAATTTGACCCATCCTGTGAAATGTTTGTCTTCTAGTCTCTTCTGGCTTCTTTTTTTCATAGTTTCTATCACATTTAAGTTGAATTGGTAAAAATATCTTTTTTAGAAGAAAAAGAAAATGCCGTTTAATTTTCATGTGTAGAATTTAAGAATAATTAAGGCTGGGTGCCACCACTGATCAATTCATCCAACACCCTGTTCAAAACAGACAGCTTTGAAGTTAGATTTATTGGCTCAGGCCTTGTGCTGTCAAGTGCTGAATATTTCTAAGGATGGAGATTCAAAAAGTTCTCTGGAAAACCTGCTCCAGTGCTTGATCAATGGTGCAATACATTTATTTTAGATCTAATAGAAATTTACCATGCTCGTGTCCTTTGCTCCCTGTCCTTTTGGTGTGAACCTCTGAGAAGTGTAGCTCTTCCAAATATATAAATGCCCATTAAGGAACTGTGGATAGCAATTAGGTTCTCCCTTTGTCTGGTCTTCTCCAGACTGAACAGGCCCACATCTCAGTCTGTCCTTGTATGTCATGTGCTTCAGTCCCATAGCCGTGTGTGGCCCTTTAAGTATGTTTTGTTGATATCTATTTAAAACTATAGTCAAATGCCTGTTCGTTATAGCATACTTGGCAAGTAGATAGACCAGACACTCTAACAAGCCTCCCTCCCTTCTTTGACTGCTATCATTTATTTTGGGGAAAGTGTGAGAACACTCTCTCAAAGGATATGTATTAAAAGAGACCTATTGTATAAATCCACACAGAATTTAGGGAATGCAAAATAGCAACTACTCTGTGGGAATTCATCCTCTGTTATTAGTGCAGGCAAAATGAGTCAATTAAAGAATTTCTGTTGAACTACTTGTTCTTTCAAAACCTTTAATTGCTCAGCTAACTACAGGAAGATGTAAATCTAGAAACCGTTTGGGAGAAGATCATATTTGAGTATATTATACTGAATTAGTCTCATCAACCACGTGATTTTGCAAGAATTTTTGGTTTCAGCTTTTGAAGAGGGTTTCTGTTCTGGCAAAAATATTAATCATGGATTGCCTCGGTTGAAATTTTGTGCGTATTTCTCCCTCTGCAAGGGTGATGCAGATGGTAACAAGTCCCTGGAAATCCATGCTGCTTCAAATGAAGAGCGAGTCCAGAAGTAGAACACCAAATCGCTTGTCATGAAACAGGTAAAGAGTGGTAATAGTATGTGACTACAGCAGCAAAATAACATGGAAAAGCTGAATATTTGCAAGTTTGACTTGTAGTTATTTTCTTCATATTGATGAAGACAGGTAATAATTTTATTTGTTGTAACATTTGTTAAGAATATGTGTGTTCCTTAACACTAACTAATTTAAATACTTCAACTTTAGAGCATAGCAAGTAAATATGTTTCTGCCAAGGGTTCTGGTTTAATTTAGCAAGGCCTTGTTTTAATGTATTGTTAGTTGTTAGTTGGTTTTTCTTTTTCCTTCTCCCCATTTCTGCTTCCCTTACCTAAAACCTCCTTTGTCACACTTGTGCAGGTATGAAGGCAGGGAAAGAAACCTTTTCCCTGCTGATATCCTTTCCATAAAGATTTCTCAATGCCAGCATACAGCGTTATCTTACAGAATGTAACAGTCCACAATGTGCCTGACCTTTCATGTTGATGCACCTCCCTAATGAGACGTACTTCATCAGTCGGGAATGAATGGTGGAGGAAATGGAGGCAGCATTTTCCAATTCTATGAGCCAGAAGCTCATAGAAGCTGAAATGCCATTTCTGTTTCTGACTTGGCCACTGGGCTGCTTTCTACTCAAGCAAGTCCTGTGGTTGTTACAGTTTCTAGAAAAGCCACACAAAAACACCCTCTCAACTTTTAAGATGGTTCAATTTCATAGCACAAAAATTGCTCTGTATTATTTGAGGCTTATTATTGATAATGATAATGTAATTGGACATTATTTAGTACAAAATATCATATGATGTCTGCTGTGTTATCTGTTGATGAAGGATGTCTCTTCTGAACATGTTTTCTAGTAGCTTGTCTCTGTCCTGTATTATTTTTACATTATGTTAAAGGCTTATTTTTCATTAGAAAGTGATTCCAGCATTGTAGGGACTCCTCATTATTTTTGTATGCAGTGTTCCATTTACCAGAAATATTATCTTTTTTCCCAACTGCCAACTGTGTAAACAAAGTTCGGATTTAGAAAACTGCATCCATTTTTTCTTCCATGCATCATCACCAGTCAAAGATGTTTGCAGATGTGATGGAACGCACACATCTGCTGTGCAACAGTGTTCCACAGTTACATGGTCAGCTTTAAAAGCAAAACTATCTTCTAATGTTGTGTTTTCTTTAATGAGTTTTTAATTGCTATAGCTAACTCTCACAAGGGCTAAAAGGTATGTTCGCTGGCTGATTTAATGCCTACATTAGTTTTTCCTTCAGACATATGAATATAAAATCTTTAAGAATACACATTTTAAAAGTACTTTATAAAATAGCCATGCATAATAAAAATTTAAAAAATTAGGAAGAACAGGTGTTTTTTTGAGTAAAGATACCCAGGAGAACCAAGAGGAAGCAAAGCTTCTCTAAAATTCACTAAAATGTTGTACTTACGGTGAATTAGGACAGAGCTACTAAATGATAAAAATCCAGGAAAATTTAACTTTAGTTTGTGTATGTGGGACACTGTACAAATACCAAGGTTCATTAGAAACAGAAATCCATAAATAGCTTTTATTTTCTTTTAGCATTTCATACTCTGTGAATATAATTTCTGGTAGGTCTTTACTCACTTTTTGAAATGTTAGTGCTTTTTGCTTAAGTCACATTATCTTTCTGTGGGGAGTTGGTGGGGGTGTGGTGGTGGAAGGAAAGGAACAGAAACTGTCAGGAAGGCTTTCACTAAATTTGGTATCCAGACCCTCTGTCTTCAGGATTTTAATCATAAATATACTTATGCTATGTAAGTAAATTTTGAGGAAAACCTCACTAACAGTTGTCGCAGATGTTCTTCTGTGGTTTTTTAAGTGAAATGAAGATAAGTGCTCAAGTGCTTAAAGTACCTGGGTGCTGCTGGTTTTGAAATTTACTTTCTTTGCCACATGTTGTTTCTGGAGGAGATACATAGATGGAACTGCTAGATTTTTTGACCAAGAGCAACCAGATGGTGAAAGTTCAATTCAGTATCAATTTTCAGCTGTTCTGCGGGGGCGGTGATTTGTTACTTCTGCTTGGAATTGAATCCAGTTATTTAACTCCATACCCAAGTCCAGATGTTTTGTTGGATTTGGGTGATCCCTAAGGTTGGAGAATGCTGCTGTTACCTTTCAAAAGACATGTTTGTTTATTCTGAACGAGATCAATCCTGAATGTCTCACTGTATTTTCAGCTGTTGGCAATATTCCTAGTTGAATACAGTTACTAAAATAAAGACAATCTAATTTTCCTCAACAGTTTGCCACAGCATGGGTCTCTGAATTGTGAATGGTCAGCCAAGGACAAAATCACTTTGGGTTGGAGACAGTAACATGTCTCCATTCCAAAAACCAGCAGCATTGCACCTCCTTTATTACAGTATGTTTGTTATCGATAATTATATGCAAACTACAGCTCAAACCACATCCCATTATTGGAGAAGCAAGCTTTAATTTTATCCAGCTGTTGTGCAGAGGAGTTGCACGGAAGTGACATGGCTTTGTGTTTTTCCATGAAGATAACATATGTCATTTTCACTCTGTTCAGGTTCTATATTTATGTAATTACATTTCTTTGCATTAAATTATCCCAGCTTTACACCAGAGTAACTGCGATTAGGAAAAAATGCATTTGGTAATTTAAAAAGAATTCTTTTTGAGAAAGTTGGTTTACTACACAAGATTCCAGTTGGTGCTTTGTTGCTATGAAGTATTGTTTCTTTTTTATATTTCTATACAGTTCAACTGTAGGAATCCAGTTCTCTAGAGCAGACATCATCATTAGTGCTCTAATGTCAGTAATATGAAGAGTTAAATATCTTTACTTAGAAGTAAATTTGTATTATGCTCCTCAGATAGAGTTTGAAAAAAAAAAAAAAAAAAAAAAAAAAAAAGGAAAAAATATTTGAATTACACTTTGACTGTTGAAAGAAAAGACCTATGATATTGTAATTCTGCTTTCTCCCTCTTTCTCTCTCCCCCATATCCTCTGTCCCCTTTCTTTGGCTATAGGTGAATAAAAAAATATAGATATGAGCAACAGTTTCCCAAGAAAAAGAGGAGAAACATCTGAATCCATTTTGATTTTGAATGTGACTAATCTGCCTTCTGCCTCAGGAAAGACTGACGGTGTGCTGCTTGGACTGCTGGTATGGAATCTGTGAAAGGACACTATGTATTTTAGGCCAGCCTTGAGACCTTGTCCTCAGTTCTGCAACGGGACTCAAGTCTGTCCATGCTTGTCCCATTGCAGGATCAGCATTGCTAGTAGCAAATCTCAAAATTCTTCAGTCTCTTATTATTTATATATAAAATAAAATTCCAGTTACACAAAATAGTCCTGTTTTTTTTCTCACCTCCTATCTTCTTTAAATTCATGTATGTGACATTTGTACAATCTGTGAAAGGTTCTCAAGATGCTGTTGACAATGCCTGTATTTTTTAACAGTGAGGAAAAGCTTGAAGTAGCACGATGTTTTGGGTAACATTAGCTCATAGAATTACGAATGAGAACAATTACAGTGACTCTTGTGTTTTGTCTGAGTCTGCCCCTCCTTTCTATACAAATCTTCTGCCTCATCAGTGCCAGCAGGAGGTATATAATGAAGCATCTGTGAGTTCCTGTCTGGTAGATGGATGGGAATGGAGCTGTTAACGTTTGTTCTTGTTTTTGCTTGAATGCACAGCTCAGTGGGAACCAGAATGTTACAGTGGTGGGAACCAGCTATAGAATTAACTTGGCTGTTTCCTTATTCCCAGCCAGGGGAGGGCAGGAAAAAGGGAAGTGAAGGGAAATACAAAAGGATTTCCAGCATTTTGAAATCTTTGCACAATAAAACCCTTTCATAATCTGTTGCCATTTTCATGAGTGAGTCTTGTGGGGCATGATGTTTTACAAGTTACTGTAATACAAGTAGCTTGGAGCATTTAAAGCTGTGTTGGTGAGTCTTAAATGTTGCTAAATTAATCAGTGAATATGAGGAATGGAGGAAGGATGGAATTAAATGTGTGCTGGTATGGTATATTAACTTTCTAAAGAACAGGGGAGAAAATACAAAGTAAATCAGATTCAAAATGCTTTTAAACATCTTTGTTATTACTTGGTTAGGTATTCCAGCTGAGCGTATTCTACAAATGTTTAGAGAAAAACAGCCAGACCTTGGCGAGGCAAATACCAGTCTGTGTGGGCATTATAATACAGGCCAATTCTTTATTTTTTTAATACAGGCATAAGGCATGTGGTTGCCTCAGATGGAAAAACAGTATCTCCTGACATGTTCAGTGTGTGCTTCTATGATTGTTTTAGACTGGTAAAGATGGATGTTGATTTAGCAAAGGAAGCAGAGTTCTTGTGTGAGGTTTGGGGGGGGGTGTGGTTTTTGTTTTTACTGTAAATTCACCAGTGTAGCTCAGACAGGCTTGGGAGGATCAAAGTAGTGTTTTTGTCAGTAGTGGAAAGGAAACTTGAGAAATATCAGTCATAGCTCTAACTGCTGTGTTACAATGTTCTTGCAGTACAAGCCATAAATTTGTTTCTTCTCTTAGTCTTTCACTTATGCATTCTCATATTGTAGAGAACTGTATTACCATTGAGTTAGGGGTACAGCATTAAAGGCCTGTATTTTTTTTTTTTTTCAGTAGTATTTGGCATATGCCACAGTGACCTTTAAGAACATGATAACTTTGTAATTCAGGTATTTTCACCCCTAGACTCTACCAAGATGTGCTTTCCTCATTCTTTTTTGATCCAGCGGTTTGCTATTCTGTCTTCTTTTACTGCCTGTGAAAGCAAAGTGAAATTTTTCATGTCCAGTCTGTTTCAGTAGCTAATCCTCATCCAAACACAATAGCTTTTAATATTTGTTTACATATGTATGTATGTGTATGTTTATGAAATCCTGGGTTAAATAAGTATCACTTGACTTAAATGCTTTTTACATGGTCACATCTTCATACTGCATATTTACAGTGCTGCTTAAAAATGTCCCAAGCCACAGACATCAAAACAGAATTCTTTTATCTAGCAGGAAATGACTGCTTTCGAGCACCTGCATATGCACATGATGAGGAGATGGTTCCGAAATGTGAACAAGATAGCCTTAACTGAAATCCTTTCCTTGTGTCTTCTGGTTTTTACAAGTATGGGAAATATAAAAAAGTTTCATGCTGGTAAGAGTGCAAGAGATCGTAAACATTCAACTCACTTGGCACAGACTTTCCTAATGAGGAACAGGAGAGCAACTGACCACTGTTAATACATACATATATATATATACACACACACACACGTACGTACGTACACATACAGAGATCCATGGAACTAACTTTTACGTGCATGTGTTATCTTTTCCAGACTTCACCTGTGGGTATTACAACATAAGCTAAAAAAGATATATTCCCCACTTGGGTTTCCCATCATTTGGTCATCTTTCCACTTGAAGCCTTTCAGCTTGGTAATGAGTCTGTGCAACTGTGAAATAGTGTTCTCATCTCAGCATCCTTGGCCATAGTGGTTGTTAGCAGATACGTTGGGGCCAGGTTGTAGTGCTCTTTCTTAAAAACATGCTCTTTAATCTCTGCAGTGTGTGAAAATCATACAACTGGAGATCATCAACTTGGCCTATGCAGGCCTCAATGCTGGGATGACAGTTCCTATAGGTACTGTATTAGTTGCCTGAATAAAAGTGGACAGTGTAGCCTCTCCTTTTGTTAGAGCATCACCAACCTGGAATAATCATATTAGCCAAGGTAACTATGACAGAGTCTTGCAGCCTTGTGTAAATATTTTGCCACAAGTGTTCACTGCAAAAATCTGGTTTAGACTCAGTGCATAAGGCCCCAGACACAGACTTATTAGAGGTTGTAACTGAAATGTTTTGGAGTATTCTTCATTGCATCTGTCACCTTCAAAGAGATCTACAACTGCAGTGCAATAAAGAGCAAGATTAATGTGGAGGGAATCATATTTTAGACATGGAGAAAATAATGCCTTGGAAGTTGAAGGGGCTTGCTGCTGCTCCATTTATTAACCCTGGCAGAAAAATCTCAGTGTGAGCACATTTGTTTCAGAACAGATATGAGCTCCTGCTGCATGTAGGGTTTTTTCTTTTTTTCTTTTTTTTTCTTTATTTTTGGTAAAGGTTATTTCTGTACCTTCCCATAAATCCCAAGCTCCTTGTAAAGCCAGTTTTATCATAATAAACTTCTATTGACAGGGAGCATTTTGACTCTTGAGGCGTGCTGGGGAGACCTGCGTAACTTCCTGCCGGACCTTCCTAGATGCAGAATTTCAAAGCAGGGTCAGCTGTTGCACCTGGATGGCCTGGCAGCTGGATAGGTCAGCCCCACAGCAGAGTGGTTTTGACAGGTACAAAAGCTTCTTGTTTACAAGGAAAACCTTTGATAATAGTAACTACAAGGCAGAAGCTGTAGAATAAAGATGTTTCTAATTGTGTAACAACTCCCTGTCCTCTTAAGCCTGGACCATTAGCTAATTCTGTTATTTTTTGACTGTATGGTTCTCAAATTGACTGGAGCTGACAGCTTTCTTAAGGTCTCTCTGGAAGTAACGTTTGTATATTGATGCCATTGTGGTTTTGGAGTGAGGTTCATAACTGCCCATCTCTTGTTAAAGACCAAAGTCTGATCTGGGCTTTTATGGATTCCACCAGAATGCAGCTCTCAGCCATGTTTTCAAGCTGGTGCTACTGTAGCCATTGCATTGGTGGTGAAAGCTGGAGAGATCAAAGGTGGGCTCATGATGTCTCACAGCTGGCTACCAATCTTCTTCCTCTAAAAATACCTCTCTGCATAGGAAGTGGGACTACAGTGTGCATGTACCAGTCTAAGCTGTCAGGCTCTCTTGCTGACTCCTGGCTTTTTTTGGGGGGTGCATTTAAAGATGTAAATCTACCAACTAACATGCAGAGCCAGTCAGTCATGTGGGCTATGTCCAGCTGTGGTGTTGCATCACCAGGCCCAGTTACTGAGGCATGATCTTGTTATTGGTAAACTTTGCTGGATCTTCTGGAGAGAGGAAGATGGATCCCAGGTGACTTGGACCTTTTGCTTGGGAATAGCCATGTAGCAGCCTGAACTGTGCTCGGACTCATGATCCCAAAGCCTTTGTGCCCTCCATGAAAACAACAGTGGGACAATGGAACAACTTGGTCAGGGAACTTCTCTTTTTGTTTTTAGTGTGGCTATAAACCTGCACACGACTCAATAATTTAATTTGATAGAGACTAAAGCTAGAGGATGTGCTTTATGGGTAGTCTGAGTGTCCAGATCTTGTTCAGCAATACTAACCTGAAGTTTGGAAGACGTGAAGTAATGAGATGGGTCACTTGTAACACACTTTGGCAGAGAGGGCAAGTGCCATGTCAGAAAGACTGTTGCTGCTGGCTTTTACCACTTGGGTTCGTCAGTCCTTCCACCTGAGGCAAGCAGCCTGCAGCCCTGAGACTGCTGTGCGGATGAGCGCTGGAGGGCTGCATGTGAGCACCTCATCTTGCTCAGCATTCATTTTAAGGTAGCAGTGAGTTCAGCAACCGCATGCCTGGATAAAAAAAAAATAACCTCGAGAGGAGAACCTAATTCCTTCCTCCTTTGGCCGTTTTTCGGTGTGAAGGCCACAGGACCATACCACCTCCCGTACCCAAACCTTTCAAAATCTAGTGCTCTGTGTCCCACTGCATCCGTATCTCCCAAGTCTTAACCTGAAGTACCTACACTCAACTCCAGGGTGCAGCACCCGTGCCTTTGAAGATCTGATCTGTTGCTTTGAACTGAAAATGAGCCACATCCAGCCCTTGGCCGGGAGTACTGAGGTGCCCTGCGAGCCTGCTGTGCCCCTGCTCCTCAAGCAGCCGGGTAACGAGGCAGAGAGGAGGCAGGAAGAACGTCCTGAGTAGAGGTGGGCAGTGATGCTCCCTCCGAGCCAACTCATGGCTGTACCTCAGGAACATTGAGAAGCGCTCATTTTCCCAGGGGTGTGGGGGAACACTGAAGCAGGAAGCCAGAAGAGTCTTCGTGGCTGTATGCACGCACCAGCTAAGGGTCATGTGGAGACAGCCCTCACTGCCACAGTTTCAGCCCCTTTCCTTTCCTTTTTTGTTGTTACAAATTGTGTACCGAAACCTGCAGAGTTCATGTATCAACCCACAGTGAAAGAAAAGGGATTCTTTCCTTCCTCCCCTCCCCTGCCCTAGATTAAGTTCACAAACGTCCTCTCTGTAAATTTAGTAAGCTTCAGACTCACTTCCTTTTGTAAGGAGACCTGAAAGAGCCATTTCCTGATTCGTACAGCGCTCTTGTATGCACCCACTAAGTGCTCATTCATGCTGTGAATCATAAAGGTAACCTCCGTTCAAAGCACTGCCGCTGATACTTTGGCGTTGTACAAAAAAGTGTTGTTACTTAACGCAGCACCCTAAAGTCATCTTTGCATTTACTGAGGAGCCGCACCACCGGGTTTTTAGACCTTGTCTTAGAAGCATCGTTTACAAACTGCCTGAACTAAAACGGGCTGGTAAAAGCACCAAAGCCAGCCCAAAGGAGTATGTTTACTATTGTGAGCCAGGCTTGACACATTTTCCATATCCTGCCAGAGATGAGGAATGGCATCAGGAGCTGTGAGTCAGCTTTGGCCCCCGGCGCGGTGCCACGCACGGTGCTTGCACAGCAGCCTTGCCAGCAAGCCCAGGCAGGCTCGGGGCTCAGCACAACCCCTTGTACACTAAACTGAGTGAAGATTTTGGAGAAAACTCAGCTGTTAACAGTGGTTAAAGGACTTACTTTTCTGTCTGTGGTTTGGTGGGACACCAGTGAGGCACAGTCTGTTGTGTTTATCCCTCCTGTGCTTGCCTCCAGGTTCATCTGACAATAAAAAAGATGAGCTGTTACTGGCTGATGGAAGAAGGAAATGTGCATCTGCTCGGCTCTCCCCCATCTCTGCCAAAAGAGAGAACGAGCCAATTCATACATAATATTGGAGTCCTCTGTCATTTAGCAGCTTTTGCACAGCATCCAACTGTACAAGGGCATGTCCCTGGGGCCAAACAACCTTTGGCTGTACTTTTGTCTTGATGGCATAAGATCAGCATGATCTATCCTTGTACAAGAGAGCAAAACACACACATGCTAAAATCAGCAACCGTGTTTTGACCAAAAAGAAAACAGTAAAGGGGAAGAAGTCTTAGCGTGTGGAAAAAAGTGGTAACAACATAAATGTGAGTGCATCCTCTTTTACTCTTTACCGTGACCCTTCTCAAACGCTAAAAAGCCAAGATACTTTACCGGTTGCTTTTTAGCATTATTGTTTTTACACTGTTCTATTTGTAGATGAGGTTAGCCTGCTAAGGAGACTGTTGTTTGAGGAATGTTAGAGGAACAGTGGTGTAAAAACACCCTCAGTCCTGGGCTAATGGATGACTCACAAAAGTAACAGAACTATGGGAGCAAAAAACCCAAGTGATTTTAGGTTCCCGGTGGGTAAGCTAAGGTGACACAGGTGTACAGAACTTGCTACATACGTTGGGTGACAAGTCTCTGAGCTAAGAATGTTCTGTGCTCCGAGTTTGATTTTTGTCCTGGAAAGCTACAGGGTTAGCTACTATGTATAAACTCATAGCCATCAATTTTAAATAAACTGCCATGAAAAAAATCATAACTGCTAAGGAGGGTGAAGTGGTGATTTTAATTAGTAATCCTTCAGGACTTCCCCTGTGTTTGTATTTTCCTGCGGAGTGAAAGGCATGAGGGGAGCAGTTTTATTTGCACACAAGTTCTCCCCTCTTCTGTAGATGAAAAACTGCTCTGCCTGCAGGAAGGCTGAGGAGAACTGTGGGAACTACCTGGCTCACCTGCCAGCCCTGGAGGGATGCTCCCAGAACATCGGAGAGCTCAAAACCATTCCTCCCAACTGGAAAACAGGGACTCTTTCTGCCCACATCTGCAGAAACTCAACGCTGGGGTCCCTAGGCAGAAGGTCCAGTAACATTTTCCATACTTGATTCTTGACTTAATTATCTGCACCAACTTGCTTCACCTTTCTCCTCTAACTGTGTTTGTGACCCCTCTCTGGCAGACTTGTCCGGCTTTGCCTGGCACACCTCCCTGGCTTGTGGGTCCTGCTGAGGTCTTCCAAACATTTTTCTCTCATTTCAGTAATTTTCTTGAGGACTTCTACACCTCATTGCCCCTGCTTTCAAGATTTCTCATTTATGGATTCCTCAAAATCTTTATCATGTATGGTTACTGCTAAAAGCTTTTAGCACCGGTTTTGAGACAGTGTTTCCTTACAACCTGGTCAATTAAGAAATGGAGAACAGTGTTCTCACTGGTTTTAAAATTTATTTTAGATGTCAAGGTGTTGAGCCAGGTTAATTTTTAGCGGTGACAACAGTGCTGGCCTCATGTGACCCAGTACAGGGAGCCTTGGCTCTGCACTGGCATGTCTGGAGGACTTCTGATACCCCTGGAGCCGTTATTCCTAAACACGTGGTGCGTGGGGCTGTGGTGCATCACCCAGTGCTGACATGGGTTCATACAGGTTCTCTTCCCCATGCTGGCGAAGCAGCAGCCTCTCCTCCCTTACGGGAGAGGCTGCAGGTCAGGCGGTGTCCCTAAAAGCCTGGCAACAACTGCTTCTCTTTTGGCACCCTGCAGCCAAAACCATCTGAAAGGGTGTTACCACATGCCTTGCATAAAAGGGACGTACTTGAAGGATATAAGTGTTTATTTATGAAGAGATTGGCATTGCATTTGTTTTTCTAATGCTCAATTTCCTGCTCATGTGAAGTAGGTACAGGGGATAGCTGTCCTGACTGGCAGGCTGTGGTGGTACCCTTGGGCAGGTGAGCTCCTTGGACCTGACCTTCCCTCCGTGCTGAGTGTGGGGACTATGGCAATGACAAACAAGAGAAAAAAGAATCATCAGAACAAGAGAGAGCAAAAGTGTGCACTGTGATCAGCCAGGACACAGTGAAAGCATGCAGAGGAACTATGGCAGAATTTTTAATGTGTGCTCCCTGTTACTGCCTTTCTACCCCCACTAGTAAGGACTGGTTTCCTACCTCTCCTTTCTCCCCTTTCCTATTCCCAGCTCAGCAGTACATTTGGAGGCGGGCCACATTCCTCCCCACATTAAAGCTTAAGGGATATTTTTGTGGGTGACTTACAGCTATGTAAGAGGAAAACTTTTTCTTTGGGTTGCAAAAGGCTGGAGATGGGCAGGCAATGACACAGCCCTGATTTCACTCAAGGTGCTACATAGCCCCATAAATCTTGTTATAATGACTTTTTCCTAATGTACCCTTGTAGTTGCAAAGGGTCTTTATGTTACTTGTTTTGTGTTAGGGAATAGCAGAGACTGAGTGCTACTTTGTGTGCAGAGGAGAAACCTTGCCTACTAATAAATCTAGGAGAGTTTTTTCCCCTCCTTAGGAGGTATTTATTGTTTTTCAATGGCATGTTCATAACAAATGTGAGAATTAGACTGGATCATTAGATTGAAAGGCAACACTCAAACACATATTTCATAATGAGTTTTCTTTTGATTGCTTTAGGTAATGTATTCTTTAAACATTTTGACATTCAAACATTTTGGCTTCTGGAAAAGGGAATTTATGTGAGATTTTTTAAAAATTCATAGAGAATAGTAGCAAGGCATACAGAACAGCTGCTTGCTTCTCCTGGGATGGAGATTTAGCCATTGATTTATTCATCTGATCTATTTAATTTGTCCTAAAAAAAAAAAAAAAAAAAGAATACAAGCAAAATTGTGCTTATAACAAAGAAGCAGCTATCTGGGCCTCTCCAAGCATGCCTGTGCAATTACAGTGCCCTAATTCTCTTTATAGATTAACAATCCTGAGCCATCGATTATCTTAATGAAAAGTAGGCACCCTGAAGTAATATATCATATGTCAATCCCAGTCCAGTGGTGGTTTTGGGTTAATAAATGTTATTAAATGCTTTTCTGAAAAATGTGCCAGATGTTTTTCCTGGTGCATGCCTGAAGGTTACAGTTGTGTCTCGTAACCTTTTAGCAGCCACAGCAGAGGTGAGGATTTCCTCCTGAGCACCGAGTTACCTGGGCATTATTTACGTTCAGATGAGTCAGTGAAATGAGGGGTTGTCGCAGGGCAGGAAAGGACAGATAAAAGTGAGTGTCGCGGAGCCTCTGACTAAAAAGAAACTGGCAGGTGTCGGATGCCCAACCGGTATTTTTAGGGCTAACTTGCAGGAAGCTGGTATTGCAGGCAGTGCTGGTGCGAGCTCATGGCGTCAGGGTGTGCCGAGGCCACTTGCAAGGTGATGGCCCAAGGAAGGTGATCCTGAGACCCCACATGCTGCATGTCAGGGCAACATGGGTGGCCCAGGGGCTTGCTGCAGGGCCCCCTGCCCTTTTTCCAAAGTGAAAGGCAAGAAAAAATGCCTAAATGGCACTCTGGCCACCCCCTGCCCTCCAGGAAAAGAGGGCTTGCTGTAAGCAAACAGGATTGCACTGGAGACAGGCCTCTGCCATTAGTCAGCCCTGCCACAGGGCTCAGCGGGATGTGGGCTTTCCTCCTGTGCCAAAAAACCCTGTAACACCTTTAGAGAGGCAGCTGGCAGCTACTGGCTGGGGCTGGAGCCCTCCGGGGCTGCTCGTCTTTGCTGCAGGGACCAACTCCTCACCTGCTGGGATGCAGCTGGGGACATGCCAGGGCTGCTGGGTGGAGTGTGTCTTTCTCAGCTGAGCAAAGGGCACAAAAAACATGGCACTTGGTTGCAATGGACAGCAATTCCCAGGGCTATAGTATGCACTTGTTATTGGTGGTTGTAAAAGTATCTTATTTAATGCTCTAATAGTGCAGTTGCTTGTCCAAAGAGTAAAACAGAGTAAGTTACTTTATATATAAATGCAGTGTTTAGTGTCTTTAACACACTTTTCTGTGGTCTTCGATGGAATGGAATGGAATGGAATAGAATGGAATAGCATAGCATAGCTCAGCTCAGCAGGAAGGGACCTACAATGATCATCTAGTTCAACTGCCTGACCACTTCAGGACTGTCTAAAAGTTAAAACATTTTTAGGGGCCTTGTCTTGCCTCTTAAACGCTGACAGGCATGGGTCATTGACCACCTCTCTAGGAAGGCTCTCAGTGAAGAAATGCTTCCTAATGTCCATTCTGAACCTACCCTGGCTGATACAGCTTTGAACTGTTCCCATGTTCCTGGATCCCAGGGAGAGGAGCTCAGCACCTCCCTCTCCACTTCCCCTCCTCAGGAAGCTGTAGAGAGCAGTGAGGTCACCCCTCAGATTCCTTTTCTCCAAAGCAGACAAACCCAAAGTCCCTGGCCACTCCGCACAGGACATGCCTTCCAGTCCTTTCACCACCTCTGTTGCCCTCCTCTGGACACATTCAAGGACCTTCACATCCTTCTTAAATGGTGGGGCCCAGAGCCGGACACAGTCCTCAAGGTGAGGCCACACCAACCCTGAATACAGCGGGACAATCACCTCCTTTGTCCGGCTGGTTATGCTGCGTCTGATGGGCCCCGGGTGCAGTTTGCCCTCGTGGCTGCCAGGGCACTGCTGACGCACACTGAGCCTGCCGGCGCCCGGCACCCACAGACCCTTCCTGCAGGGCTGCTCTCCAGCCACTCCTCTCCCCGTTTATACTTGTGCCCGGCGTTACTCCGCCTGAGGTGCGGAATCCGGCATGTGCACTTGCTAAATTTCATCACATTAGTCATTGCCCAATGCTCCAACCTATACAGATCCCTCTGCAAGGCCTCTTGTCCCTTCAGTGAGTTAACAGCACCTCCCAGTTTGGTATCATCAGCAGACTTGCTAATGGTGTATTCAACTCCTGAATCCAGATCATTGATAGAAATATTGAACAGAACTGGCCCTAGAATTGAGTCCTGAGGAACACTATTAGTGGCTGGTTGACAGCCAGATGTAGGCCTATTCACTACAATTGTTTGAGCACTGCTGTTCAGCCAGTTCTTCATTCAGCACACTATAAACCTGCTCATCCCACAGCTGAGCATGGGCATTAGTTCACTGTTACTTCTTTAATGGAAAGAACACAAAACCCACATCATGACCTGGTGCAACTTACACACTATCTATTCATGTTATCACTCAGACACTGGGAAAGAAGTAAAATTCCACTATATTTCTGTGGGAAAAGTCTTTTAACTATAGCTTTAACAGAGCGAAAGAAGAGGAATTCACATACATATACACATTATACAAGAAGTCAAACACAACTACGAGGCTATGATTTAATAAACTACACCGAAGAAAAGGAGATTTAGTTAATGGCAACAGCTCTGTCGGATGTCCATAGCAGTCATTGCCAGGTGTTTCAGTGAGGGCTGATTCAAGGGGAGCCCAGAACATCCCCCTGGCTGTACTCACTCGGCCCTGGGGACGCCCCGGTGCTGTCCCCAATCATGGGTGTGCAGGCCCTGACTGCTGGCAGCTGCCTGGCCAAGGCAGCAGCCGAGTTTGCAGGGTTTTAGTTAAAAAAGGGTCTCTGGAAAAAATCTTTATGTTTCATGCCAGCTGTGTTGCAGAAAGCTGTTTTGGGGAATGCCTGTTGTTTGACTGTAGGGTGCTGTATTTTTTTGCTTGTAAAACTTGATGTAAGTTTTATGCAGTGTGCCAGAAAGCAGCCTGTGAGACAGGTACCCGAGTGTGTGCCCATGGCCCCATAACACACCCTTTGTGTATCACGTTCAAGTCTGAAAGTCTCTTCGGATGAGACACTTCCTTGTCTGAAGGAGAAGTGTGAGCTTCCTCTCTCTCCCTGGGATGTAAGATGGCTGCCGAGGGAGCCTGGCAGTGAAGTGGACGCACTGCCGGCCCTCCCCTGCCCTTGGCGTGCCCAGGCCTCCCCGTTGGCCAGTCGGGTGCCATCCTGAGGAAGGATGAACCCACACCTGCTCCCCACTTCTCCCCATGTTTACCTCAGTGGGTTTCTCCTCCACTGTGCTCCCACCACAGACCACGGTGAGGCCATGGCCGTGATTCTGGCTTTCATGTCCCAGCAGGCACCAGAGCTCATCTGCCACAGCTCAGCCCCGCTGCAGAGAAGTTGTCTCAAACGAAACCAGGCTCTTCCCAAATACTGTTTGCTGTGTCATGAGATTGCTGGGGCTCAGCCTCACTGGAAAGAGATGTTTTGGCTTTGACTGGCAGCAGCATGAGTCCCCGTGGTGTGTCAGCAGGTGCTGAGCTTGCAGAAGATGTTCCCCACGCTGCAGCTGGGCAGGTTTTGCTGTCTGCAGTAGCACCAGAGATGATGCTATGAGACTTTGACACTTGCAGATGTCTGTGATCATTTCCCAGCCAGTTGTCCCATGGAGTACTTGGTGGGACCTCCAGCGCAGGGCAAGTCCTTGTGCACCAAAGGGGTTGAGGGCTTTCAGCTGCTCATGGCCACCTCCATACCACTTCATCCTGTGCCAGCACCCGCAGAACCTCCCCTGAAACACATACTGCAGTGCCTGTGATGGGTTTAGGGAGGGGGTACGGGTGCCGTTTGGAGCTTTATAAAGTAAGACCACCATGGCCGAACTTAGAAAAGGTCATGAAACAGAAGGACCAGCTGCAAGCTCCATTGTCCCCATAATGCTGGGTCTATGGAGCACGCACAGCAGCCCAGCCAGCTGAGGGGCTGGGGCTGGACCCCAGCAAGCAGCGAGGGCTGGCCCCACACAGCCCATGGCATACTTGTGTTTCTCACCCTTTTGTTGCAAGCTGCATGTGGCTTTAGGAGGATTTAGATTTGATCTACATTCTTTACTCCTGCAACAGGAGCACCTTATGCTTTATATTTTAAGTGAAAGGTCCATCAATTCTCGGATTCCAAAGGCTCAACAGCTTCTCTCAGAAAGAATGGGAAGTAATGTCACATCCTCCTCTACACCTCATGAACCTTTTTGGCTTTTAGACCTGTGTTAAGAGGAACTTTGGCTCTTACAGTCCTATGCTTATTCCAGAAAATACCCTAGCGGAGAAACCAGACGTAAACGTGTATAAGGGAAGCCCCAGCTGCCTGAACTGTGCTGGAGAGGCACATGGTCTACGGGTGCATAGAGGCAAACCTGATCATGGCTGGGAGTGAAGCAGTGATGTGAGTACGTTGAACTGCAGGGGTGAAAAGTGGTTTGGCTTTTAACAGCAGAAAATAATAGCTTGCTGACACCAAGCCCAAATTTCTAGAAAAGGAGCCTTGGGGTTCTGATTCCCTGAAGGACTTCCGTAATCAAATTTCAGTCAAATCTTGCTGATGGCAAACTCAGCATGGAAATGCAGAATCATTTTATTACTACCCTGTGCTGAGAAGGTAATCAACTGATATCTATAAATCTTGAGTATTTGCTTATGAAAAGGTTTTGTTTTTTTCCTCTGGTATTCTTTAACCTTGTCCCCACTTCACCATAATTTGGACCAGCTGTACTTTGTAATGCGGTGGACTTTGTTTTACAGCCTTTTTTACAGTCTGCCAGCTTTCAGAGATATGTAGTTACATAAAATGGGTGTGCTTTCTTGACTGGCTAAGGAACAGCATACTGACTGCCACTATCCCTTGAATTCTGATCTAGTTTTGGTTTTGTTTAAAACTGGATTACTATAGTATAGCGCGTGTTGCTGCCTCTATCTGCCAGTTCTGCCTGTTGCTCTTCAGCAACAAGTAATTCCTGCTTCTGCACCACTAAATCCAGTGCTTGCTAATCCACTGAGTTATGGCTAATGAGATTGATAGGAGGTAAAAATAATCCAGAAATTATTAATATATCCCAGAAATTTACCACTGAGGCTTGTGATTTCATGAAATAAGAGTCTTCTAGTTTCTTCTGATTACATTTACGTGTAAAGATTGAAGCCTAACCCATTTCCCTCGATGCCATTGCCTCTGTGGGGTGCATGGCTTCCTGTGGCAGGCTACATAGTCAGCCCCTGTACCTGACTTCACTGCTGCAGACCTCTCCTCCTGCCTCTTTTTTTCTTTACATTTTCTATCCCAATGGCAAACCTACAGCTCTGTGTGGAGGTTATTACCTCTAGGAGTGGTGAACGCAGATTTTGATCCTTCTCTCCACATTAATCCTGAAAAAATTTTTTTAAAAAGAGACCCATGTGACTGTAACTGTAGCTAAATCATATTCAGGCTGTGTGGTGGGAACTGTTCTTATATATCTGTGTTAGCCCATGGTAGGAAGTTGGCTGGAGAAAAAAACAAAATTATATAATTTGAATGGATTGCAGAAGGCACCAGACAATAGACCAAAACTAAGAGTTCTTTTGTTTCCTCTTTTACAATCTATACAATGGTGTTTCTATGTCAGTGACTTAAATGGGTCAAATGTGAAAGTTCAGGGAGACTGTAAAGAACCCAGATTGGAGTTTGCACATCAGGAGAGCAATTAGAGGAAGACTGTTCGAAAGTACCTTTGCAGTCTTATCTGGGAGCCTAATTATAGTAACCAGCTTTGAAAAATCTCACCCTGCACTTTTACCAGTGTGTTTTGAAAATGCCACTGCAATATCCATGTTATTTGGAAACACGATGGGCTGTTATGTGGAAAGCTACTCTCTCATGCTTTTTACCCAGGAGAAGGAAGGTTTCTACAAGGAATTTCAGGGGTTCATGTCCCTTCCCTGCATGGTGGGCTCCTGGGCAGTGATTTGGAAGACCTGAAGCCGCCTCATCATGCTGTACTGCAAACTTTCAGGAGATGATGGCCAGATGTTTCGGCTTCCCAAAGCACCACCCTTTTAACCTGTTTTGGTGAAGAAGGGGAACAGAGCTCAAGAAAATGGAGATGCCTTTTCCCTTTGAGCAAATGTGACCAGCTCACACCTGCTGTGCGAATAATAGAAATACACAAAGGTCCAAGTGCAAATAAACTATTTAATTTAGAGGAGTTTTTGCAACCCATGTTTGTTTTTCATTCTCATGAGCTAATTATCCCCTGGGGATTTTAATCTCTTGCTTTGACATCCAGTAAATCTGTGAAATGAAACTGAAACTGGTTTGAAGGTGGAATTCCCCCTTGCCCTCCATTTTTGGTAGAGGTGTATCTGTACTTTATTTTGTTATCAACCACGGTGAGCATTTCTGATTGCAGAAAAAGTCAGAGCGAAGTAGGGTGAGGCCTGGGGGACAGAAGTGCCCCTGGCAGTGCTGCACTGGTGTCGGGCTGTGCGCCTGCCCCAGAGCCCACATCCACCATCTTCAGCCTTACATCTTCTCCTCCATGAGTTCCCTACAGGGACTAGTGTGACCCCTGATGGACTCTAAAGACCTCCATCAAGGTTGCAGTTAACAAACCTGCTTGAAAGAAAAAAGTTAGCCAGGTTGTGGGGGGAGAAAGAAGAGTCCTGGAAGGGAATCGTGCCTGGATGGTGACGTTACAGCCTGTTTTGAGTTTGCAGTGAGATTAAACATTAGTGGCAGGCAAGCTAGTCATGTGCTGTTTTGTTTCAGATAGCAGCTAATGCCTTTATTTAAATTGCAGCCACTTCTCTGAAACCTGAGTTAAAAAAAAAAAAAAAAGCGCATTTAAGCAATCCTGTCCAGGCAAGCAAAACAACTGGGCAAAACTGAGTGTGTTACGTGAGCTGAATTATTTAAACCAAAGCAAACAGCTGCACACTGCAGGTTTCATCGGTGCTGCCATCGGTCAGCGTGCGTGTGCGTGCATGTGTGTGTGTGTGTGTGCATTCCGCTCAGTTTTTGCTCCCACAAGGCATGTGGAAGGAGAGCCCAGGGAAACCAACACTGTGAGGAGGAAACTTGTGCAAACTGAAGAAAATAAACTTTCTGGTTAAGTCAAAGAAAGGGAGGCATGAAGCACATCTCTGGGATAGCCTCCAGCCTGCGGTAACACTGTGCAGTGGTGAATTACACAATGGTTTTCTGAGTCTCTGCTCCATACGTAGCTGGTGTTTTCCCCGAAGCTGCGTCAGTGAGACCTCAGCATTCAGCTGGCCGGGCTCCAGGATGGCAAGCCTCCCAAGACAAAATGCCATGTGCAGGAACACGTTAAAGCACCTATATGCTCTTTGGGGGAAAAATTTTCATCGGCTTTTCGAAATGAGAGCAAAGGCTCTTTAATCGAGTTGAGAGCAAAGGCTCTTTAAAAGAAAAGGGGAGGGGGAAGGGTTGTTTTTCTCGCATATATTATGTTTTAATTCAAATTATGTAGACAAAAAAGCCTCCTTCCATGCCGTCGCTATGGCTACAGCTCTGATCATTGTGCAGGAGCCTGCAAGCAGGAAAACACCAAGCAGAAAGGGGGCAGTGAGCCCAGGGCTCCTTCTTGCAGCCAGGTATGGCCCTCCACTGCATCCTCCAGCTGCAAGTATGTCCAAGGCCACCTTTCCCTCCCCATCCGATGGGAATGTGGAAACACTGCAGTTCCAAAATCTGCTGACTGGTTTGGCTTGAGGAGAACTTCCCAGGTCATGAGCCTGAGAGCAAAATCTAGGAGGATCTTTGCACCTCACCTCCCCAGAGATGTTATCAGCATTGTTGTAACACCCACTCTGTAACTCTTCCCCAGAGGCAGGGACTCTGCAGCAAGGAAATAGGGCAATGCAGAAGTCTGACATACCTGCAGGCCCCACACAAATCCTGTGCCTGTGCTGTGATGGATTCTGCTGGTGTGATACCAGTGATCAGCTCAAAGCCTACTGGTACTGCTTAGCCCTGATTATATGGTCACACTGCATGTTGGTGGTGTGATCATGATCCTGGAAATGAAGAAAGTCAAGTCAGGTGAGGATCTCCTGTGTCTAAACCCACAGAAAATTCTCAGCTGCATGTCTTGTTTGTAGTTACAGAGTTACTTTGGTCCCCTTGTAGCTTGAGACCGTTATTGAGGGAATTTAAAATTGGTCCTTCCTTGAGCCATGGCATTACCACATCACTCTGCTGGACACTGTACAGTAACTGTGAGAATATTTCTGCTGGTTTTAAAAAATCCTACCTCTTAGTAGGATTTCAGTGAAAGTCACATTTGAAAGGTTAGTCCTTTTCTTTACTTTTAAGTGTGAATGTTTAAAATTATCACAGTTGGTTAGAAAAGGTCTTCTCATTTAGCACTGCCTCACTTGTTTTCTGTGACTTCATGAGAATCTATTTCAGCAGAACTCATTTAGAAAATGCAACGGTAAACTGCTTTGGCAGAAGAATACGAACAAGATACGATAAACACTTTTAAATTGATTGAAAATTTGACCAAACTGCTTACTTTCCTAATTATAATGCCTAATTAGTTAAGCTTGTTCTATTCAGTCACGCAGCTTTGATAGCCTTATTGTGCTCCAGAAGTCTGGGGCCTGAGATTTAAGCAGGTCTGTCCTAGATATCTAATGAACTGTTAATTTGAAAATAAAAACATTCTTAAACTGCTCTGCTAGTAATCACCTTCTGGACTGATATATAGAGCCAAAAGGACCAACTTAAAATAACTTCAAACCACTAGGCCTGAGATGCACAAGTAGGTTGCTGCAGCTCACAGTTAACCAGCGAAGTTACTAGAGCTTCACCAGGGAAAAGGTGCAATACTCTGATGCTCAGCAAGAGGTGCTGGAGACCACCTCAACCTTCCCATACCACCTCCAGCTCGTTAATAGGCCGGTTCATTGGCCAGGTTTACTTACTCTCACCTCCTTTGGCCTGCTGATTTGCGGAAGAGTACGGGCTCAGCAAGAGCAAGTAGGGCAGTTGGTAGCCTAGCAGTTAACATGCTGTCAAGTGAGAAACCAGATTTCTGTTCCTCTTGGGTGGGAGAGGGATTTGAGCCTCAGGCTCCTGCTCGTGATATGAATGCTGTCACAGCAGCTGAGGTGCTGTGCAGACACAGGGAGTGTCTGCAGATGTTTGTTTCTTATGCAGAACCTGATCTGCTAAATCAGGGTAATTTATGTGACAGATTCTGGGCTCAATCCAGCCTGTGTTGTCCAAACAACCACTTGGACATATGCTACCTCCTGTTCTCTTCCAAGAGCTCCTGTATTTCTCCATATTGGCCTTCTCATTCCTGAGGCAACAGCTGACAGCCGTATCTCACACCTGGGCAGAGCTGGCACACTGCTGCCTATGCCTTAGTTAAAAACAAAAACAAAGCAGAAAACAAGAATAATTTCATGCTAAATGCCCTGCACAACCTGCTGCTGGCACTGGGCAGAGGAACACCTTTTTCTTAAAATGAGCTCAGCATTACCGATGATTGAAGCAGTCACTGATCACTACTCTCTAGGATGAGGAGACGTCTTCCAGATGGCACACAATTTATGCAGCAGTCAAAATTAGTTTAAAACCTTGGTTCATTTAAACCACTGCATGTTACAAAGCAGGTAAGTCTCTTCCCTTCTTTTGAAGTGAAAGCAGTGCTGGCAAAAATGTCTTTTATTGCAGGGTTACTACAGAGCAAGAGGAGAGAGGTGTAAATCTTGCACACATCCACTTTCACCGTCAATTTATGAGAAAGGCAGACACAGTATTGCAAAGTCCATAAGTCCATTTCCAAGCTGATTAAAAAGTTGATGAGTAGCACTATTTTCACTTACTGCTATACAAAGTTTTAAACACACAGGACCTGAGATACTTCACTGCTTAACACGGCACTTAATTTCAGACAGTGACCAGACGGCACTGAAACATGAAAAACTGGGCAGTACCTGAAACCGTGTACATAAACCCAATTACCAGCAGCATTCAATGTTGATGTTTTAAGACTCATGTGAGGGAGTTCTGTAATGATTTGTAAAAGTACTTTCTCCTACTCCTGACCTGTCAAACCTATTCCTGTGATTTAGGCTCTGAAGAGCCACTGGATGCACCTTCACCTTTAAGGTTACACCCTCATGACAGGAGTTCTGCAGTTCACTGGAAGTCCCAAGAAGGTAGCACCACAAGCTCCTTTTTCTGGAGCTGCTTTCTAGAGGGCCGAGATCAGCAGCCCAACTGAAGGACTCCCAGTGAACCAATGGCCACACAAACATAGCTCACTGGCACAGAGTGCTCCCTTGACAAGGTGCTCTGCAGCACACAAGAATCAGAGGTTGATCTCAAACCCCTCTAAACACTCCACTTCAGCACAAGGGCTCAGAACCTCAGCCCTGGGTTTTGCCAGCACACAAGCGGTCCTTTTATCACTCTGAGGCTGTGGTAAATCATGCTTCACACATGAAGATGTTTGGGTGTGTAATAGTGTCTTTTATTAATTTGCATCATGTTATCCAATGAAAGCTGTATCTGAGAATTAAAGTCAAAACTACTGCCATGAAGTGAAAACACTATTTATTTTTATAAAAGGCAATAATTAAAACAAACTCTACCAGTGTGTACATTGTACACATTTGAATGACACTTACAAGAATGAAGTTTCCATATACAAAGATTACAAGCCCACACTGGTAAAGGATGCACACAAGCATATACACAACTTCACAGATGCCTCAATTCCAGATCACAGTACTAATTACTCTATGACCACACCTGCATAGCATTTTCATTATTAGCATCCACACTACTTTATTCCACTACAAACTGTACACAGAAAGCAAAAAGGAGTTTATTCAGAGAGCATATATATTCGCAGAAAGAATTTATTTGCTGGAATAATCTCTCACTCTTCTGTTGCCATCTTCAAGAGATATTCTTTGTCAATTTTGAAGAGCCTCCACCCCTCCTCAGTCGACAGATCAGAGGCACCTCTTCTCTTATAGAACCTGATGGATGGTTCGTTCCACTCTGCAACGAGGAAGTGCATACTGCTGCAGCGGCACTTCACAGCAACCTGCAAAAGTGTGCAACATGACATTTCAAACAACAATCCCAGATGATAAGCCTAGTAAGAACCGGTGAAACTACTCAGCACAAACTGTGTATGACCACAAGTCATCAAGTTCATTCTGTCGGTCACTTCAGCACTTGACACTGTTTAACAGCCTCTAGACAATGTTTTAAGCTGTCTAGTATCCTTTTACCTCCTTTAACTCAGATTAGTGCTGAAGGGGAAGCTCTCATGCAGTTAACAGAAGAGCAAGAATACTGCCATGCCATGTGTCCTCAGTTCACTTTAGACATCACTCAGACATACCTGACTCAAGTTCTTCAGAATTTCTGACCCAATGCCCAGTCCTAAAAAAAACAAAACCAAAGAAACTATTTTAATTTTAAAGATGCCCTACAGGAAGTAACTCATCTAATTTTGTAATACATACCTCTATACTCAGCCATCACATAAAAATCTTCAAGATACAGCAGTTTTCCAATCCATGGATCATAAGTGAAGTAATACATGGCAAAGCCCACAATGCAGTGTTCTGAAACAAAGGGTGTAACTTGAGCTAGTCTGAATTTAAAAGGCAAAAATATTAAGTCTTACATGCATGTTTAAACGTACAGATTCTGTGACATGCAGACATTTGCTACTAGGTTAGAATTAAGAATGAGGTTTGCAAGTAAGCACACAACTGAAAATATGAGTTCTGACAAACTTGTATCAACCTGACACAACCTTGCTGTACCCTGAAATCCTCAAAAGCAATAAGTGCTGAACACAAGCCTTCTTTTCTATGAACAAATGCATACCCTATTGATGTATCAGTATTTTCATTCTGGAATACAAGTAAAAACTTTACACATCAGTTCACAATCTCAATGACTGCCCCAACTCTGCTTCCTTAGTAACCAAAACAGTCTATTGAACTCTCAAGGACACTGATCTTTCAATGTATATTCCTCAGTTAACTACACTGTGTGAGAGAGCATGCTGACAGGCCACCTTTACAGCAGCATTTCCAGCACCTCAACTTCTGCTTCCACTCAGAGCATCACGCTGTTTTCTTGACCTTCAGCACCATAAAGTCAAGGTAAGTAAAGCTGCAGTTTCAATTACAATTCTGTGGCTCAAGAGGGAAGAGAAACCAACTCTTTTTCCAACAGCAGCCCACTCAAACCTAAACCTTGAGTATTTTAATTGTATCTGCCATTAACTCTCTGCACATACTGTAAGAGAAGCGTGCAAACAGATTTCTCATCTACTGTGTCTTTGGTAAAGGTTTGGGAATAGCACTTGTCCCTGTAGACCTTACCTCATATTATGATCATCTACTTTATTGTGTAACGGATCTTTTAGTTACCTCCCCGCCCATCCATGTACACGGAAGGGCCATGTACATGGCGAAGCTAGAGACTGTAACCTGAAGATTGGGGACAAATTAAAGAAAAAAATGTGATTCAACAGGTTTACATAAAGGTAAGTCAGGGTCAAACAAGAAAAGCCATTTAATTAACTGGAGTCAAGTACATTACGTTATACCTGATCTTCCCACTCCTCCAGGATTAGCAACTACTTCAGCAGAGTATCACTGTATGTTACTGCATTTAACAGTTAACCTATTCCTCCTACCCCAGTGCACTGGTGGGACCTTACGTATAACCAAAAACATTAAGTACAAGATGCCTCTTGTGTATTTAGTGTCTAAAAGTAAGCATCAGGAAGTCTCACCTTCAGACGACCACTGTTCTTTTGGCACTTCTGCAACCAGACAGTGGTAGAAAGGGTGCTCGCCAAAACCATCCTCAAGCAGTTCTAGAAAAGGAAAACAAATCGGCACCTGAGCTACATACAGAGACCGTCAACAGGCCACCAGCCCGCCGAACCGACGTCGCTTTTATACCTTTCTCTGTTAGCACCACTTGATCCTCCATGTCCTCGTATTTCGCTAGTTCCTGGAAGAGAAGGCCGTGTAAGCGGACTCTCCCCGCAGGCCCCCGCTTCCCCATTGGCCGCTCCCTGCCCCCCCGCCGCCTTGCGCAAGAGCTTGTTTTTGTTCAGACATAAGGGCAAAGTGCCCCC
>NW_020799091.1:84621299-84626444 GCF_003259725.1 Athene cunicularia | reverse complement strand
GGGCGGTTCCGGGGCGAGGGGGCCCCCAGCCCCGCCCGGAGAGACCGCCCCGGCGCCCCTCGGGGCTCCGGCCTTCTTCCGGCACCGGCTGACTGGGTTTCCCGAAAAGCGAACTCCTCATCGCCCCAGCGAGCGCGACTGCGCCTGACTCGGGGCTCTGCCTCACTGTTTTAGGGGCCGGGGCGCCGCCTTGGCCGCGGGGCCAGCGCTCGGGGAGTACGGCGGCTTTCGGCACGGTGTGGAGCAAAAAAACATTCCTTTGTACTTGCTTGAAATACTAAGTAATGATCGGTATCGAACCCCAAGGCGGGGCTGTGTGTCTGGTACCACGGTACGCCCTGGGCGGGAGCGTCCTGATGGAAAAAGGTTCGAAACATCTAGTTGCACTTGAGGCCTGGGACATTCCCCAGCCTGACACACGCACCGTAACCGACCTGGTTGACCAGCGGGACTGGAGAGGAAGGGGTAGCGCTGGGAGAAGCACAAACGAAGGGAGTGTTTCAGAACAGGAGGGGTCTGCCAGTAAGGGAGGCTGAGACTCCTTGCCGATGAAGATATGGATATCCCTGAGGAGAGAGGTGGGTGTGATAAATTTCCCCAAATGGCTTTGGGGTATGAAAGGATGAAGGATTTATCCCCAGCCCAGCTCTTCGTTAACTACAGATGTAGATCTGTGCCGCAGAATGAGTGCCAGATCCTGATCTAGATGACCACCTGTGCTTATAGACCGACCAGCTAGGCCACCCAGAGTAGTATCATTCTTTAGCATACACATGGGTTTTTTTCCCTCTGTTCTGCAAACTTTGTTAGATACTGTGAAGAACTCTTTATTTTACATTTAGCTTTATCTGACTTGTTTGAAGAGTGATTTGGGATATTCGAAGACACTAGGTCATGCTACTGCTGCAGAGTAACAGTCCTGAAAACCTGGATTCCCAAACACTCTCACAACACTCGCCCTTTTATTTTTCAGTGTATCCAACAACCTATGAGCTTCACCTTCATTTAGACAGAGGGGTCAGCATGGAACATGATACTACAAGAGAATTGTATAAAGAAATGTGTATTCTGGTGGCTCATGTTAGCTAAGAAAGTACTTTGGCACACAGTGGAAAGTGCCTAGTGTCCCGGAAGAGTAATGTAGGATTTATGCAAACACCCTAACTGGCTCCGTTTACCCTCTATTGGAGCAAAAATGGAGATGCCCATAGAACAGAAGCATTTCCAAAACACAAATCAACTGCCAATAGCTAGTAGTAGAACAGTTAAGATTTTGTTTCATGAGTTGCAGATCTGGAAATTCTTCAGGATAGGGCTTTTGGTAGGGAGACTGAATCTGAACGTAATGCAAAGAACGGACTCAGCCTAACTACATACATTTAATTAAAAGACATTTTTTCAATCCCTAGAAATGATCTGACTGGGATCAGAAATGCAGAATACTTCCCTTCGACAGACCTAACAGTGTTTGTGTTGTGTCAACTGTTCTTGTTTTGCATTTCACAATGAGGAAGTCATGCTGTCAGGAAACCTACTGTTGTGTAAGAACAGAAAGTGCCTGATTTCTTTCATTATCAAGTCAGAAATGTCATGATTTTAGAAGCTGAAGTTTCAGCAAAAATCCCCCACATTTTCCACTTCGACTGTTTTTGAAAGTCCTGCTTTAACTTGCTCAGAAATATGCTGATATTGTGTTAGCCCAGTGAATACAGTTCACTGGAGTTAGCTTTGAAATTTGAAAGAAGTAAACACTATTATAAAATTTCCTAAAGTATCAAAAATATTTTCATGAAAAAATAGGAAATGCAGAGGAAAAAAAAGAAGAAAAATGAAAAATATCTGAGGTACCTAGATCTCAGAGGCTATGCTGCAGTTATTTAGTTATATATTACTAGAGGTAGTTTTTCAGGATAAATAAGATCAATAAGAACGGTAAGAATATTTTACAAAGAGGTTCTAAAAGAACTCAGTTTTGTGAATGAGTCAGATTGTGGATGGGGTACTTCAGAGCTTCTTCCTTTCATCTCAGGTCTCTTCATCTTTGAGCAAGTTTTGTGTCATCTTGTCGTAGCTGAGGTCAGTGGTGAAATCTCTAATGACTTGCATAGGGCTTGGATTTTATCCTTGAGTGGTCAGCCTGTTTATTTGCACTTCTCTCCAAGGAAATGAGTAGTGGTAAATGTACTGAAAAGGATCAAGTTTTTCTCAAATTATTCTAATATCTATGCTGGAAAGTGGCTAGCAAACAAGGTAAACTGTTGTTGAAATAACCTGTTTTAATGAAATACGCGCTGAAGTCTGGGTTAGCTCGCTTTTCTGTTCCCAGCCAGCAGCTTCTTCCATGCAGAACTTGCTGAGTGAATTCATTTGCATTTTCACTAGGAGGGTTAGTACTTCGGTGTTTGAGGGGTAGAATGGTTAGAATTATCTAAAAAGATCATGTGCATCGTTGCTCTTATTCTCAGTTTATCTCCTCCCTAAATCTTACTTGTAAGTGGAGAAACAGAAAATATCATGCAAAACAGCAAGCAGCAGTTTTTTAGCATGCAACAGGAACTGGTGCTAACAAAAGCACAGAGTGCTACATATGTGACTGAGGCAAGTTTTCCCCACATCCTCTCCAGAGATGGAGGTCTCGTCTAGTCATAAGCTACAGGAAATTACAGTGCTAGTTCCCCAAGATCCCTTCATGGCGATGCAACTGAACAATTTATTCAGAGAGTTACAGGATCTCAGCTGGACTTGTACTGATAGCATATTTTTATTTGCATCTGAATTTCTGAATATTCTCTTTTCTTGCTGGCTGGACGGCAAAGCTCAAAGTGGGCACCAGTTTTCTTTACTGTTCAACTAATCAAACTCTCTTCTTGTATTTTAATTTTTGATTTCCTCCTTCGCTAGAAAGATTCCTTGAATTCCTGTATGAATGCCTCCCCCATGCCTCAAAGGTTCTCTGTTTATAATAAATAAAAGAGGGAAGAACTGCTTATTCCACATTAAAATGCAGTGAGTTAATAATTCTTGATTACATTATTAAATGTTCTCAAATATTTCAATCCAAATTGTATCTCTAAATTATATCTCCTGTCAAATTTCTGGAGCAAAATAGATTAAATGCAATTAATATTCAGTATTGACCTGTAATTTATATTAGTCTTTGGACAAAAGTCAGGATTCTCTTAGCATTTTCAACTGAACAATTTATTCCTAATACTTAGAACTTGCACTGATATTTTTGAGTTCACAGGTGCTTCCAGATACTTTTTCAAGCAATCGGCAGTTTATCAACACTAGGCTGTACACAGAAAAAGAATTAATTAATTTCTATCAGAATAGCACAGAATAGTAAATAAATGCTGTAGGAGTACTGCTCAGAATTCACAGCAATGCAAAATCAACAGTTTCATATAATAAAACTACATGAATTTTCATGTGCGGGAACTAAAAGGACCCTCATTTTCCATTATTATCTTTGAAGATTTATTTTAGGTCATTAGAACCCTATTCCTGTAAAGTAGTCCATCTCATCTGTCATTTGTTATTATGAAATTTGATTAATTTGGGAGTTAGACATAACTAATTAATCTGCCTGAATCCACAAATCTTCTGTATCATCCATGAAAATAATTTGGGGTGTAAAAGTTACTGAAATAAGCGTTGGGAAAAAAATCAAGCCAGGCCTCAAATTTCTAAGTTTATGTTTTGGATACAGTAGAAATCCCTTTGGCTCTGATCCTGCAATATACTTAAATCAGTGTTCTTGGGTGCAATATCTTGGGCTCTAAAAAGAAACCAGGGGAATCAAAATTTTTTCTCGAAACTAATGGAGATTCAAATGACGAGCAAGTGTTTTTCTTACATATCACAATCACAACTTTGTCTTTTGGCGCAGCCTTTTTCACTGTCTGGCGGTTGATTCTTTTCATGGCATCTTGTTTTTTTAACCTTCAGCATGCACCCATACCAGGTTTCTGCATTTTTTTCCCAGACCAGATGAAGCAGCTTTGCAACAATGCTCTTGAGTTTTTCCTCTGTCGACACGCAGAACTGGTGGATGTGTGGCCAGAGGCGTGTGACTGGATGGGCTGGTGGGTACAAGGGCTGTAGCTGGAAACGGGACTTGTGAGTAACATGTGTGGGCCAGCTGGAAGGAGCCTTCCCCCATCCTGCCGTGGCTGCCACCCTGCCTGCTCTCTGCCTCCTCCACAAACAGGAACCACCTGCCAGGCCCCTCACTTGTGCCTGGTGATGTGGCCAGGGAACAGAAAGGCAGCGCTGGCATCACATCCATGACAGAAGAACTATGTTAGTAGCAAGAGTCGGTTCTGGGTGGGTTGTACTTGGTGTGCAAGACACACAACTTCAGGCTACCAGTCTTTCAAACCAGAAGTCTGCAATCTCTCACGAGTCTCATATGACAAGAGTCCTGTTTTTCAGTTCGCATACCCTTGGTTTGGAAGCAGTTTATCAAGGAGCAGGTGACATAAAGACTGATTGGGTGTTACTCTTGCAAATAATGAATAATCTGGTTCATGCACTTTCACTGTTTGCAGCACATCCATTTTCTTAGGCCCTCGTGCGATCTCAGTGGGGCCTCTGGTAAGTCTTCAGCCAGGCACGTTTAACAAGGCCTTTGCCGAGTCGCACCTCCTGTCAGCACCACTTTGCTCGCAAGCTGAAAGGCCCCGCGAGAGCCACACCCGTGCCGGTCGGTGTGAAAGCCGCGGGCCGCGCCTGGTCACCTACAGCCAAGTCCCTCGGAGGTGCGGGCGCCGCGGCCGGCGGGTTCTCTCTCTCCATATCGGACCCTCACCGGCTCCACGGCGCTTGCAGGCAGCCCGGGACCTGCCCCGCTGCCCGCGGACCCCGCCGCAGGCCGACTCTGCTCTCTGCTCAGAGGCTCTGCAGTCCCCAGCAATGAAAGTAGTTCTCAGGAGTTAGATCTGTTGATTCTTCGTCTGTGGAAAGCGCACGGCTTATTTCACACGGCAGTGTTCTCGTCAACCTCCCTAGAAAATACCAGCGCTCTCCGTTACCTTCCCTTACAGTGCCACCAGGTGACCGGCCGGGGGAAGGAGGCCGATCCCCCCGTGCCCCGGCTGCGCGCAGCCCTGCGACGACTGAACCGGCGCCGCCGGGTCCCGC
>NW_020799091.1:84584685-84621249 GCF_003259725.1 Athene cunicularia | reverse complement strand
GGCTGCCCAGCCCTCTGCGGCCAGGGGAGGCTCGGCGCGTTGGCCGGCGGGCCGATGTCGGGGCGTGGCACTCTAAAACTTGAAGCAGCGGCGGAGGCAGCGCGGGTTCGGGTGATGGCGCCTGGCCGTGTCAGTGCTGGCCCCTCTGGGCAGGGGGAGCGCCTGTCCCGTCCCCCAGCGCGTCTGAATGTCCCCAGCTTGGGGAGGTCCTGCCGGGGCGCAGCCTGGGCCGAGCGGGGAGTCGTGTGCTGACTGTGCCATGAGACACGAGCCAAGCAGCTGTGCCCCTTATACGGAGTTTTCCCCATTGCCATTCATGTCCTGTCTGGGGCGTAGGGCACACCGTTGGCTTCTGAGGGTTTTTTGTGTGTGTTCCCTTTTACTCCCTTAAGTACTCCTGGTATACCTGCAGCCAGAGGAAGCTTATGTGCACATGATATATATGTGCAGGTATGTACGTGAGGGATGTATATATAGAGACGTGTACATGGCCCTCCTTTTCCTTTGGAGCCTGGAGACTTGCTATTTTTCTGAGGTGAAACCCCAGCCTCACAGGCAACCCACGTTCCTGTCAGGAAAATGCCGTGAACTGTCAGGAAGGGTTTTACTCCTGCTGACCCTCTGTGTATTTTTGTGGTACCACTACATAGTGGAGGAGTCACACTAGCTACTATCTGGTTGAACAGTTACTGAATTGCTGAGTGGATGACATTCTCTGAAGGGTTTTGTGCTTTATCCTTTGGCTGAACAGCTAAAAGGGTTATGTCCTGCACTTTGGGCTTTTTCTGAGTCGCAGCAGTACTAAGCCATGGAGAAGACCAGGCTTAGCTGAATGGGACTGTGTGGGAAGCCTTGTGTTATCCTTCTTGGGGTATTCCACCGCCGTGCACACTAGCCAAGTGGAGGAGAAGTGTATGGTTAGCGTCATGGATGATTTCCTAGATGCACACAGATCCCATCTGTGTTAGGATGTCTACAGAGTAGAAACTGGAGTTTAGTTTAAGCTGGTTGTCCCAGGGCATCTGAATAGTCAGTGAAGAGAACAGTTACCGCCAGCAAATTATTCTTCCTTCCTGTTTTCAGATAAGGACAGGTATCAGCTGGAGTTTCAGCTGGCATGAACTGTTGTACTGATTGTATCTGGTTCTAAAAATGAGGCTGAAAATAAGGAGCGGTGTTTCTGAAGAAATCAGCACCATTCCAAAAATTAATCCTAAATTATTTTGATGGCATTGGTTTTGATGACGCTAAATTCTTCTGTTCTGCCTATAGGTTGTGCATCATGAGGAAGCTTCCTTCTCTTCTGGCTAGGACACTCACTTCTGGGACCAGTGGCTCCCCAGTGCTTCCTGACATGTCTGAAGGTAAAGTAATTGGCTGTACTTTGGAAGATTTAGCAATGTTTCTAAGGAGTTTATTCTTTGAGGTGGTGGCCCTTCATGTGTTAATATGGTTTGGCTAATAAACATGCCCTTGAATGTTAGTTCATAATGTGGAAGTAGCAGAAAGTCACTGTGTATGTTTGGAGATTAATGGCAACAAATATGCACAATCATGCAGATTTAGAGGCTTGTCCGGTTCTTTAGTCTTGGAAGAGCGTTTTCTGATGATTTTCTGGAGGGACAACTGCTTCTCAGGTTGACTCTAGATAGAAAGTGAACATAGTCCAGACAGGTATTATGACAACTGGAGAGAATGGCCAAGAAATGGAGGAATTGAGTGGAAATAATGTTTTACAGAACTTCTGATGTGTCAGCACCATTAATTTTGTAAACTTGGAGAAACCTGTTAATCAGATCAGCAGCATTGCTTTGTGAAAATGCTCTTGACAATAGACCTTTGTGTTGAAAGACTGTTTTAGTGCTCTAATAGTAATAAACCATAATGTTCCTGTTTCAGAAGCTTTTTAAAAAGTTTTCTTGCATTCTAATCCCATTCTAATCCCATGTACTGCGAAAACGGGAGAAGGAAAAGGGCTGGAGACAAGTATAAATAATTTCTTCAAGAAGTCCTGCTTGTTTCTGAAATCTTCCCATTTGTTCTCTAAATAGAAACCACAGATTATCCAGTAAAAGAGAAAATAAGGGTTATTCATTGTCAGATAACTTTTTTCATTATTGTTATTAAATAGTAATTTTTGAGGTTAAAGGAGAGAAGCAAGGATACAGAATATTGCATATTTGCAAATTCTACTCTGCCCTTTTATTTGGATATTTGATAATGATACCACCTAGAAGGGCAGTAGAAATAGTGAAGCACTGAGGCCATACTGGTCTTGCCTCTGATTTGTTTCCAAGGAATGCTCATATTTTTTGGACTATAGTAACTATAGTAACTATAGTAACTATAGTAAATATTTGAGATTCTGTTTTAAAATGGTAACATTTAAATAATGTTATACAAACTTTTGCTGATACGTAAACTATTTTGTGTTAATTTGGTACCCATGCTTTCAGAAAACACCAAATACTTTATTCTTGCTAGTTTCCCATATGCTTCCTCACAACTTTGGGTCCCAGTTGTGAATGCCCTCATTTCTTCCGTGGTTCCCCCAAAGGCTACACCAAGCAGGACTTTAGAAGTTTCCTCTGAGGTAACTCTCATCTTGCTTCCTGAAAAATGCTCCAGATATTATTTCCAAAGTTAATAGTGTTTGTCAACAATACAATGGTAGCACCAAGTTTGAAAACCAGATTGGAATTACATTGCAAGCAAATACTACATAGAGCCAGTATACAAAGGAACTGGAAAGCTGGCATTGATGGGAAGGATGAACTCGGTTGAAAATACAAAAGTACGGACTGTAAATCAGGCAAGGACAGGTTGCCTACAGCTGCTTACTAAAATTAAGGAACATATGTGTAAGTGAAATTCAAGCAGGTAGAATAATCAGCTAACTCCTTACTAGATGTTGTTTGCATTGTTTCTTTTAATTGTTAATCTAACATGTGTTTTCCACTCCACAGGACACTTACCCATTCATGTGAATAATGGTGTGTTGTGGTAATCTGTACATATTTTAATATATGCTATAACACTAAACTTAGCTACTGTTTTTCCTTACTTTAGCATTCATGAAAAATGCTATTATTCTCTGTCGACTTGCTTAAAGCCTCTTTGCCTTCAGTGAATGGCTGTGATCTTATTTGTGGCAGTATTATTGTACTAGATCTCTGGCAGCACACTGTGTTTCTGGTGGCGTGCTGGGTAACACCTTTCTAAGAGGCTTGTGGGATACAAAATCTCTTGCGCAGCAACTCCTTCAGTATTTAGCTTCATTTTTGACATTTGAACCTGCATCTTTCACTGAACTCCAGACCAAGGTCTGTACCAAAACTGGTGGTAAAATACACTGTAGTGGCCTACCTGAACCTGGATACAGCCTAGGGAGGCACCAGCACAAGGGGGGACAGATCTCACTGTCAGAGATAAATGCATCAGTCTTGTACTGCTGCCCTTGTCCTTTGTCACAACACAGTGCAAATAAACTCAGACCCTGCTGTTCTGGCATTAATGATCCACTGATCACAGTTTAGGGTATACTGTGAAATAAGCAACATGATAACGACAGATAAGCTCCATTTGCTGTAGTTGTTTTGCATGTTTAATACATTTGCCAAATAAGAAAAGAGTTTATGGATTTTATGCTAAATTACTTACTTAAATTTCTGCTGTAAGGTAACCAATATCTAGAAGAGTGATACAGTCTTCCCAAGACTTCCCAAAAAAACAACTGTGCACTTTGGAGCCTGTAAAATGGACTAGATTTAGCTTGGAAACACTTCCAAGCTTTGTTCCTTTTATTGTTAAAATAAAAACTATGTGGTCTCACCCTGGCAAATGTTTACTTGTACGCTTAAAATTGAAATCAGAAGTATTAAATAGGTCTAATGGTGTATATATATTTGCAGGTTTGGACCTGAGATTTTTTTCAGAGCTTTTTACCTCTTTAAAGTTGAAAAGGAAGATGAACTTAGTTTAAACAGAGAAAAGTGCTGTTTATTCTCCCTCCATCCCAGCACAGTCTGCACATTGTTGGAAAATTGAGGTTTTGTGTTCTAGAAGCTGTAACAGTGTTTCTGCTAACACTGTATTGATCCAATGTATGCTATGGCAGCTTCACAGGTGGAGTATGAGTAACAACAGGAAAGTAGTACCCATTCTGTAAACAAGCCTGCTGCTTCTTTCAGACCTTCCCCCCTTCCAAAAAAAATCGACCTTAAATTTTCAATCAGTTTCTTTTGTTGAAAAGTTTTTTGTTCTTAGATTTAGTAGTAGAACTCTTCTAATTTCAAAACATGTTTTTAGCCTAATTTCCTAAAGAATTGATGCCTAAGCAGTCTATTTTGTCTTTGTCCGCTTATCTTCTTGTCCCCTTCTTCTTCCAGAACCTTTTGTTGCTCGATGTCAGCCAAAATAGATGAGCATAAATCTCGAGGAGAAACGTGGTTTCCACAAGCTTTGTGAAAAGTGTCTTCCAAATCAGAGGTTTGTTAGGGTGCCAGAGCTGGTGTTGGGGTCAGCCCCGGACCGTGGTGTTTGCTGGCAGCTGGCGAGTGGCTAGGATCTGTGTGCTGGCTGCTGGCAGCCAGCCCCTTGCCCGCCTCTGGGCTAACCACAGCTCATGGGCAGATGAAACAAAAGCAGGCTGTGAGTGTAGGGATGGGAGCTGAGGGTGTTGCAGGGGAAGGAACGAGAAAGGGGAGTCTGGGGGTATTGCAGTAGTGATGGTGTGGGGCACTTTGGTAGGAAAGCAGCAGAAGCTGAAGTGACTGTATGGAGAGGAGGGAGGCAGAGCTGAGTGGATCTGAGTGGGAGTGGGGTATGTGATTTACCTAGGAAATCAGGCTCTGTTCTCTCCAGGGTTCATAGGACAGCTTGCTGATCATTGTGAATACTCTGAGTGGGCATTTAGCTTGAAAAGTGCCAAGCCTGATGATGTCTAATAACCCAAAAGTTACTCAGTGTTATGATCAGCTTGTGAGTCACCAGCAGCCTTCTTTCTGTTTTACCATGAAATTTTGGATTTTTTTTGGTAGCCCTTCCTTGACGTGTCCCTAACTATTTTGTCCTAATATTTGAACCCCCTTGTATAAAAATATTTGTAAATAAGCAAGGAATCCCTACTATACAATTCTCAACTTCTGTTCTGAGCTTGAGAATTGTTGCTGCTTGTTTTCAGGTGTTTCCAAACAGCATACATTCACCAGCCTAACAGTGATGGAGCAGTTTGATAGATTTGAGGGGACCTTAGCACGCTTAATTATTCTTAAAATTTAGGAAAAACTTGTGCAGAACTAGTGTTAATTCTGATGTTGCAAACAGTGCCAGAATCAGTTTTATAGGTCTGGCTTCAGTGTCTTAACACTGTGTGCTTTGAGAGTGCTTAGAATTTAGGCTACGAAACCCTGCTGACAACAGCCAGTCTGCTGACATTACCTGCCTTCATGGGTGGAATTATTTAAATAGTACTCTTCTCATCCCCTGTCTTCTAGCTGCACTGTTCCTTTTTATGTTCTTTTATGACTTTCTGATTTGTGTTATCTCCACAGTTTTTTTGTGTTTAGGCTGAAATATTTTCACATCAAAATTCCTCAATCTGATCTCAATCTGCTCTTTCAGCCATTAATTAGCACTGCAGGTTCTTGACTGCATTAACAAACACTCTTTGTTGGCTATACACAATAAGCTACGGAATCATGTTACTCAACCCATTATTGTGATATGCCTACTAACAGCATCAGTAAATTTGGCCAAATTTCTGTTTCTGGGCTGCTATTTGCATGAATTTGCTTAATTTTCCTGTTCTGGGATGAGGATTGTGCCTTTTACACCAGGCAACCTCATGTTCATCACTTGCAGAGCTAAGCTTGATTTGCTTTGATTTTTTTTTTTTTTTTTTTCAGTGCGGAGCAGATTGAGGGATATAGTGGGAGCATCTACCAACTGGAGGTACAGTGTACATTAAATGTATTTTACTTTATTTGTGAAACCCAGGTAGAACTCAGCATTGTGGTAGTGGAAGTTAACAATGTTAGCTTGCTGACAGGGGAAGAAAAAAGATCCAGCTAAAAAGTAATTCAAACAAGGTTTCTGAATTGTTACTTTATGAATCACAAACTTCTGAGGTTTCTCTGGCAGAAGATCTTAAACACCAAAGGAACAAAATATGTGATCTTGATGCGTACAAGATTCTCCCATTAGCTTTGAATCCAATGGAAATTTAAGAGCTATGGAGCCTGGCTGGAAATGTTATGTTGCTATTACCTCTTGATTTATGTGTAGGTGGATTACCCGTATGGTAGATTTATGCTGCACTGGATTCATTGGCAGCTGAGCTGGTTCAGTGTGAAGCAGGCCACATTACAAATGGCCTGACAGCACCTATGTCACTTTGGAAAACTGTCAGCTTGGGATCCGTGTCTCCTTAGTCAGGAGCATCTCAGGTATTTTTTTCTTTGCTGTAACTTAATTTTAGATTAATTTGCATATAATTTAAATAATTGATGTTTTGGCTTTATTCAGGTGACCTTCCTCCCCCTCCATTACATTGAATAAGCCAGAGTTGACTGTAATCCTCTACTGTTAATAGTTCTGAAAAAGGCAATATAGCAGTCTGGGGGAATTATACTGCAGTTTGGTTGGTCACATAGTTATTGTATTGATTGTTAATTTTCTATGACTATGTTTGCTGTGCACTTCTTTCACACTTTGTCCACTGATAGGGAAATGAGAGAGGCTTGCATGGGTGGAGTGTCTGATGTGTCCAGGCCTTCTGACTAGGTTTATTTAAACAGGATTATAGGCACGCTAAAGAAAACGCCTGCATCTGGGAAGCTGATTTTTGCTTAGATCTAAGCAGAAGGGGGCTTGAAATTTTTGGTAGGTCAGCTGAAAGGGCTCTAGAAGTTGACTTTTATAAAGGCCTTTTCTGCAGCCCAGAATGGATGGAGAAGACCCACACCACATGGAAGTACCATCTGAGGATTGAGATTTTAGGGGTTTCTGGTCAAATTTGCTCTTCTGTCCATTTCTTTTTCCCCACTGCTCCCACACTGGAAGGAGAGCAGACTGAAGCCAGGATCATCACAGCACTGTTTTTCTGAGATAGGTATGTCCATTATGCTGTATAAAATACAGCAGAAATGGTTTGTAGAGTACTGTATGCTTCAACTACCATGAAGAAGTAAAGCCAGGGAGCCCATAGCCGGGAGTGCTCAAGAATGCTAAGTTTAAGATGGAGAAGTTTGGAGGACATGGATCATGTAGTCTTTGAGATCCCACTTTTAAAATGGAGTGACAAAGCATTGATACATGTGGAGACTGAACAGCCAGTGCTTTAGTTGAGTTAGGCCACAGAATGACTAAAAAGGACAAACCTAAGAGAATAACTTGATAGGGGTCCCAAAATTGGAACTAGGGAAGGAATGATACCTCTAGATTGCTGGGAAGGAGGAGAGACGCATGTTGGAGGAATGTCTTTGGCTGTTAATTTTGCTAAAAGGAAACTTTGGTTCATGATTTCTTTTGTAAAGGCCAGTGGCATTTTGTATTAGAAAGAAATACCTTGATTGTATTTTTAGTCTGAGTTTGTACTTAAATTGTAATTAAAATGATTCATCTGTTCATTGCTAATTGTAATCTAGATAGATTTGTGGCCATTTCAGAAATCGATAATGCAATTTCTCAGAATGTTTAGGGTAGGTATGAGTTAATAGATGAAGTATTGTTACTGTATGACTAGTACTGCAGTACTATGACTAGTACTGCAGTGTGTAACAGTATTTATCTGTTGAAAAATGTTATTGTCTTGAGCCCAATACTTCCATATGTTGAAGAATACATTCTGAAGCTGACGTTATGAAGAGTTCTGCTGCTGACCTCAGAGGAGCCAGGATGGGACTGGTGAAAACAGGATATAGTTAAATTTTCATTCTTTGGTTTCTCTGTTCTTGTAGACAAATTACTGATTTACACGCTAATTAATTTCTCTTGAACCTTTCACTGAAAGACCTTGGAAACAAATCTTTTAAAAAGCATAAAAGTACATAATTTTGGACATTGCATCTTTCCTTAGTCATCTAGTATATTCTATTTCTATGCAGTGGCATAACTTCAAACACTAACCCCCTGGAGGAGGGTGTTTCTATTTTCTCTGAACTGTGCAGTAATCATATTGCTCGGATGAGGTAAACCATATTTCATGTTTAAAACAAACAAAACTAATTGAAATTTTCTGCCAGACTTTTACTCTCTTTGATCATGGATTATTCTTAGTTCCCCAAAAATTATGAAACAGAAAAGAGGGAATATAAATATGTTGAAGTGTGACAGCTTTTTACTTTTCCAAAAATAAAACTCAACCCAAAAAAGTCTTCATCTGAAGTGGTTAATACCCAGAATCCATCCAAAGTCAAAGCTTAAGAAAAATTTTCTTTTTAGTGAAAAGGTTCTTTCTGTCATTTTCTTTCAGTTGTTTTTTAAAATTGGTTTTGTTAAACACAGTGGCACTCATATCTCAACAATGCAGCATGAACTACGGAATGAATGGCACGCATCCACAAGTTTAAAATGAAGTTTTGTTACATAATGTTTTATGTCTTCTCTTGCTCTATGAGATGGATTCATAGTTTTGCGTACTTCTTGTCTTTATACCGGAACTGTTACATTTTTAACCCTTAGATTTTTAATGCATTGTTGTTGATTCTGGGGATGTTAAGAAATACTTGCTTCATTCAGTCAGGTTGCACTTTTAAAGGGAGGGAATGCTGGAGTAACAGGTAAGAGAGAGTCTTGGGCAAGGTTGTTACACATACCTGTGCAAGGAGCCAACTTGGTAGATTGGAAGGAAGTGACAGTAAGTTGGCCCTTACTCCCTTCTGAGAGTTGCAACCCCTCTGACTTGGTGGTGCTGGAAAAGTAGCTCTGAAGGGGGTAGTGCTTCCTTTTCTGTGTTGTTTCTGTAACTTTGCTGTATAGTCAATAGATGGCTGGGTAGGAAAAGAGAGAGAAATAGATTCATTTTCCCTTTGTTTTAGCTTGCTGATGAAGTGTATGCTGTATGAACTAATGCTGGAGAGGGAGAACTCACCTGTGGATGATAGCATGTTAGTTATGATGATAGCAGATTAGTTATCTTTGTTGTTAGTACTAACTGACACTGTACATCTGCTTTACTTCTTGGGAGGGATTGTAAGTTGACAGTCCTTTTAAATTGGCACTGTAGGAAGAGTCGTGATACAGTAGTTATGGAAGACATGAATATGCACAGAACCTCATAGGTTAAATTACATCTGATTTGTTCTTTTCAAGGGGAACCATTTTGGTAGCATTCAGATCATCTCTTGTGCAAAGTATGTGCTTTCCACTTGTACACAAAACTATTTAAGTTTTCTGCAGTAGTTTTGCTTAGTATATCTCATCATGTGCATTTTACTTACTTTTCAAGGCGTGCTCACTGTGTCTTCCTATTTTTACTATTTTTTTTGGTTTTATTTTGATAATTTTCAGTGTGCCATCTTTTAGCTAGGGTTGCAGTTCTGTTGTAATACTCCAGACGGAGTGGTTTGTTTTTTTTTTTTTCTTACCAGGGATCATGTGCAAGCAATGCAAGAAAGAAAAGCTCTTCATACTTTACTGGCAAAACAACAGGAAGATCTCCCTCCTAGGAGAATGAAGGATAGCTACTTGGAAGTTATTCTACCTCTAGGAAGTCAACCTGAAATAAGAGAAAAGTACTTGAATGTACACAACAGTGTAAGGTAACGGAGCAACTGTGTTACACATACAGGAAAGCGTTAACTTTCATTTTCTATGTATGTAGGTATTTAACTGTCCAAAAACATATCTTACAGGTTTGGAAGGATACTTGAAGATCTTGACAGTTTAGGAGGTATGTATCTATGCCCTTGTAAAGAATGCACAAGCAGGGCAGACAAAGTGAGTTTGAGTACTGTTGAGCACTGTTTGGTATGAGGGAAGGAGACACATCAGTGCGGGAGGAAGTCACATCGAGGTGCTATATCAAAGGGGAATGAAAAAAAAGGAAAGATACCAGAGCTGAAAGAGAAGAAAGGATGATAAAGAACAGACGGAAGCAAAATTGCTCAGCTTCAGCTTCTTGCCTCTGCCAATTTTGTAAAGGACCAACTACAAGAATAATTTACTGAGAAATGATCCTAGATTATTAATCTGCATTGGATATTAAATCAGAGAAAATTTGCAGAGTGCACTAGTTCAAATTAAAACATAAGATATTTCGCTTTAAAAAAAATCACAAAACCCAACAGATAGGGAGGTGCAGATATCTTAATATTCCCTTTGGGGAAAGGAGAGTGTAATCTGGAAAGAACAGAATGTATCCGTTGAGAACAAATCAAAACCACTTGATATAGATTCTTGGGTTCTGTCTCCAAATTGATGTTAAGGGTAAAAACAACTCAGTTGTTTCATGAGTTGGCTTTTTTTTTCTCCTTTTCATTTATTTATGGTCTTTAAAAGGTCAAGATCCTTGACTTTTGTTTTGCAGATAAAATAAGAGCTAGGTCATTAATATTTTATAACTCAGATATACTTTTACCTTAAAATGTCACCAGCTGACTTCCTTCTTCATCAGAGTTCTGTAGCTGGTTGGGAGCATTTTGATGGAGGTTTTTGACAAAGAGTAAGTGCTTATTAACAGAAAGTTCTGAATAGAATAGGGGTTGGTTTGTTTTTTTTTTTTTTTGAGTAGGAAAGAAAGCCCTTCTGTGGATCCAGATGGGCAAGACTGAGAAGACAAAGAAACAAGTGAATGCATGTCACCTGTCTATCAAGGATAGACAAGATAGCTAGATAATTTATATTTATTTCTGGGATGTAGAATATACTGGCTTCAGTACCTGTCCTTAATTAGAAAAGGAAACTTGAAACTATTGGCTACCCTTCATTGGTAGATGAGATAAGCCTGTTTTTCATTCTGTGCCTTGTTTGTTTTCCCTGGAAATCTGTGAAGATCTTAAGTTTTTGCTTTTGCGGCACAGAATGTCTTTGCCTTGTTTGTAGTTGTACTGGGCTTCAAAGTAAGTTCCACTGGGGATGTATCGATTCGGGTTTATCAAGATTCTGTCCCAATAACACAGTATTCAGGATGCTGGTCAGTAGTTTTCACAAGAAAATGTACTGTTTCATCTCCCTTCTGCCCTGCCCCAATATATTCTGTGATCTGGCAGATGTACTGCATAAAGGTCTGATCGACTTCTAGTTTTTTGTCTTTGGCAATAAGATTTGGATAAATCCCATTCAGACTCTTATTAATCTTATTGATGTCATGAATTGATAGGCATAACAGTTTTTAGAATTGTGACTTCAGTAATTTTAGGGAAAAAAAAAATCTTAGATTACCTGGAAGGACAGAATTTGTCCCTCTCTCTTATCTCTCCTTAAGTACACACAGATACTCTTGACTATGTAAATCTGTGTTGAGGGAAAATCATATGAATACTGGAAAAAATAAGTATTTGCAACTTCGTATTATTCTAAGGAGCACGTTTACTTGGATGTGCTCTTAAGAGCACAGAAAATCAATTTAAATAGTGGTTTGGCTAGTAGTAATTACAGTATGATGTATACCTCTGACTATGCTTTCATGCCTGTAAGGCACAGTTTATCTAATCTGCACCTCTTTAAAGATGAATTTGAAAATAAGTCCTCGTCACATATCCTTGGACAACCTGCATGATAAAATAGAGGGTAGGAAGCATCTGAGACAGTGGGCTGCAGGGTAGAGGGAAGAGATTACATTGGATTGAGAGTGATGGATTGATTTAAAGTGCTCAGCTGAATTTCTCTGTGTGGTATGTAAATATGCAGATAACTGAGACATCTGCTGAATTAGTGGGTTTTTTAATAGCAATCCTGTGAGTTACATACATGAAAATGTGGAAGTTGTGTGCACTCTTACAGTATGATACTTCAGTTTGTGTTTTGCAGGTATTCCTCATGCTTCACAAAGATGACTTTGATCTGCTCCACTGAGGTTTCTGTTAAAGAGCTGACTCCGTTTTTGGTCTCTCCACAGTTCTTATTTGCTACACTCACACCAAGCAGGAAATGCAGCCAAGGTCTCCCTTATCAATAGTTACAGCTCTGGTGGATAAAATCAGTAAGTGGCAATTTGGTCAGTAGAAATGGTTTCATCTGTTTGCGTTACTCTTTCAGCAGCTACTGCCTTCCCATGGTTGTTACTGAGGATAATTTCTTCACTCTCCTGTTTAGTTTACTTCATCTTGTTTTGGCTTTGAACTCAGCACTGTGGCTTTTGTTGAAGGGAGGAGGGAAGAGGGTTTTGTAGATTCTTTTCACCATTTCTGTATTTCCCTTCCCTTCAAAATACAATTTTCATGCTTCCTGCACTTCTGTGTTTGGTTTTATTTTGGCAAGTGAGTTTCCTTAGTTGCATTATTGAACAGTGTTTGTTCTGGTGGGGTTGGACCTTGCTTGTGTCGAATGTCCTGCTGAACGCCTCTGTGAGTCTGCCGTCTGTCTGCCTCCTGTGTGCCTGCTTCCTTCTCCTGTTCTGGTTGTAGGCATCTGAAAAGGCAGAAACTGCAGGCTAGCAGTGTGGTCCCTTGCAACAACGCTCCTGTGTTGTCTTTGTCTGTGCTGCCACTTGCAGAACAAAAAAAGGTTTTAGAGTGTCTGGTCTTTCTAATATTAGATGTGTGATCTGTCTTCAGTAACCTCTAATGTTTGTCTTGTAGATTTGTGCAAGAAGATTATATATCCAGACTGTGACATCAAATTCACAGGCAATGTTTCTTGGGTTGGGAGGACCTCAATGGAAGTGAAGATGCACATGCTGCAGGTTAGTTCCTGTGACTTCTCTCCATATTATGACAGGCATGAGGTGCTTCAAGGGGAATTCTGGATGGCGGCATTAGCAATCTAAATTATATTTTCTAGAATAACTGTTTTTGAAGGACCTGAGACAGCCCTTGTGTTTCAAGATGGAGGTGACTTCCAGTAGTCTAGGTGCAGCAAGATACTCTGTTGCTAATCTTTCTTTCAAGAGATGCATTTTTCTTAACCAGCATTTTGTAATTAAATTGCAACACAGTACTCCCTACAGAAAAAATTGGTGGCTGTGCTCTGCATGTTCTTAAACAAATTTCTCCCTGCTTTTGAAAAACTTTATTTTCCTTATACCTTTTCATTTTATAATTTATAAATTTTAATGTTGATACTCAGATTCAGTATTAAATTGTATCTCTTGCGTTCATCTTATCTACTGTGTAGCATAGTTTTTGTAATAAGTTATTAAATACTAAATAATAGAAAGTAAATGAAGGGTAGCTAGGTTACACTGTTCAGTAAACAGAAGGAATATTAATAATTAAATTTAAAAATTCTTAACATTTCTATTGAATATTTACTGTCAGTTGATTAGTTAACTGAAAGGTCAATTAAGTTAGACTAACAAAGATAGGCTATAAAGACTTAAGTGGTGTTAGTGGCTATAATTCAGATAAAGAGGTAAATCTCTGTTTATTCAGTTGGTCTCCTTAAGTAAAGTCTCTGATGTAGAAAATAACGTTACACCTTTACTGTCAGAACTCCTCACAATGCTGGCATTTGTGGCAATTTGGTATTGACAAAAAATGCTTTGACATTTCTCACAGTAAAGGGTAAATGGGTCCTTTTACAATGCCTGTGTTTCCTCCCCTTCCAACTGAAGGTAGTAATCAATAAGCATTCCCTGTTTAATGTTTACATTGCAGAATTCCTGAAACTCGAGTTTTAATTTGTGTTATTTCCTTTTCTTCGACCTGTTGTGAGAGATCTTGTAAGGGATGACAATACATGAAAATAAACAACATTAACAGTGTGATGGCATAGTTGATGTCAGCTGAATAGCTTGATAAACACATTTACAATTTTAGAGTTTAAAAATATAATTTTTTCCTGTCTCTCTTAGCTACATGATGGTGATTACAGCCCTGTGTTAGATGCAACCTTTGTCATGGTGGCCCGGGATCCAGAGAATAAACGGTAATTTGTAGGACAGAAAAATAGTTTTCAGACTCCTGCTGTGGTGAAAATAGCAAACATGTCAGCTTGCCATGTATGTGTAGAGGCCATACAGTGTAGGTGATAAATAGATCACATAGTCAGTGTTTTCTGCTGGCAAGTGTTACTTTCCTGCAGCAAGCTTCAGAGCATTGCTTTCAGCAGTGAGATGACACTAGGAATTGTTGTTACTCTTGGGATCTGACCCTTTTCTTGAACAGATTTTGTTTGTGCCTGAATAACCGGTCTGATGAACGCAGAATTGAGTGAGTCTGCTGGAAACCTACCTGCAATCTAGTAGTTGTTAGAATTAATTGCCTTCTTGCCGTAAAAATGGAAAAGATTGAGTTTCAATGGTTAAATAGTCTTTGAGTGAATAGTACTGTAATTCCCTAATAGATACATGATAGGTCAGAATAATTCAGCCTAAAACTTGCTTATGTAAGTAACATGGAACTGATAAGTATTCCCACAGAACTTTAAAAAAAACCCAGCAAATTTTCTTATTTTTGGGGTTTACTTTCTGTGTAATTTCTTGGTCATTAAACTAACAGGCTGTTCAGTTTCAGTTTTGGTTTATGATTCCAGCACCAGAAAAATTGGTTGTATTTCTTACCTCTTACTTGTATAGCCTGCAAAAGTAATAAACAATTTTCTGTTTCTAACTAATTTAAATAATTGCCTGTATTTAATGAAGAGGGATATGTTTAATGAAGGAGCTTTGCTTGCAAAACAATTACATAAAATCTGATGGAATTATACACTCGCAGATTGACTGAGGACAAGCCTACATGGACTTGTGCAGATAGATACAAGCTTCAGTGGCTGTTTTTCAAGCCAGCTGGCCACAAGCCAGCTGTGTTTTGGAAGCATTCTGTCCATATAAGGAGGGCATTTATTCTATGTGAGGTAAAAACCTTTCAGAGGGCTACAGGGTATGTTGAATTGGTTATAGTGCCACAGAAACATGGTCGTGTGGCTTTTGGACCATTGCAAGCTTGCATGTCAGCAGCCTGGGGCTTGGACACGAAAGCCAATGTGTCCTGAGCTGAGAAGATGGAGAAGAAGCTGGTGTGTCTCCAAAATCCAGAGGTTTAGCAAACCAGGAAAGAGCAGTTTGTTCCAAGTGAAAAGATCTTCACTGCATGTCTCTTGTCACCAGCCTGAGTAAATACTTGGGGTAGAGGTGATTTGTTCAGCAGATATTTGTGTGTGTGTATGTATATATATATATATATATATTGTTCTGAGTATTTGTATAAATGTGGAAAACAGAAAAATAGTAATTAGAAATTATGGGGAAGAATGGCTCTTGAAAATAAATATTTGACTTTCTTTGTGAAAAGAAATAATTAAATGTTATATAATGAGGTTAGAGTAAACTTATTTGTGCAGTAAAATAAACATACAAATTTGTGCTCAAGGCAGCCTCCTATCATCCTCTTTGATAAGTGGTACACGCGGTAAACAGCTTCTGGCTGTTGATAAGGCTGTCATGGAAACATGTAGATTATAAGAATGCTTGCTAGCTACGGCACTGTGCTCTTTCTATTCCAGGAGGAATGATACCATTCAAGTTTTGTATATCTGTTTTAGACTATCCTAGATCATCACATCTTCATTTGCTGAGTTTCTAAACAGCTTTCTGCTTGAATAATCTTCATTATAATCTATGGATACAGTTTTAGCTCTTTAAGAAGCATGGATTCACCCCTTATCACTTTCTGAGTTATACTGTATAGTGGTTGGATTACTTCAACTGCCTATTCAGAGTTTAAACCAATGTGTTATACTGTTGGCAGCTGCACATTATGAAATAATATATTTATTTCTATGATATAACCTGAAGTTTGTCTTTTCATCTTGTATTGTCTATGTAAGCAAAAAAGGAAGACTGTTATAACATATTTACAGGACAAATTCTTGTAAAGTTTGTAACTTAAAAAAAAATTCCTGTCCATAGGCCAGCGTTTGTTAATCCACTTGTTACTGAGAGCCCTGAGGAGGAAGAAATCTTCAAGCAAGGAGAATGTATGTCATATTTCTTGGTAGTATACACATCTGCCTCAGGTTCAACTTAATAGCTGGAAGGAAGTAAAATTCAGAAGTTCTGCTACTTACAAATGCTCCTAATTTGTTTAAAAACAGATTTTTGTTCTGTCACGTGTTGTCAGTAAGAGTTTAAAAGCCTCTTACATTCTTGGAAACTCTTTAGCAAAACTGACAGACAAGGGCACTCCTGATGTGCTCTGCGCCTTCACTAGACCCCTCTGTTTCCAGGATGCTCACTGCACCTCAGATCTGAGTGCAGGGCAGGGTTTCCTTGTGCTCTGAGTGATTGATTGCGTGGTGGGTCTACTAGGTGCATCATAGCTCCGTACCTGTCTGGGGTCCCATGTTCCTTTTGGAAGGAAACTCCAAAAGAAGGGGGAAGAGCCAGGGAAGGAGTGTGTAGTTCCATCTTCTTTTGTTTCAAGCTGGAATTTTAAATCAGGGAATTAGAGAAATATTAAAAACTGAATAAACTGAACAGAAGATCTTTTAAGCTAAAATTTCCATCAGTGTGGCCTGTGGTGATAAGTTCTATCATAAATTTACGTTCTTGTACCACTGGCAAAACCTGAAGAGGATTGTTTGTTCTGTAGGGTTTCTTGTTTGATATGTTTTTCTGTACTTTGAGGGGAGTACTTAAGTTTTCTGTAGGACTGGTGGGTGGGTGTCATAGAATATGTATAAAATGTCTTCATCACATTGGTGAGGTAACAGTGAACTTCTGCCTTATTTTTAATTTGTAGTCAATTCTAAAAGCCAAACTTCTGTTTGAATTTATGGGACTGTGAAGTTACAGCTTTTAACTTACAGGGGGAAAAAGGAAAGAGATAGCTCATTCCAGGTTAAAATCTTGAGAGCAAAGCCATTTTTTTCCCCTTTTTCTTTGAACTGTAATACGATTTTTTGTGTGTGCGTTTAGTGAACAAGCTGAAGAGGATTGATTTCAGCACTGCTTCCTTACTGAAAATGGCTCCCACTGCAGAAGAAAGGAAAATTATTCATGACATATTCCTTAATACATTGGACACAAGGCAAGAAGGGGAGGGGTGGAGGAGGACTAAAGTCTTATGAAAGAGAAAAATGATGTGCCTTTTGAGTGGTTTTTAGTAAGAGAGTAGCATGGAATAAACACACATATTTTGTTTTCCCTTTTAACTATTTAAATTCAGTGGCATTTTATTTGAAACACAGGTACAAACTTTAATATGATGTTTGCATCTCTTACAAGAGTCTGTTAAAGTGTTAGCAGTGCCAAGATGGTGAAAGTGATAGTGTAAGCACAAAATGCTTCTGAGCAAGCTGTTAGGAATAATCTTGAGGAAAAAGGTTAATGATGTTTAACCAAGTAAGGGAATGGAATGGTTTTGCAGCCGTGTGACTTGCATAATCAAGGAGTTTTCTGCCATGATATTTAGAAAAAAAACCTGTCAGGGAAGGAATTAGCCATATTTTGACTGGGTAACCTTGCAATGTGTTTTAAATATAATACCTGACAACATTATTTGAGGGGGACTGTTGTTGGCATACTTCTCTTATACTTGAGCTTTGTGTGAAATCATCCAGTGCCAGTGGTGAACAGTGCCTAATAACATTAGTGCAATGTTGTATTTGTGGATAATTTATAATTTATATAATTTACTAACATTAAACAATTGTTATTTTCAAAACAGTTTACCAAACTGAGACACTCTTTCCCTTAAAATTAGCAGGTGTATTTTGTATGCATTCTGTCTGGATTTGAAAACCTCGAACCATCTGCATACTCTGTTAGTTCACTGTGTGCTTTTAATTCATATTATGGGTCAAAAAGCAGAGTAAGGCTTTTCTGACAGAGTGTGAGCTTTGTGGTTGTGATTCATCTTTTCTTTCGCATACCTTTCTCAAGCTGGTTCATTCACGTAAGGTTAAACATAAGCAGAAGTTTTTGAAAGAGCAGAGTGTAGGCTTATTGCAATAACAAATCAGAGTATCATTTTAGATAAGGCTTCAAGGTTAGTTGTAACACTGTTAAGTGATACCGTTTCTGGGTTTTGGGGTTTTTTTGGGTGGGTTTTTTTTTTTTTTTTTTAGTGTATGTCTGCATTTGCTGTTTGTGCATTTTTGACTTGCTGAATTTGGCTAATGTGGGCTGTAAAGTTTATTATCTCTTCCAAAGGACAGTAAGTTTCCGGAGTCGTAAATTACCACCCAATTCAGTGTGGATGGAAGATGCAAAGCTAAAAGGCCTACAGATTTGCCATCCTCAGGTATTTTGAAAAATATGAATGAATTACAGAAACAGTTACTTATGATTTGTCTTGTAAGACTAGTCAAGCCATTATTTTGTTTCTGTTCTGCAATCCTTGCAATGTATTTTGATCTTAGTTTCTTTTACCATTTTTTTATTATCTGTATGGATTGCCACTGCAAATAGAAGATTTTTACTTTGTTTTCTTTCATTTTCTATAAAGAAATTCCTTTGCAGAGTGTTTAAGTTGGGCTTCTACTTGCTGAAACAATTTGGAGTTTTTATCTTACATTGTCAGATGAGTTGGATGAACTCCTATTAAGCTGCCTCAACCATTTTGATTTTTGCATATATATTTCAGTAGTGCTTTTTATATGTTCAGATGCTGGGAGTTCTGTTAAATGCTATGAACTGAAGTGTTGACTTCAACACAGTGTTTTGAAAAGAATATATGTAATACAGCAGTTTGATTTTTTTTTTTTTTCCCTACATACAGGAACGGAACATCTTCAATAGAATCTTTGGGGGTTTTCTCATGAGAAAGGCATTTGAACTGGGATGGGCAACTGCTTGCAGCTATGGGTGAGTTGTAGGCCTGCAATATGTATATAATCCAGAGCCCTGTGCACATATACGTAGGTTAAGAAGTCAAGGTAACCAACCTAAGAATAGAAAAGACCTAGCTATCTAGTAGGATCTTGCACTGTTAGTGCACAGCACTATTTTACTTAGAGCATCTGTTTGTATTTATGAAGAGATTTGCATCTTGGTCCTTGGAGCTTGGTTTTTAAGCATTGCATGTCAAGATAGAAGATAGATCCTTTTTCTGTTTTCTTTAATCTTACCAAGTTATTGAGATTGACTTTTGAAGATATGTTTTCTTTCTAAACATATAAAATAGACATTCTATCAAATATATATTACATCTTTTCATTCCATACACAAGAGAAGTGGTTTCTGAACTTCCAGTAACTGCTTGTGCTTAAAAAGTGTGACTGAGGTCATCACCCAACAAAGATCTATACATAGGTTTAATGGAGCATGCATAGCCTGATAGAAAGTGTTTTATTTCAGTGCTTGGAAAATTGAGGCCTAAGCATTGATGGCATGAAGATTGCCTAGCAAGTGTAAGTCATAAGATACAGTAATGATGCAGTAATGTATCTTTAGAGAGTGTGTATTTTTTGCATGAGAGGTTTCATTAAAATGCTGACAATGAAATATTTTAAATTTCTCCAAACACCCTCATTATTCTTGAGAAGAAATTTCTCTTTTTCTTGCTCAGGAGTTCCAGACCTTTTATTGTATCTGTTGACGATATCATGTTTCAGAGGCCAGTTGAAGTTGGATCCTTATTACTGCTTTCTGGACAGGTAGGAGAAAAAGTTTGCTGTAGTGACTTTTAATCACTGATAATGAACAGTGCATTATGAGAGCGTGTGACTTTTATTGTTAAACAGTGTAAGGAAGTCTGTAACAGCTTTTCAGTGCCAGTGATAAATTACAAACTATAACTTTTATCTTAACTGTGCAGGTCTGTTACACAGAAAAAAACTACATCCAGGTTCGAGTACACAGTGAAGTTTATGATGCAGATACCAGGGAACACCAGACAACAAATATCTTCCATTTTACATTTATATCAGAAAATGAGGTCCCACAGGTTGTCCCCAAAACTTACGGAGGCAAGTATCCAATTAATGCATTGTCATCATAACTCTGTGGACAAGATGACTTGCTTTCCGTTGGAACACTGGTCATTTTAGTAGGTGGACTGTTGGCATTTGAATAATTTAACAGGATTTTATGGCAAGCCACATTTATTTTATGCTTTGATGACAGTGTGGATTGCTTCATAATCTTGCCATTCTGTGTAGTTGCTGTAGTACTGATACTGAGTTACTAATGTGGTTCTCTCTTTTCTCCACCTTATTTCAGAGTCCATGTTGTATTTAGATGGGAAACGACACTTTGCTGCAATCATGAAAGACATTTGACATGCTGAAGGCTGCATCAGCAGTGTAGCAGTATGCTGTCTTGGAAAGAGTTGTCACCAGAGATGGCTGACAGGTGTTTGCAATACTAAAAAAACCCACCCCAAAACAAAACCCCAAACCCCACCTTTTTAGTGCTATTTATGTATTTCCGTATATTTGGATTTTTTATTTTCTGCTACTAGGAATTGCTGAAAGCTACTTTTACATGCTGATGCTAGGAAAAAAAGGCTGAAAAAATACAATCTTATGCTTTAGATAGCTTCTCTTTGTCTGCTTTGAGAGATCTCATTGCAACCTTTGCTTGTCACCATCTGCCTTCTTTCCCTTAGTAGCTCTTTTTTGTGTTTCCCTATTAAGGGATAGAAGTTCTGTCAGAAGAATGTGTGCAGTAAGTAGATACACACAGATGAATTCATTTGACCTACATTTTTGTGTAAATTAGGTTTAGGGTCTTTTTTTTGACAAGGACACATGTATCTGGGCAGCAGCATAAACTTGGAAGTTACTAGTGTGCACAATGTAAAGCAGGTGTTTCCCATCAGCTGGGATTTTATAAGGTCATTGTAGCTCCTCTTTTGGATAGTTTGACATTGCTGTGGGAGGAAACTGATTTTTGCAGTGAAATGAGGTGGCCAGATGGTCTCTTCTGGCATTTTGTTTGCGTACAGCCAATCTTTGCCAGCCTCTTCTAACTTTTTTTTTTTTTGATGTAACTGTGAGTTCCTTAATGAATTGTTTCTCACGGTCTGTAGAGTTGAGATCTGATTGGTGAGATTGGGTGGGACTAGGAAATGGCACTGTAGAGCATAGCACTTTGGTTTGTTAGGGACTGGGAGCAGGAACGGTAAAATGCTGCTAAAATGGTAATGGTTATGTTTGATGCTGGAGTTAGGGGTCCAGAGAATCTGTGTTGACCAGCTCCCAAGTCAGCTGCTGAATGGTGGGGGGATTTTTATCGCACTGACTTTTTATCATACAGCTAGAGGACAGCCTCCTCAGATGGATTATTTGTCTGGTTCCATGGTAGACTGTAATGAAACATGAATATTGCACAGCTTTATAGGTTGTCAAGTTTACCTGTGAAGGACAGAGTAGCTTCCCACCACAGAGGGGACACCATGGTGGATTTAACTATGGCAAATAAATAACAGGACTTGATACTGAAGTGCTTCTGATGTGGTGGATAAAGTTTTAATAATCTCCAGTATCTGGCAGATAAAGCTCAACATCCTGAAATTAGGAAGGTGAGTGGATGGGAGGCATCAACTTCTAGCAGTGAGAATGATTAGACACAAGCACAAAATTGGACCTGTGGTACCTTCAAATCGAGACTGATACCCTGTCTCATCAAGACACCCAAAGAGTAGTAGTTGGACTTAATGGTAGGTTAAATGGATGAAATATGATGTCTTATAATACATAAGAATAGACTCTGGCTTCCTTGTTAGGTTTAAAATCTTTTGAAATCAGGAAGCAGCAAGTAGAATTCATGTGAATCAGCACAGATGCATGAAACAGGTTGATAAAATAAAGCAACATGTTGAAATTTTACTTCTGCATAAGAAAGTTTGAGACATTCACAGTTAGGACCAGCTTCCTTTGGTGCTGGAATAGCATGAAGGTCACGACTTCTAACAGCTGATTGCTATTCATGTCAGGATGGTGAGCGTTGTAAAAACCAGCATGTCATACATCAGCCTTTCCTTTCTTAGATTTGGCTGCCTTTATCTGTAAGTTAGATCGCTTTCCAGTAGAGGCACAAGGGTGTTGCCTGATACAGATCAGGTGAATGCATCACAGTGATAGTAAGCTCTTGGTTCCTTACATGGAGTTTCTCTCTTTAGCCATGCTCCAGTGCTGATGCAGTCTGTATGATGATATAATCTTTTTCTTTAATGATTATGACACTGTGGATATATATTGTATTTTCTGTTTTTCTTTTTAAAACTCTTTGGAATCTCAATATACTTGACTGACCACACAAATAAAGGAACTGAAATTCTACCCCAGCTTTTTCCCCTGTTGCTACATTGGTCACTGTTAGCTGTTAAAAAATAAGTAGGAAGGCCGGAAGTGGAGGGATCTATTTCAGACCTATGTATTACTTCTGATTATCTGCAGATTTTTACCATTGACCCAGTGGTCCTACCTGGTCACTTTTGTGTAACATTTTTAAGTTAAGGGGGTACCAAGTTCTTTCTCTACTGACTTTTCAGCTGTATTTGAAGATGAATTTATCATAATTTCTAAATTCAACCTTCGGGAAGGGATTGGAGGGGAGAAAAAGAGGTTAATAGAGTAGGGGTCAAGGTGTGACATCAGAACCTCTGGACACAGTGAAGAAAATGAATCCTGCAAATGAAGATGCTTAGAAGAATTACTGTGCTGTTGAAGTTCATGATAACTTAATCATGTACCACAATCACAGTAGTTATAGAAATGTATGTACGTCATACAGAATGTGTATGTGTGTATATACATATGTAAAAGATATAAAATATATACAGCAATAAACAGAAAGACATAAAATATGTGCTCACATATTTTTTACTCTGAGAAGGTCACTCCAAATTGTTCCGCTTTCTGATAATAGGCTAAATGTATCTTTGTTCAAGAGTATAATTTATGCACATCGTTGTATATCTTTGTGTATGATAAAATGGTTCTGAGATCTCACATTCAGAATTAAAGTAACATACTAATTAACATTGAGTTTACATTGCAACTCAATGACCATTCGTCACTACTGTAAGTGACTAACCATTACCACACAAGCCTAAAGGTATTAGTAGAAAATCTGTTTATTTATAGTGAACCTATCTATGTAATTGGCTGTGGCTCTGTAGTGGGAACTGAATGTTTCTGTGCCCATCATGTCTTGGAATACAGCGAGGAGGAGGGGGAATCCTGTGGTAGCTGGATTGCCTCCCCTAATCCTCTCCCTTAATGGTGATATAAAAGGAAATTTCTGTGGGACTGGTTGAGCTCAGTGCCTGAAAAAGCACTTTGGTTTAAATGTTTTTATTTTTCTGAGTTTAAAAAAAAATAAATTACTCAGACTTACTGTAACAGCTCCTGGTAGCCCTCCTTCAAATGTGCACGATTCCTTTGCAGCTACGTTATGGTGTACAGTGTTCTGGGAAGAAGCTTACTGGAGCTGCTACAGCATGGGCCACTGAGCAAGGGTTTTAGTTCAGAAACCTGCTCTAAACTTACTGCATGCTTAATTGGTTTTACTGCAGGTTCAGTCGAGCCTTTGTCTGGTGACAGACTTGTTTGATTGTTGATCCTCTGAATGCATTTTTAACTAGGTGTGGGAGAGATGATTTCTTCACGGGCATGGCAGTAGCTAACAGGAAGATAAAAGGGTAAATATGCAGATTTCTCGAAAGAGAACCGGGGGCATGCCTTTTGTGGAAGGTGTAGCTGGATGACAATACCTGCACAGAAAATATAATGGAGCACTTTCCCTGACAGCAGGGGATCCTTATCCTTGCAGGGCTCCAATCCATGAGGCTGGAGGCACTTCTGGGCATTAGCTGCTCCTTACTGTCTTATTTTTTTGTTATGTAGCAGAAATGGGAGATTTCTGGAGGAGGGGAGCGTGCCTCTGGGGACTGGTACTTGGGACACTCAGAAAGGACAGTGGTACGGGGTCTGGTCCCTGCTCACAGTGTCACTTCTTTATCTGGTAACTGTTCAGCAGAAAATTCAGGTGTGGTCCCTGCAGCAGCGAGCAGTCACTCGGGCCCTCTGAGTTCAGCTGGTGGGGTGCCTGTGAGGGGGTGACCTCCAGAATTGTGCTGCTAAAAGTGAGTTTCTTCTTACAGGTGTTGCAGGGAGGCTAGTGCAGGGCTCTGCAGTGCAGGAGAGGCAGGGCTGGCTGCTAGGGAGGCAGAACTTGCTCAGAGCATCTGCAGGCAGTGGGGCAGCACTGGTGGGTGGTGGTCAGTGGGGTAGGCTTGCTGGAGTACCTGTCCCAAACGGGGGTGGGTCACAAAAGTTCCTACCCCAGCCTAGGTCTGTCCTGCTTGGAGAGGTGGCTTTTAGCTGCCGAGCTCAGCACCCTATCAAGTTTCTCTTTAACAGCTGAGAGAGCAGTCAAGGCATGCGAGAGGCTTGCCTGAAACATCAGTGGAAGTTGAAGACAGTGTTTCATTCAATTCCAAGAGAGACACATGAATACATCTCAGGATTTGGGAAGCAGAGTTGTGTGAGATTTAATTCTTCCACTATTTCAAACATCAGGTGAAGAGTGCTGGAAGAACAGACCACTCTGTTGTTTGGTCAGTTAATCTTTTGTGAGAGACCATTGCAGGTGGCATTGCCTGGTCTATCAGAATTCATTTGAGGTTGCCATGATGTGAGTCATCATTTTCAAACCAGCAGCTGAAAATCAGGTTCTTAGACTCAACTCTCTGTGCCAACATTTGAAAGGGTCAAGACAAGCTTGAGAGTTGGGCCTGTGCAAACCTCAATGAAGTTCAGCAAGGCCAAGCAAGGTCCTGTGCACGGGTCAGGGCAATCCCAAGCACAAATACAGGCTGGGCGATGAGTGGATTGAGAGCAGCTCTGCAGGGAAGCACCTGAGGGTAGTAGTGGGGAAAACTAACTATGAGCCAGCAATGTGCACTTACAGCCCAGAAAGCCAACCATATCCTGGGCTGCATCAAGAGAAGTGTGGCCAGCAGGTCAAGGGAGGGGATTCTGCCCCTCTACTCTGCTCTTGTGAGACCTCACCTGGAGTGCTGTGCTTGGTTTTGGGGACCCCAACATAAGAAGGAGACGGACCTGTTGGAGGGAGTCCAGAGGAGGCCACAAAGATGACCAGGGGGCTGGAGCACCTCCCCTATGAGGACAGGCTGAGAGAGTTGGGGTTTTTCAGCCTAGAAAAGAGAAGGCTCTGGGGAGACCTTACAGCAGCCTTCCAGTACTTAAAGGGGCTACAGGAAAGATGGGGAGGGACTCTATCAGGGAGTGTAGGGATAGGATGAAGGGTGACGGTTTTAAACTGAAAGAGGGGAGATTTACATTAGACATAAAGAAGAAATTCTTTCCTGTGAGGGTGGTGAGGCACTGGCACAGGTTGCCCAGAGAAGCTGTGGTTGCCCCCTCCCTGGCAGTGTTCAAGGCCAGGCTGGACGGGGCTTTGAGCAACCTTGTCTGGTGGAAGGTGTCCCTGCACATGGCAGGGGGGTTGGAACTAGGTGGCCTTTAAGGTGTCTGACAACCCAAATGATCCTGTGATTCTATGATCTGCAAATCCTTCTGATCCCAAACCCACAAACTAAAGTGTTTCTTCCTCCTTGCCCCCACCGAGTTTCCAATTTTATTATTCTATTCATGGATCTCATCTCCTGTCCTTTGGTTTCCCTCTTTCCTGGAGGCAGTGTGTAACTGAGAATCTACCTTTGTTTCCACTCCCAGACTCTCACTTCTCCTCCTCAAACACTATCACTTTTGCATTTTTTTCGCAGTCTTTTCCTTCCTAAACTTCCCTACCAGTATATCCAAATCTCTGCAAAACCCCATTCTCTCTTTCCATAGAAATAATCTTTTATTTCAAATATGTAATGCGACATAGTGACCTCAGGTCTTTGCTTAAGGACTATTTCCCTAAGACTTTTTATTCCTACTGAACTGCTTTTAAAAAAAAAGTAACTCCTTAGCTCATTCCTTTGAGAGGGCTGGGGCTTTCAAATTTGGCACACATACTCTGCTGTAGACCTAATTCTGCAATGTTCAAAGTGTTCAGATGGCCTCAGTTTTCTTCAGTCAGTAAGTGTTCTCAGTCCTTTTTTCCTTTCTTGGCTGAGGGTTTGTACAGCTTTCAACATCTGCTTTTGTTTGATGCTCTCACTGCTGTATGTGCTACAGGGATACAACCTGTGGTTTTGTTGCTGTAACTTGCTACTCGCCTGGCTCCACAAGGAGCTGTGGGCTGGATGGAGCATGTTCAACGCGTGGGTGATATCTCCGTCTTTGTAATAGCTCATTTTCTGGCCTGGTGCCACAGAGGTTTTTGCTGCTGGGAGAGTGTTAGATATCCATGAGATTGTCCTGGCTGGAGAGGCAGGTAAAGCTGCTGAAGAAGGCACAAGCCCTGTTTCTAAAGGCAGGCAGATTTGTCTCATGCCTTGGGCTGCTCATGAATATCCATGTAATAGCTGGGCCTGCATTTGTCACACTGCAGTTGGGAGTTATTTGAACATTCTCTGTGTTGATGTTTTTGGTGTTTCAGGGTTGATAAAGGATGTAAAAAAAATTCTGAGTAAAATTCAAGCCACTGATTTACAGCCTAGTAACATGAGAAACCACCTCTCTACATGCTGCCTTCTGGTCTTTGCGATCACATGGGCTGGAGCAGCACTTGAGCAGCCTTTGGCGTTGGTCCCACTGTGCCTCCATTACCCCCTGGATGGGATAGGGAACTGCTCCTTTCCCCGGGCCTCACAGGGACAGGGAGGCTGGGGCTTGGCGGAGTTCTGCTTGCTCTGGCCGTGGTTCCCTCTGCCCTAGGCAAGCGCTTAGGTGCTGGTATTTGTATCGCAGCTGAAGCAGAAGTCGAGCAGCTGTAGCAAGTACTCCAGAAAGCTGCTCAGTATTCACCAGTGTCTACAAAATCAGGTAACTTTACAGTGAAAATGCAACTTCTGGTCTAGTTTGTAGAACTGTACTGAAGTGTCTGTGTACAGGAAGGGAATTGTATGGTCTGGTGGGGGAAGGGGAGGTGAGTTCCCACCAGTGTGGGATTCATCCAAGAGTAATAATGTAGTGGTGCTGGACTGGAGCAGGGAGGACGCCTTCTCTATGGCCTTTCAGGGATGACCCTGGTGAAGAGCTGACACTGATTTCAGGTGCTGTTTTTCCAGTTTCACAGACTCTAGAACACCATGTTAAAAAGAGGGAGAGGTGGGAAGAAGCAGGAAAAGACATTCTTATGAAAGGGTTCTCCAGTGCAGACAAGTATGTTATCTATGGAGATGTTCTTTGCCCTTGAAAGAAGGAATTAATGCACACGAGCCACAAGAGTTTCTGATGGACATTGGACATATCAATTCTGATCTTGGGAAAGGCTACAATTACTCCCTTAAAACTTGGAGCCACGGTGAATGAGTGGATTAGCACAGGACACTAACCACTATGTACATATGTCAACAGTGTAGGGCCAGGGAAAAAATTCAGACCATGTGAAATGGAATTGATCTTATCAGCATGTACACTACAAACACAAGCATAGAAAAGCATGGTTCAGCTCTCGAATCACATGAACTGGCACAGCTGTATTTCTTTCAGTGTAGTTGTACTGATTTATGTAGTGTAGGGTACGTTCTTAGTAGTTTCAACATGTTTTCCAGCTTTGGACAGACTGGAAACTTAATTCAGCAACTAACTTATTTCTGATTTTTGGGTTAGCTGCTATTGCCTCTGGGCTACGGACTAACATACCATAATCAGGTGGCTCTTTTCTAGCTGTAGCTCCTAGAATGTGACCCAGCAGACAACATTTTTGCAGAAATTAAATAATCTAGCAATAGCAAAAATCATGAATCTAAGCTTGAGATTCTAAGAAAAGTAAATTTGGGGAAAACCAAGCATCTAAACAAGGGAAAACATGTATTTCATAAGACCATTCCCTGATAACTAATGAGGTACCTGTGCTTTGCACAGGTTAGACTCCTGTTTAAGCAACAAGACCTTTACTGGTCTACTAGTTACATATTAGTCAAACTCATGAAAGTAACAAAATTAATGAAATTTTATTGGCAAAAATCAAGTTGAATGTGACCTATGTAATTCAACAGAAGTGAGACTCAGTTTAGTTTATCAAAATACTTCAGTTTTCCAGCTGGATCTGGAATTATCTGTGCAAGAAAGAAAAAGGAAAATGTTAGTCAAGAACCAAAACCACACAAACACAACAAACTATAAAATCAAAAACCCATAGTAGTTCATAATATGATGCTAAGGCCAACACATTAGCAACGCTGAAGAGCAATTTATCATTTGACTTGACACTAGGTTATGGTTTATCTCTAAAGGTACCTAAGAGCAGTAGCAGAAAGATTTAACTGACTGGGGAAAAAGAGAGTGCAGCCTACCAAAGGAAGAATTTTGACAGCTGGGAGCACATACATCTATGTTGCTTGCCCCAAAGGCGAGACATTTTAATAACATCTGTAATCAAGAGGCTTAGAACTTACTTACAGTTCTTCCCTTGGCCACCACACTCTCATGGCTTCCTCTGGTTTGATCTAATTAAATCAAACACATTTAGAAGGCATGGCTACATCTTTGAGAAAGGCTTTTTGAACTACTATGCTATTTAAATTATCTGCATCTTTTGCACAGAGGATAAAGAAAATGCTTATGTATTGGCTTAGATCTTTATAAACTGGTAGTATTGGAGATGCACTGTTTTTTAGAAAATATGATAATGTATTATTTAAGTGACCCATGGTTATGGAGGGCAGAACTTCAAGATATGTCTGTTAGGCCAGCCAGCCTGCTTTCATTTTACAGTCTTAATATCCAGCTTCCCTCACTAAGACACTCATCTGCTAGCTTGAAAGAGGTGACTCCTAGCCTCCAGTCATCCTGGGAAGTTTTCACATCCAGCAAAGAAACATGGTTTAACATTCCACAGTTTTTATTATCAATTACCACGCTCACTACCCTTCTTAAGAGGCTGCTGGGACCTACTTTTTGTTGAGTCAGCTCTTAAACAACAACACTCTGTCATCACCAGATGGTTCAGAAGAAAGCCACATGCTCAAATAAATGACAGTGATCTCATCTGAACTAGGCAGCTCAGACCTCTAGTGAAAGTTTCATTATTCTGCTGAGGCTTGATCCAAGTCAGAGAACACAAACAAGTTCAATGAGTGTTTATCTGGAGCCTAGCTCTTCTGCTTGTAGTCACATGTAGGTGAGTAGTAACAAAGGAGGAAGAGCTATTGCACAGCAAAGCAGTGCTCTCTGCTGGAGTTCTGACAGTGGCACATAGGCTCTGTCAGATATTACAGCAGCCTGGGAACTTGTACCTTTATTTTTTTGGGTAGTGCCTAGGATCCACAGTAAGACTCAACAATTTATATGGACAAATAACCGAGAAGGTAGGACAGCCTCAAGAGTTTTCAACTTCCTCTCTCATCAGGTGGTAAGAGGAAAAAAAAAGTTTTTGATCATGAACTCATTGCTGCTCAAGTGTTTTTGTTCACACACAGGAAATGTGAAACAACTGGAATATTTCTAGTGTGCAGGAAATGAGCTCCTAATTAAATCAGTAGTAATCCAAAAGCTGTAACTATAATAATGTGAGTATACTCCTATCATCTCATTGAAAGTTGCAAAGATTTTGGATTTGGCTTTATTGGATATGGTAACAGTGTTTTTCAGTAGTATGTGCATTTAAATAAAAACAGTGACTTACTGTTTCACTGCCAGGTTTCCAACCAGCAGGGCAAACTGGAAAAAAAACCAAAACCAAACACAATGTTAAACGTGGTTTTAGACATGCTTATTTTTGAGCACAATATTCTCTTTCTGAACTTAAACTAAAACAGCACACAGGTGTCACATGTAAATGCCTGCAACTATTAAATATGCAGTTTTCTTTATACATGGGATAGTGTCATAACATTTTATACCTGATACCACCTACCACTTCCATTACCTGGAAGCTGCGTATCTCTGGATGGATGCCTATGCCTTGGTTTAATTCTCAGGCCCCTCTAGACAAATACTGGCAAAGCAGTATCTGACAATGAACACCTCTTCTAGTTGAAACAAAAGTTTCATGATAAAATTCAGGTGACTACAAGGAGACCTACCATTCTTTCTTTAAAACCAATGCTAGGGTAAATTTTTTAAGCAAAGAAATCAGTTCAAAGATTCCACAAGAGACTGAGTGATTTTATTCGGAGCCTTTCTCCAAAGTAAAGGGATTACAGCATGTGGTTAACATGCAGTGTGCCTGAGAGCCCCTAGACCACCTGCACAGTCACACATTCTGGAGTGAAGCTCTTATCTGTTCAGAGCTCTCCCTCTGAGGCTTTAGCCCAATGAGTTATGCCTTATTACACTGCTTTGAGGCATGCTGTTAGACAAAGCACCACAAATGCAATTAGGAATTTTGGACAATTTTTTTTCTGTGTTCTGTGCAAAGAATTCAGTAAGGTGCCTAGGAAGGCATACAAAAGCCAGTGAGATTCCACGTAGAGCTGGAAAAAAATGTGGTACTCTGGAAACACACTGCAGATCAGTATTCTGTAAGACAGCTTTGTAAGTAAAGAGGCTAAATTTCCTTAGTTACATGTGCATAGCCTAAGTATCAGCATTTATCTTTCTAAATCTGTACAGCAAAGCATGTAATGACTTGTTCCTACGGATAAAGGTACTTTAAAATGCCAGGTGAAATTGAGTTGAAATGGAAGTTAAGCTGGTGAACATGTGTATTGATATTTAAACAAATCATTGTGTTTATTTAACCACATTATTTAAAGAAATGTGAAAAGTTCACCCTATGCTTGAACTGGGGTAATATGAATTCTTGAGAAAAAGTAATGATCTGAAGCCAGTGAAACCTTCTTTGTCAGGGGAAGGTGATCACATAGGACTTGTAACAAAAACAGGTGATGGCAGTCTAACTTTCACAGTATCACCATGTATCTTGACATGAAGCACTCTTAATTACTTGTCACAGATCCCCAATGAATGACCCAGGACAAGGATGGCCTGCATCTCAATTATTTTGTACTGCCAACAGGAACAGAAGTATTTGGCCTGATTCTTCACAGCCTCGCATTTTGTACAGACTTACACTTCTGACAGACAGTTGTCCTGGTTTTGGCTGGGACAGAGCTAATTCTTCTTCTTAGTAGCTAGAATAGTACTGTGGTTTGGGTTCAGTATGGGATTTGGTATGAGAAGAATGTTGATAATGCACTGATGTTTTTAGTTGTTATGAAGAGATCAAGGACTTGTCAGCTTCCTGCATCCTGCTTGTGTGCAGGTGTACAAGTAGCTGGGAGGGAGCACAGCCAGAGCACCAGACCCAAACTGGCCAATGGAATATTCCATTCCATATGTCATGCTCAGAATATAAATGGAGGGAGTTGGCTGGGAGGGTCGGATTGCTGCTCAGGCATTGGTTAGTGTGTGGTGAGCAACTGCATTGTGGATCACTTTTTTCTTGGGGTTTTATTTCTCTCTCTTTTTGCTATATTCCTTCTCATTACAATTATTATTATTATATTCCGTTACTATTATTATATTACTACTATATTTTATTTCTGTTATTAAACTGTTCTTATCTCAATCCACAGGTTTTACTTTTTTTTTTTTTTTGGATTCATCTCCCCTTTCCACTGGGAGGGGGAAGGAGTGAGTGAGCAGCTGCGTGGGGCTCAGCTGTTGGCTAGGGTTAAACCATGACAATGGTACAGAATGCCTTAATTCAGACTAAGGAATGCTTTATGCTCTGCATTCTCATGGACATGAAGCAAAATGTGAACTACTATTCTAGAAACAACCTATGGAGGTATGGGGACCACAGAATCTTGTAGCATAAGGCTAGTCTCTAATGCTGCTGAGTACCTTTCTTCCAAAAAGCTACAAATACAGCTTCCAGTCTAAGCAAAACAATCTTCAACATGAAAGTATTTAAAAGAGCACCTTCTCCATGTTTGTCTGTGTATTGGAATGCTTGTACTAAACGAAGCGTTTCATCCACTGATCTCCCAACAGGAAGGTCATTCATCGTGATCTGTCGAAGGATTCTCTTATCATCAACAATGAAAAGGCCTCTGTGAAAATATTTTTTTTGTGTGTGTTAGGAAACAGAACTAATTACAGTGTTGTGTTTAAGCACTATTTCATGTCTGCTGAATGGGAGGAATTTGATCTCTGCAAACACCATCCACTACCCACCACCTTAGAATACTAGTAACCTACTATTCTTTACCTGGGGTATCAGATGACATGAGCTGAGGGTAAGTTAAAAACAAAAAAAGGATACTTCTCTGCAGAACATAAAACCAAGCTTTGACAGGCCCTGCCAGGGGATGTTGCAGATGTTATCATGTTACAGGGATCCCAAAAGCAACTAATCAAGTTTATGAAAGATGTCTCTCTTGAGGCCATTAGTTACCCTCAGTCTTGACTCCACTTGGATTTGGGGGTCCCTGAGTAACTGCAATTCTGGGGAATTCTGCATGTTTGCCCTCCCCTAGGTACCCGCTGATGACTGCTGGTAAATAGGATATTAACCTCCACCCCTGTTTTGACCCATTAGGGCTATTTTTTTGTGTTCTTCAATATTTATTTTGTCTCTCGGCATGAATCCCCAAGTAAAATATGCTCTCAAAGAAAGATTTCAAATGCTCCTTTAGATATAGATTAGTAAGTACTATCCCGGCAAAAAAATAATCCCAACAAACTCTCATCAAGTGAAATACCTAAGTGTATGCCCTTGATCTTCCAGATATACTCCATAATCCTTTGAAATTTGGTGTGTCAAGTCTGAAAGAAGTGGAATCTTCATAGGTCCAAGTCCTCCTTGTTTTCGAGGAGTATTAATCCTTTGAAAGAAATAATACAGATGTATTTCTCACAAATATTTATATTCCCTACACAAAATTAGAAGTCACAAACCAGAACAGTACAGACAGAAGGATTTAGTGCAAGCGACATTTTTTTTGTTCTGCACACAACAGAGAACAATACTATTTATGGTTCAAGCAAAATGTTCAGTAGATCTTTTGGCTGTTTTTGGCTGCATCTATTAATAATGACCTCTTTCTTATCAGTCATATTTGCTTTATACCAATGTGTTCATGAATTGGGATAGTGTGATGCATTTACAGGCACTTGCATCCTTATGTCTTTCTTTTTGGTATATGCAGTATTTTTTGGACTGAGACATGATGTATTTCAGGCAATACATATTAAACAAGCTTCAAAGATAAAGGTATTTTCCTGCACTAGGGTTAAGAATTTTTACCACTGAAAAATATTTTAAACATTTGTATCAATAGAGTCACGCTTTTACACATTATGGTATAACTACATAGGTTAAAAATCTGGGGATACCGTTCTTCAGCTAAGATAGACCCATGAGTAACTTTTAGAGAAAGACAAGGATAAGATACATACCATGCTAAGTGAGTGAACTTTGAGTCCACAGAACATGCTACTACTTCGGTATTTATTGCTCTGAATTCTTCAATTCTGTCACTGAAGGCGATTATCTCAGTTGGACATACAAATGTACTAGATAATTTAAGACAAGATAGAGTAAAAAATTTTATGAAACATCCAGTAAGTTCTCTGTTTAACAAAATGGTGTATTTATCATAAATTATTTCAGCTTTTACTTATTTTTATTGGTTCTTCAAGTACTTAACTGAAATGCTGCCTGACAAGTCTTCCAGCCTTAGACTCCAGCTTAGTTAAAAATGATTTATTACTGAAGATTATAAACCTACAGTTGGCTTACAATCTGGATTCAAGTGTTTTTACACTTACTTTCTTTTAGACTTTATGAACATTAAGTGCTTGAATTTAAGCACAATTAGCCAATTTTTTCAGAGGTACATACTATAATTTGTTGTTACTGTGCATGTCTGCAAGTTTTAACTGTTTTGACGTGAACTGACTCCACTACAGAAGAAATAAAGTGGTAAAGATCACAGTATCCAGGGCCTTGAAGCTAAGGGCCAAGAGCCACCTTATTTCCTTTGTATTATGGCAGTTATGCATCTCTGCCCTCTTTTCCTCATTTTGTGGAAAGAAATGGGATTGTCTGGTAGAAAGCAGAGATGTTTTCACTCAGCCAGTTAAGTACTCTAAATAAAGAAGGGTAATGATTAAGTGTTTTTACGATGTTAATGGATGAGCTTAAAGGGAAAATGCCACCTCTTAGATATACTACATACACTCTAAAAAATATAGATGGGGTGCTGTCTTCTATTTGCAGGAGTGATTTACACACAGAAAGTAAAGGTTGCCTGACTGGCTACTACAGACTGAAAGCTATTTTTTTGTGTGGAGAGACAAATTAGTGGACACACTTATTAGGACAAAGATTGGGTTGCAATTTTATCAATGCATGAAGAAAGCACAAATGCAAAGAATGTATTTTCTTCTGTTACTCCTTTCTTCTCCCCCAAACCCTTACCAAACAAAAAACCAAGACCTTGAAAGAAAATTACTGAGCGATGAGTCTAGTGCAGCTGCACTCAGTCTTGGTATGTACACTGGTCATACTTACAAGTCAAGAGGATAGAAGAAAAAGACAAGATATTTTCCTTCATAATCCGTTAATTTCAACTCTTTAAACTCTCCATTAATGACGGCTGTTCCTTCCCAGTAAGGTGCTGGCTTGGAGACTGAAATAGGAAAAACATTCAGCTAAAAGTCAGAATGCAAAGCACGTGTTCAAAGCTGTTCATTAGCTAGCTGGTGTGCAAGGACAACTGTTTCTCCTTTTGCTTGAAAAACAACCTACTGGACACAGTTACAAAATGAAACTTTTTTACCACTTAAAAAAATTCACAGCTGGCAGAGGTTACAGGATGATGAAGACATGCAGGTTTCAGTACATGTGGAAAGCAAATATTTTGACCAACTTGTGCTTATACGTGAGCCCTGTGAATCACTGATAATCAAGGGCACACAAACCTTATCTGGGCATACTGAACGAACCATGTGTGCACTACCAGCTCATGGCAGAACAACTGTTAGACGGAAAGAGAAACTGTTTTAAAACTTCAGGAACCCTTAGTATTTTGTTTTGAATAGCTGTTGTGAACCAGAAGCATAAGATGGTTCAAATTCATATTGTTACTTTTTAGCCATGAAAAAACTACAGTCCATAAAAAATACATGCTAGAACATTTTTGGAGATAAATGCCTAAAAAGGCAGTGTATATTAACATACAACTCCTAAGCAAATAATAACTTGAAAATAGTTGTGTTTAAAAAAAATAATCCAATTAAAACACATGAAAGGTATTTACTATTCCTATCAGAACGGATTAACCTTGAATTTAAAATATTAAAAATGAATCTGCCAGGAACTGTTTTCATAGTAACGTGAATTCTGAGACAAAGGATAGGGTATGCTGGAGGTACAAGGCAATCTAAATACACTTGTGATGTAAAGGACATTGGGAAAATGCTGCTGAGAAAAATATATGGAATCTTAATTATCTGGATGACTGTGTTGTTGGGCTCTCCTTTTCTTAGGACAACCCACAGCCGTACAATAAGTTAGTGAGGATGTACAACAAGGACTGCAAAAAATACCCCAAATCATCAGACAGCTCGTGCCCCTGTGTGGGAAGTCTGGCTTCACTTGATGTAATTCACAAAGGATGCAGCAATGCAGATACAGAGAGTCAGTAGGCATGACTGATTATTTCAGTTTACATTTTTTTAAGAAATGCTCTTCTTCCTCTCAAGTCTTCTGCAGGATTCTTTCTGATCAGATATCAAGCCCCCGACTTCTAATGTTTTTTTATTGTCTTTGCAGGTATGGGACCATTTTCAAGTGAAAGCAAGGATTAACCTCCAAGTTTCTTCAAGGTCTCCAAAAATGTTTCAAATACGTTGCTCTTTACAAAATAGTGACACCCCAAATCTAATCTCTGTAGCAAAACATTCTCTTCAACTGACTAAGATTATGAGGGAGAAGGAAAAGCAGTTAAGTAAAATATGCATCTTGACCCCCTTCCCTAATTAAGGTGACTTTTTGGGGATTAAAAACACTTGTCTGAAACGCTGCAAGAATTTACATTAGGAAGGGAGGAAAAACCAAACTGTGTTAGTTACAAATATTTTGTCTGGTTTTCCATTTTTTTCGTAGCATGTTTGCAAACGTTTAAAACAAAAGTCATGCCCTGGCTCGGTAAAGGAAAATGATTTAAGCTGTAAATTCTCACAGCGAAGATCGTTTCTACTCGACTTGCCTCTCTTCTCTGTTCTGCACAGCGGGACTTTCGGGGAGCATCTGACAGCGTGAAGGGGTGCCCCTGAACATCCCCCCGCGACTCGACCTAACCAAACGCTTCTGTCTATCGAGTAAAGCGTTTCCCTTAACTCATTCGCTACTCTGGAACCCCAGACCTTGCTAAAGGTCTCTGAAGCGTTGAACTCGCCGCCACCTCCCCACAAAGGCGCAGGGCTGAAAGGGGCCGCGGAGCCCCTCTGGGGAAGGGCCGCACGGCCGCTGCCGCCCCG